>NC_067472.1:98087534-98394156 GCF_947179515.1 Apodemus sylvaticus
ATTCTCTAAATCTTTAGGTATGGCTACTCGAAGCTCATTATAATGCTTGTTTTGCAGAACAAGTGAGGAAATACCAGGGCCAGTTCCAATGACTCCCAACCCCAGAATAACAGCCATAGTCATGGCAGTGACAAGTTCTCTGGTCCTTCTACTAAGAACCAGGTTGTCATGGGGGTCCCAGACATCTGAAAAGGCCTGACAAGAAAAAACAGTAACATGTGGAACAAGTTGCACTAGAACACAAAAATCATAGTTTTCAAAAAATCCAAAGAAACTGAGAGTAATGCCACTGTTGCAAGCCCACCAGAAATTTTCTGGTGGCACCAAATAGTCAGTAGTATTGAATATCCTATGGATGGTATAAAAAAGACAATAGTCTCTGGGAACCAGGCCCCATTATAGTCAAAAGGCTAACTTTTTCTCTTTTGTTTTTTTAAATATATTCTTATATTTCAAATTTTCTACCCTTTACCTGTATCCCCTTTCCCAGAAAACCCCCAACCCATTTTCCCACCCCCTGATTCCAAGAAGATGCCCCTCCATCCAACCCAAATCCACCTAGCCCCCTTCTTTTTCTCCATGCTGGGATATCTATTGAGCCTTCATAGGACCAAGGACCTCTCCTCCCACTGATGCCTGACAAGGTATTCATTTGCCACCCTTTTGGCTGGAACCATGTGTACTGCTTGGTTGATAGCTTAGTCCCTGGGAGTCCTGGGGCATCTGGTTGGCCGACATTATTGTTCTTCCCATGGAGCTTCAATCCCCTTCAACTCTTCCAGTCCTTTCTCCAACTCCTCCATTGGGAACCCCATGCTCAGTACAAAGGTTGTACTGCTTTTGTATCTATAAGGCTCTGGCAGGGCCCCTCCGGATACAACCATAACAGGCTCATTTTCGCATGCACTTCTTGTCATCCATAATAGTGTTGGGCTTTGGTAACTGTTTATAGGATGAATCCCCTGAGAGGAGAGTCTCTGTGTGACCTTTTCTTCAGTCTCTGCCCCCACACTTTGTCTCCATAATTGCTCCTGTATGTATTTTGTTCCCTTTCTCAGAAAAAACTAAGTAGTCACATTTTGGTATTCCTTCTTCTTGAACTTCTTGGACTGTGATTTGTATCTTGTTTATTCTGAGCTTATGGGCTAATATCCACTTATCAGTGAGTACATACCATGTGTGTTCTTTTGTGATTGGGTTACCTTTTTTTTTGCAGTCTTTAGACTCTTTAAAAAGGTATTTCTCCTGCATTTTGGCTCAGAAGTTTCCCTCCCTTTTCTTTTCTTCTTTTTTTCTTTTTTTAATTCGATATATTTTTTATTTACATTTCAAATGATTTCCACTTTTCTAGAACCCTACTCCCAGAAAGTACCATCAGCCGCCTTCCCTCCCCCTGATTTCCCACCCAACCTTTCCCACTTCCCTGTTCTGGTTTTGCCCTATACTGCTTCACTGAGTCTTTCTAGAACAAGGGGCCACTCCTCCATTCTTCTTGTACCTCATTTGATGTGTGGATTATGTTTTTGGTATTCCAGTTTTCTAGGTTTATATCCACTTATTAGTGAGTACATACCATGATTAATCTTTTGAGTCTGGGTTACCTCACTTAGTATGATGTTCTCTAGCTCCATCCATTTGCCTAAGAATTTCATGAATTCATTGTTTCTAATGGCTGAATAGTACTCCATTGTGTATATATATCACATTTTTTGCATCCACTCTTCTGTTGAGGTATACCTGGGTTCTTTCCAGCTTCTGGCAATTATATATAGGGCTGCTATGAACATAGTGGAATATGCATCCTTATTACATGCTGGGGAATCTTCTGGGTATATGCCCAGGAGTGGTATAGCAGGATCTTCTGGAAGTGAGGTGCCCAGTTTTCGGAGGAAACGCCAGACTGATTTCCAGAGTGGTTGTACCAATTTGCAACCCCACCAGCAGTGGAGGAGTGTTCCTCTTTCTCCACATCCTCGCCAACATCTGCTGTCTCCTAAATTTTTAATCTTAGCCATTCTGACTGGTGTAAGGTGAAATCTCAGGGTTGTTTTGATTTGCATTTCCCTAATGGCTAATGAAGTTAAACATTTTTTAAGATGCTTCTCCGCCATCTGAAGTTCTTCAGGTGAAAATTCTTTGTTAAACACTGTACTCCATTTTTTAATAAGGTTATTCGGTTTTCTGGAGTCTAACTTCTTGAGTTCTTTATATATATTGGATATTAGTCCTCTATCTGATGTAGGGTTGGTGAAGATTTTTTCCCAATTTGTTGGTTGCCAATTTGCCCTTTTGATGGTGTCCTTTGCCTTACAGAAACTTTGTAATTTTATGAGGTCCCATTTGTCAATTCTTGCTCTTAGAGCATACGCTATTGGTGTTCTGTTCAGAAACTTTCTCCCTGTACCGATGTCCTCAAGGGTCTTCCCCAGTTTCTTTTCTATTAGCTTCAGAGTGTCTGGCTTTATGTGGAGGTCCTTGATCCATTTGGATTTGAGCTTAGTACAAGGAGACAAGGATGGATCAATTCGCATTCTTCTGCATGCTGACCTCCAGTTGAACCAGCACCATTTGTTGAAAAGGCTATCTTTTTTCCATTGGATGTTTTCAGCCTCTTTGTCGAGGATCAAGTGGCCATAGGTGTGTGGGTTCATTTCTGGATCTTCAATCCTGTTCCATTGATCCTCCTGTCTGTCACTGTACCAATACCATGCAGTTTTTAACACTATTGCTCTGTAGTATTGCTTGAGGTCAGGGATACTGATTCCCCCAGATGTTCTTTTGTTGCTGAGAATAGTTTTAGCTATCCTGGGTTTTTTGTTGTTCCAGATGAATTTGATAATTGCTCTTTCTAACTCTGTGAAGAATTGAGTTGGGATTTTGATGGGTATTGCATTGAATCTGTATAGTGCTTTAGGCAAAATGGCCATTTTAACTATATTGATTCTACCGATCCATGAGCATGGGAGGTTTTCCCATTTTTTGAGGTCTTCTTCCATTTCCTTCTTCATAGTCTTGAAGTTCTTGTCATACAGCTCTTTCACATGTTTGGTAAGAGTCACCCCAAGGTACATTATACTGTTGGTGGCTATTGTGAAGGGGGTCATTTCCCTAATTTCTTTCTCAGCCTGCTTATCCTTTGAGTATAGGAAGGCTACTGATTTGCTTGAGTTGATTTTATAACCTGCCACTTTGCTGAAGTTGTTTATTAGCTGTAGGAGTTCTCTAGTGGAGTTTTTTGGGTCACTTAGTTAGACTATCATATCATCTGCAAATAATGATAGTTTGACTTCTTCTTTTCCAATTTGTATCCCTTTGACCTCCTTATGTTGTCTAATTGCCCGAGCTAGTACCTCAAATACAATATTGGAAAGATAAGGAGAAAGTGGGCAGCCCTGTCTAGACCCTGATTTTAGTGGGATTGCTTCAAGTTTTTCTCCATTTAGTTTGATGCTGGCTACCGGTTTGCTGTATATTGCTTTTACTATGTCTAGGTATGGGCCTTGAATTCCTGTTCTTTCCAAGACTTTAAGCATGAAAGGATGCTGAATTTTGTCAAATGCCTTTTCAGCATCCAATGAAATGACCATGTGTTTTTTTTCTTTGAGTTTGTTTATGTAGTGGATTGCATTGATGGATTTCCGTATATTAAACCAACCCTGCATCCCTGGGATAAAGCCTACTTGATCATGATGGATGATCATTTTGATGTGTTCTTGGATTCAGTTGGCAAGAATTTTATTGAGTATTTTTGCATCGATGTTAATAAATTGGTCTGAAGTTCTCTTTCTTTGTTGGATCTTTGTGTTTTTGGTATCAGAGTAATTGTGGCTTCGTAGAAGGAGTTGGGTACTGTTCCTTCTGTTTCTATTTTACAGAATAGTTTGAAGAGTATTGGTGTTAGGTCTTCTTTGAAGGTCTGATAGAATTCTGCACTGAAACCATCTGGTACTCTGCTTTTTTTGGTTGGAAGACTTTCTATGGCCCCTTCTATTTCATTAAGGGTTATGGGACTGTTTAGATGATCTATTGGTCCTGATTTAATTTTGGTATTTGGTATCTGTCAAGGAAATTGTCCATTTCCTCCAGATTCTCCTGTTGTGTTGAGTATAGGCTTTTGTAGTAGGATCTGATGAGTTTTTGAATTTCCTCAGTTTCTGTTGTTATATTCCCCCTTTCTTTTCTAATTTTGTTAATTTTGATACTTTCTCTGTGCTCTTTGGTCAGTCTGGCTAAGGGTTTATCTATCTTGTTGATTTTCTCAAAGAACTAGCTCCTGGACTCGTTGATTCTTTGTATGGTTCTTTTTGTTTCCACTTGATTGATTTCAGCCATGAGTTTGATGATTTCCTGTCTCCTACTCTTCCTGGGGAATTGGCCTTTTTTTGTTCCAGGGCTTTCAGATGTGTTGTTAAGCTGCTAGTGTATGCTCTCTCCATTTTCTTTTTGGAGGCACTCAGGGCTATGAGATTTCCTCTTAGCATTGCTTTCATTGTGTCCCAAAGATTTGGGTATGTTGTGCCTTCATTTTCATTAAATTCTAAAAAGTCTCTGATTTCTTTCTTTATTTCTTCTTTGGCCAAGGTGTCATTGAGTAAAATATTGTTCAGCCTACATGTGTATGTGGGCTTTCTGTTGTTTTTATTGCTATTGAAGACCACTTTTACTCCATAGTGATCTGATAGGAGGCATGGGATTAGTTCGATCTTCTTATATTTGTTGAGGTCAGTCTTGTGACCAATTATATGGTCGATTTTGGAGAAGGTACCATGAGGTGCTGAGAAAAAGGTATATTCTTTTGCTTTAGGGTGAAATGTTCTATAAATATCAGTCAAATCCAATTGGTCCAAAGCTTCAATTAGTTTTACTGTGTCCCTGTTTAGTTTCTGTTTTCCTGATTGGTCCATTGAGGAGAGTGCAGTGTTGAAGTCCCCCACAATTATTGTATTAGGTGAAATGTGTGCTTTGAGCTTTAGTAAAGTTTCTTTTACAAATGAGGGTGCCCTTGCATTTGGTGCATAGATGTTCAGAATTGAAAGTTCTTCTTTGTGGACTTTTCCTTGACCAGCAAGAAGTGTCCCTCAGTGTCTCTTTTGATGACTTTAGGTTGAAAGTCAATTTTATCTGATATTAGAATGGCTTCTCTGCCTTATTTCCCTAGACCATTGGCTTGTAAATTTTCTTCCAGTATTTTACTCTAAGGTAGTTTTTGTCTTTGATATTTAGCTGTGTTTCCTGTATGTAGCAAAATGTAGGGTCCTGTTTCCTTATCCAGTCTGTTAGTCTATGTCTTTTTATTGGGGAATTGAGTCCATTGATGTTAAGAGATATTAAGGAATAGTGATTATTACTTCCTGTCATTTTTGATGTTATTTTTATATTTGAGTGGTTATCTTCTTTTGGGTTTGATGAAGGAAGGTTACTATCTTTCTTTTTCCAGGAAGTAGTTTCCCTCCTTGTTTTGGAGTTTTCCTCCCATTATTCTTTGCAGAGCTGGGTTTGTGGAAAGATATTGTGTAACTTGTTTTTGTCATGGAATATCTTGGTTTCTCCATCTACTGTGATTGAGAGTTTTGCTGCGTATAGTAGTCTTGGCTGACATTTGTGTTCTCGTAGAGCCTGCATGCCCAGGATCTTCTAGCTTTCATGGTCTCTGGTGAGAAGTCTGGCGTGATTCTGATAGGTCTTCCTTTATAAGTTACTTGGCCTTTTTCTCTTACTGCCTTTAATATTCTTTCTTTGTTCAGTGCATTTGGGGTTTTAATTATTATGTGGCAAGAGGTATTTCTGCTCAGGTCCAGTCTGTTTGGAGTTCTGTAGGCTTCTTTTATATTCATAGGCATCTCTCTCTTTAAGTTGGGAAAGTTTTCTTCCATAATTTTGTTGAAGATATTTGCTGGCCCTTTCAGTTGTAAATCTTCACTCTCATCTATACCTATAATCCTTAGGTTTGGTCTTCTCATTGTATCCTGGATTTCCTGGATGTTCTGGGATACAAGCTTTTTGCATTTTGCATTTTCTTTGACTGTTGAGTCAATGGTTTCTATGGTATCCTCAGCATCTGAGATTCTTTCTTCCATCTCTTGTATTCTGTTGTTTATATTTGCATCTATGGCCCCTGATTTCTTCTCAAGGTTTTCTATCTCCAAAGTTGTCTCCTTTGTGATTTCTTAGTTGTTTCTACTTCTGTTTTTATATCCAGGATGGTTTTCCTCAGTTCCATCATTTGTTTTTGTCTTCCTGTAATTCTTTAAGAGATTTTTGTGTTTCTTCTTTCATGATTTCTGCCTGTTGATTCAAGTTCTCCTGCATTTCGTTAAGTTTTTTTGTTTTTTGTTTTTTGTTTTAGTTTTTTTTTTTTTTTTGCATTTCTTCTTTATTGGCTTCTGACTCTTGAGCCTTATTCTCCTGCATTTTTTTAAGTGATGTTTGTGTTTCCATTATATGGGTTTCTAGCTTATTCATGTTCCCCTGTATTTCTTTAAGAGATTCATTTATGTCCTTTTTGTGTTCTTCTAGCAGCCTCATGAACAGTGATTTTAAATCCAAATCTTGTTTCTCTGGTGTGTTGGCATAACCAGGACTTGCTGATGTTGGAGAGTTTTTTTCAGATGCTGCCATATTGCCTAGATTTCTGTTAGTAGTGTTCCTGTGTTTACCCTTTGCCATCTTGTTCCCTGGAGTTAGTTGGTCTTGTCTCTGGCTGATATTTGAGCCTCCTCAGGGGCTCTGGGGCTATTTCTACAACACTGGATGGCTGGGTTTCCCCTGTAGCAGATTGCTGATGTGCTGTCCTCCTCTTGGGTGCCCTTGCAGCCCTAGTGTGCTTTGCCCCAGATTGTGTCTGTGAACCAGATGGTGCCTGTTTGCTCCGTCAGGGAATACTGAAGGGTGTATGCTGCGGGGACCTTTTCTGCATGCTTATCACTCTGCTGGGTAGCTGATCTCCCAACCGCGTTGGTGCACACAAGGCTGGCCTAGCTGCTCAGGTCCTGAGTCTAGGCAAAAGCCTGGGAGGCCAAGGTCAGAGCAAAGTTCCCCTCAGGCTATGACTGTTTATTGGATCTGTCAGGTGGCCAGGATGGCGGGAGTGTGCATGCTCCCCAAAAGTTCCAGGTGAGTCTGCTGGGCTAACAACCTCCTGGCCGGGTTGACACACAGATGGCCCACCGAGCAGCCCAGTTCTTGGGGTCAGTCCAGGGCCTGTTGGGGCCTAGACCCCTGCTATGTTAGCCTCGGGCTCTGCCTGTTAGCCAGCTTTGCCTGCTCGAACTCCCTGGTGTCCTGTAGGCAAAATGGCGGTGCACGCTGGGCCCGGGTAAAAAACCTCCTGGCTCGGTTGGCACCCAATGCCCCCCCCCAAACAGCCCAGGGCCTCGGTGCAGGCCAACGCCTGTTGGGCTTAGACCCCTGCGATGTTGGCTTCGGGTTATATTTGCGTACCTCAGTCTGTCTGATCTCTCTGGAGTCTGAGAACCAAGATGGAGGCGAGTCTCCTGTGACTGACGGGAGGCAGAGTTCTGAAGTGGCTTCTTTGTGGTGAAAGGCACCATAAATCTGCTGCTGCTTGCAGCCCAGATGGCCAGTGAAGGTCAGTGGCCATGGGCACAGGGCCTGCCTGGACCCTGTTACCTTGATTCCACTGCTGATGGCCCTTCAGCTGGACCAGCCACTGCTGCCGCCGCTGCCCATCCTCAGCTCTGGTTACCTCACTCAGGATGACACTTTCTCAAGTCCAAGTGGATCAAGTACATCCATATAAAGCCAGATACACTGAAGGTTATAGAGGAGAAAGTGGGTAAGAGCCTTGATCACATGGGCACAGGAGAAAATTTCCTGAACAGAACACCAATAGCTTATACTCTAAGATCACATATAAGGACAGGGCAGGGTCCATTCTAAACTCCAGATAATGGGTCCTTCCACATGACCTTTGCATATGTGGATTTGCAACCTGCATGCCAAAAATGATTACCTGCAGATTTAACATCCTTGTCCACATTAAAATTTTTAAATGAAAAAAGAATGGTGAAGTATGCTTTGAGGTCTTCTTCGGGTTATCATTCCCCCCATTTTAATTTAATAAAAAGATGCTTTAAAATGCCATTGGCTCTTTCCACAATACCTTGGTCTTGTGGGTTATAATGTATGCTTGTTTTTAAAGCAATCTGTAATTTACTACAAAAGCTTTTTAAACTATGAAAGCAATAAGCAGGTGTATTATTAGTTTAAATATAAGAAGGTATACCTACTATAGAAGAACAATGTAATAGATTTGCTCTTACATTTTCCTCTGCCTCTCCTGTATGTAGGGAGGCTAAAATAAATCTGCTAAAAGTATATACAGAGACACGAAGAAATTTTAATTGTCCAAATTCAGGAACATGAGTAAAATCCATTTGCCATAAAGCATTGGATATCAGTTTTCAAGGGATAACTCCCAAATGAGGGACAGGTAGCAATTTAGCACAAATTGTTTAACAATTTGATGACTCTGATCTCGAGTTAACCCAAATCGAAGTTGTAAAGCTCTAGAATTTAAATCATGTAATTTATGATTCTCTTGAGCTCCCTGCAATTTAACAAAGAAAACACTTCTGGTGGCAGCATCAACTTTGGCATTGCCAAGAGATAAGGAACCTGGGAGATTAGTGTGGTTTCTAAGATGTTCCAAGAAAAACATTTTGGTATGCACTCTAATAGCATCCACACACTGCAAAAATATAGGAGCAGCTGGATTATCAGACTTAAAATTGCCTAAAGTCTCCAAAAAGGGAATACAATGAACTACAGAGTAAGAATCAGACTAGATATAAACAGTGGTATCAGCAAACCATTTCAATACCTCCAACACTGCATAGAGCTCAGTTATTTGAGCAGAAGATGTAGGAACATCTAAAATAACAGTATTACCTTTAAAATAATATACAGCTTTGCCATTAGCAAAGCCATCAGTAAATATTGTCGAAGCATTTTCCAAAGGAAAAAAAGAAGTGATAGGAAGAAATAAAAAAGGAATGTTCATTAGCAAAGTGAATTAATTTATCTAGAGGGCAATGATTATCAATATCACCATTAAAACTGATATAAGATAACAACCATTGCTGATCATTAATTATAAGCCATCATATTTGTTCTCTGTTAAAGGACTCAATGATTTTTACTGGTTCTTTGTGAAAGTATTTTACTCTCAATTCTGCCCATAAAAATAAGGTCAGCAACTAATAAATAATAGGGATAAATGAGTCTTTTAGGTGGGGAAGGTAGATGAACCCATAGTAAAGGTCCTTTCTGCCATAAGAGTCCTGTGGGTAAGATTTCTGTCTTGCAAATAATTAATATGATGGGAAGGTCATAATCATCATATTTGACTCAGTGATTTTGAATAGCTTGACTTACTAACTCTAAAGCCTGCTTAGCTTTTGAGGTCAGAATTCTAACAGATAAAAGATCATTTTACTGCTTAAAATGTCAAATAAAGTTGTTAACTATCCTGTATATAATCTTAAGTAAGGTCTCAACCAATTAACTATCCTGTAGATAATTTTAAGCAAGGTCTCAACCAATTAATTTCCTCTAACAACTTTTAAAAGTCATTTAGAATATGTAAATACTCAGTTAATCTTAATTTTAAGAGAACGTTTATATTGAGGAAAAAGCTGAAAACCTAAATATGAATAAGGATATTGTAATTAAAGTTTTTCTTGAGCAACTACTAACCCAAATTTGGCTAAATGAAGTTTCAGGTCCTTAAAACATGTTTGTAAATCATCATAATTAGGATGAGCTAGCAATATGTCATCCATATAATGAATTATGTATGCATCCATCCATTTTTCACAAACTGGTTAAATAATAGCAGCAACAAATTTTTGACAGAGGGTAGGACTGTTATCCATCCCTTAAGGCAATGCTTTCCATTGAAATCCATGCATAGGTTTTTAAATTTTATAGCAGGTAAAGAAAAGGCAAACTCTTATCCTCTTCAGTGAGAGGAATAGTAACAAAACAATCTCTTAAATCTATAATAATTTTGTGAAAATTTTCGGGAACTGCAAGAGGTATGGGTAACCCTGACTGTGAAGCACCCATGAGAACCATGGTTCTATTCACAGCTTGAAGATCCTGAAGCAATCTCCATTTACCAGACCTTTTTCTTAATGATGAAAATTGTTGAATTCCAGGTGGAGTTACTGACTTCAAGATGACCAGCTGCCAATTGTTCCTGCACTAACATATGAGCAGCTTCTAGTTTTTCTTTAGTTAGGGACCACTGATCAATCCACACTGCATCATCACTTTTCCAAGTTATAGGATCAGCATGGAGTACAGGAATGTCAGTGGCCCCTAGAATGAATATCCAAGTCCTTTGGTATTAATTTGACTTGAGGGGAAATGTAATCTCAGTAATTCCTTTCTGGTCCTTGCCAAGTCCTTTTCCAGGAACAAATTGTGTTTTAAGCATCTGAGCTGTAATTACATTATTGAGATTTTTCATAAAACTGTCCAGTTGAGATAAAAGAGCTCTTCCCCAAACATTAATGGGCACTCCATCCAGCATATATAGTTGAATGGATCCATGATTTCCCTCATAACCCCTCCATACAAATAACTCTGCACTCTGATAAGGATATTGTCTCTAACCAATACCTTTAAGGTGAAAAATAGTCAGTGTTAAAGGCCAAGAAGAGGGCCATTCCGATCCCTTTATTACTGTATCATTATCTCCAGTGTCAATGAGCCCAGAAAATCTTTTTCCATTAATCCAGATATCTAATAGAGGCTTTTCCAATCCAATTTGAATAACCCAATAAATATCTGAGGATCTAAATCCTCTACAGGCTCAAGTGGGATTAACATGTTTATGTTCTGAGGGTAGTAAAGGCAACAGTAATAACTGTGAAACCTGCTGATCAGCATTAATAGTTATTATGTCTTTAGTAGCAATGAACATAATTTTAATTTTACCTTCATAGCCTTGGTCAATGACTCCGGGAAGCACCTATAATCCTTTCATGGGGAAGCTACTTCTACCTAAGATGAGTCCAAAAACTCCTTCTTTTTAAAGGGCCAAAAACTCCTATAGGCAAAGCCTGGGCTCCCATTTCTGGGGTTAGTACTGTATCAGAGGAGGCATAGAGGTCCAATCCTGCTCTTCCTGGGTTGCTTTTTTGAGGCCACAAATGGGTTCTTATTCAGAGTGGCCCCATAAATTTTCTAGGTAGGATTCGGGGGCCAGGGATGGCCCCTTCTCCCATTTCCTTTAGTGAAAGGAGTGCCTTTATCATCTCTCTTAGAGAGACATTCATTTTTCTAGTGATTACTGCAGTGGCACCTAGGACAAAGCACAGGCACATATGACTATTTCTGAATATTACTACTTCCTGCAAATTTGGGAGCAAAATTTTCTTCAAGGCTACATTTAAAACATCCTTTAACTGACTTCTTTTGTTTGTGCTCAAACCACTCATGCATAGTCATATCCTTGAGAGCAGCACCTATGACAATGCCCTGATGAAAAGATGGAAAAATGTCTGCACAGAGGTGAATGTATTGACTGAGATCAATTTTGTTTTGTTTTGTTTTTATGATAAGGCCTAATAGCTGCTTGACAGGTTTCATTAGAATTCTCAAAAGCCAATTGTTTGACATAATCTATACCAGTCTTTGGATTGCCAAAAAACCTGGTATGCTGTTGTCAAAAGTTGATTAACAAATTCTTGAAAAGTCTCATCAGGACCTTGCTCTATACCACTAAGAAAAGAGCCAGACTATCCCTTGGCTGGCAGTTTCCTGCATGCCATAAGAGTTACTAATTGAATTTGAGAATAAAGACCTGGATCATACAGACCTTGAGTATTTTGACCAAAGAGACCTCCGACTAAGGCATCAAATGTCCACCAATTATTAGCTTGCATGTTATGTTTGGTTGTTTCTTTACATGCATCAAAATATTCAGATTTCCGAAGAAAAAAACCAGCCCCACTCAAGACAGCCTTAACTAAAATACTCCAATCTTGAAGTGTGAGCCATGCAGTTGTGCTACTCTCTAAAAGGGCCATAGTAAAAGGAGCATTGGAACCATATTGAGAGACTACATTTTCTAATTCCTTTATGAATTTAAAATTCCTATGAACCTCTAGGACCACTGTGCCTTCTGGGTGAATAGTCTCCAAAACAGGGAAGACTATCTGATTCTGATGTCTATTCTTAATAGTTCGAGTGACACCCTTCTTTTCTGGTTTCTTGCTAACAGCATTACCTTTGTGAAGATCATATAATTCTTTAAGTAATGCCTGATTCTCCTTTTCTAATTGGATCTGCATATAGAGTTGCAGATTTTGACAAAGTTCTTTATGAAAATCTACTGCTCCCACTACTGGCCCATGAGGGCTATAAGGAGGTAGCTGATTAAAAGCTTCATTATATCTGAAAACTTCTTCCAACACCTCTGCATTTCTTGGGTCTAAATCAACTTCTTCTAAAAGTTACAGAGTCCTTAATGTCCTCAGCATCTGTCTTCTTTTTCTTATTATTGTTAGAACCCTTTTGCTTGTCTTCCCTGGTACCAACATTCTTTTTTTTTATTTTTTTTATTCGATATAATTTATTTACATTTCAAATGATTTCCCCTTTTCTAGCCCCCCCACTCCCCGAAAGTCCCGTAAGCCCCCTTCTCTTCCCCTGTCCTCCCATCCACCCCTTCCCACTTCCCCGTTCTGGTTTTGCCGAATACTGTTTCACTGAGTCTTTCCAGAACCAGGGGCCACTCCTCCTTTCTTCTTGTACCTCATTTGATGTGTGGATTATGTTTTGGGTATTCCAGTTTTCTAGGTTAATATCCACTTATTAGTGAGTGCATACCATGATTCACCTTTTGAGTCTGGGTTACCTCACTTAGTATGATATTCTCTAGCTCCATCCATTTGCCTAAGAATTTCATGAATTCATTGTTTCTAATGGCTGAATAGTACTCCATTGTGTAGATATATCACATTTTTTGCATCCACTCTTCTGTTGAGGGATACCTGGGTTCTTTCCAGCATCTGGCAATTATAAATAGGGCTGCTATGAACATAGTAGAACATGTATCCTTATTACATGGTGGGGAGTCTTCTGGGTATATGCCCAGGAGTGGTATAGCAGGATCTTCTGGAAGTGAGGTGCCCAGTTTTCGGAGGAACCGCCAGACTGCTTTCCAGAGTGGTTGTACCAATTTGCAACCCCACCAGCAGTGGAGGAGTGTTCCTCTTTCTCCACACCCTCTCCAACACCTGCTGTCTCCTGAATTTTTAATCTTAGCCATTCTGACTGGTGTAAGATGAAATCATAGGGTTGTTTTGATTTGCATTTCCCTAATGACTAATGAAGTTGAGCATTTTTTAAGATGCTTCTCCGCCATCCGAAGTTCTTCAGGTGAGAATTCTTTGTTTAACTCTGTACCCCATTTTTTAATAGGGTTGTTTGGTTTTCTGGAGTCTAACTTCTTGAGTTCTTTATATATATTGGATATTAGCCCTCTATCTGATGTAGGATTGGTGAAGATCTTTTCCCAATTTGTTGGTTGCCGATTTGTCCTCTTGATGGTGTCCTTTGCCTTACAGAAACTTTGTAATTTTATGAGGTCCCATTTGTCAATTCTTGCTCTTAGAGCATACGCTATTGGTGTTCTGTTCAGAAACTTTCTCCCTGTACCGATGTCCTCAAGGGTCTTCCCCAGTTTCGTTTCTATTAGCTTCAGAGTGTCTGGCTTTATGTGGAGGTCCTTGATCCATTTGGATTTGAGCTTAGTACAAGGAGACAAGGATGGATCAATTCGCATTCTTCTGCATGCTGACCTCCAGTTGAACCAGCACCATTTGTTGAAAAGGCTATCTTTTTTCCATTGGATGTTTTCAGCCTCTTTGTCGAGGATCAAGTGGCCATAGGTGTGTGGGTTCATTTCTGGATCTTCAATCCTGTTCCATTGATCCTCCTGTCTGTCACTGTACCAATACCATGCAGTTTTTAACACTATTGCTCTGTAGTATTGCTTGAGGTCAGGGATACTGATTCCTCCAGATGTTCTTTTGTTGCTGAGAATAGTTTTAGCTATCCTGGGTTTTTTGTTGTTCCAGATGAATTTGATAATTGCTCTTTCTAACTCTGTGAAGAATTGAGTTGGGATTTTGATGGGTATTGCATTGAATCTGTATAGTGCTTTAGGCAAAATGGCCATTTTAACTATATTGATTCTGCCGATCCATGAGCATGGGAGGTTTTCCCATTTTTTGAGGTCTTCTTCCATTTCCTTCTTCAGAGTCTTGAAGTTCTTTTCATACAGATCTTTCACATGTTTGGTAAGAGTCACCCCAAGATACTTTATACTGTTTGAGGCTATTGTGAAGGGGGTCATTTCCCTAATTTCTTTCTCAGCCTGCTTATCCTTTGAGTATAGGAAGGCCACTGATTTGCTTGAGTTGATTTTATAACCTACCACTTTGCTGAAGTTGTTTATCAGCTGTAGGAGCTCTCTAGTGGAGTTCTTTGGGTCACTTAGGTAGACGATCATGTCGTCTGCAAATAATGATAGTTTGACTTCTTCCTTTCCAATTTGTATCCCTTTGACCTCCTTATGTTGTCGAATTGCCCGAGCTAGTACCTCAAGTACAATATTGAAAAGATAAGGAAAAAGGGGCAGCCTTGTCTGGTCCCAGATTTCATTGGGATTGCTTCAAGTTTCTCTCCATTTAGTTTGATGCTGGCTACCGGTTTGCTGTATATTGCTTTTACTATGTTTAGGTATGGGCCTTGAATTCCTGTTCTCTCCAAGACTTTAAGCATGAAGGGATGCTGAATTTTGTCAAATGCTTTTTCAGCATCCAATGAAATGACCATGTGGTTTTGTTCTTTGAGTTTGTTTATGTAGTGGATTGTATTGATGTATCTCAAAGAATAAAAGATTTAGACACACTGACTCTGATAGAAGAGAAAGTGGGGACAGCCTTGAATGCATTGACACAGAAAACAACTTACTGAAAAGAATAATGGTGGAGCCTGCACAGAGATCAACAATTAATGAATAGGAATCTAGAAAACTTAAAAGTTTCTGTAAGGCAAAGGACACCATCAATCAGACAATAATGTAGTCTATGGAATTGGAAAAAAGACTTTCTTTTTTTAAATCAGCTTCACATGTGATAAACATACAAAGTCTATAAAGAGCTCAGGAAAATAGGGATCAACAAATCAAATAGTCCAACCTAAAAATGTGATGCATATCTAAACAGAGAATTCTCAAAAGAGAAATTGAAAATGACTAATAAATATTTAAAGTAATGTTCACCACACTTAGACATCAGAGGACTGCAAATAAAAACCACTTTCATATTCTACTTTATACCTGTCAGAATGATTAATATCAATAATACAAGTGATAACTCAGGCTGCCAGTGATATGGAACAAGGGGAATACTCCTCCATTGCTTTGGGAGAGCAAATTTGTACAGCCACCATGGAAATCAGTTTGACACTTCCAGAGACAGATGGGAAACCTAGATGTGGGTTTCCTGTATCTGTGGGGATCTTTTGACTATTATCCCCAAAGTGCTTAGACAGAAGAAGTGGCAAGCAAGGTTCTCACAGCTGTGAGTGTAATTCAAGACTTCTGGAGACAGCTTCAGTGAGAAAGGTCTATTTTATTGCTCTAGTGGTAGCATATGCAGAGTTATCCTCTAAATAAGATCAGACATCTGTATTCAGAGATATTCTTCAAAAGAAGATGGACAGATAAAAGGAAGCTCCACTGAGAAAAGGAGTCCTCAATTTTGCTTTGAGCTTGCAGTGCTATGTAGACCTTAATGTCAGATTTGAAACTGTTCAGTAATTTAAATTTATTTAAGAAGCACTAGAATTAGAATATGAACCCTGGGCAGAATCAATTTTGTTTACTGTGTATATTTACTCAGTATAATGCCCTGTACACTATATGTTTAGATTGACAATAAAGTAAAGAGCATGTCTTCGTTTTGGAGATGTAACAAGTCAGTTTGTTGTTACCAACAAAAAGTCCTCATTTATGGACATGTGTCATCCATAATATGAGTTATGTGAAGATCTTTTCCCAATTTGTTGGTTGTCTTTTTGTCCTTTTGACAGTGTCCTTTGCCTTACAGAAACTTTGTAATTTTATGAGGTTCCATTTGTCAATTCTTGATCTTAAAGCATAAGCTATTGGTGTTCTGTTCAGGAACTTTTCCCCTGTGCGGATGTCCTCAAGGACATTCTTCTGCATTCTGACCTCCAGTTGAACCAGCACCATTTGTTGAAAACTCTTTATTTCCTGCTGGATGGTTTCAGCTCCTTTGTCAAAGATCAAGTGACCATAGGTGTGTGGGTTCATTTCTGGGTCTTCAATCCTATTTCATTGATTTACCTGCCTGTCATTGTACCAATAGCATGCAGTTTTAACACTATTTCTCTGTAGTACTGCTTGAGGTCTGGGATACTGATTCCCCCAGAAATTCTTTTACTGTTGAGAATAGTTTTAGCTATCCTAGGGTCTTTGTTATTCCAGATGAATTTGAGAATTGCTCTTTCTAACTCTATGAAGAACTGAGTTGGGATTTTGATGGGCATTGCAAGGAATCTGTATATTCCTTTTGATAGATGACCATTGTTACTGTATTAATCCTGCCAATCCATGAGCATGGAAGCATGTCAGTAAGTAGTTGGTTTGTGTATTCCA
This sequence comes from Apodemus sylvaticus, assembly GCF_947179515.1. NCBI lineage: Eukaryota > Metazoa > Chordata > Mammalia > Rodentia > Muridae > Apodemus > Apodemus sylvaticus. The sequence goes on from NC_067472.1 coordinate 98,104,258, forward strand.
TTCCTTTCCTATTGAAGCACAGTGAACATAATACCTGGCTTAGTGGTACTACAGTACCTACCAGGAACCATAGTTAACCAGTACTATATAAGTAAAGCCTTCTCTCAGCACCTTTTATTTATTTTTTTTATTGTTTTTTTTTAGATATTTGCTTTATTTACATTTCAAATGTTATTCCTTTTCTTTGTTTCCCCTCCAAAATCCCTGTCAGCACCTTTTATGGTTACTTCTAATAATATGATATCCAATCAAGAAGGAAGAATGATCAAGTGAGGCACCAGCTTAATTTCTGTATGTTCTGCACCCATGCAAGTGATGTCTTCAGAGACAGGAACTTATCATCCAGTTCTTACATACAACTCAATGCAATAGCAACAATCTTGAAGTTTGTAGTGCCTTGGGTACTCTTTATGTACTATAACTCTCAAATAGAGAGCTCAGTTCATTCCCTGGAATGGTCACCAAATTTTGGATTCTGGGAATTTCATTTCCTACTCATGTCTGGTGCCTTTGTATAAACCCATTAACTCATTTTTACTTTTGTCTAATGAACTTATAAATGTATAATAAATGGAAAAGTCAACTTTATGGAATAGACTTACTACAAATGGTGGACAGGATCTCTAAATTTTGTCATTATACATTCCAAGTACATGCTCATTGATTTATTAATTGTGGGCAGCTAAGAAGGTACAACAAACGAACAAATAAAAAAATAAAAAGCAAGCAAGAAAGAAATGTTGTTATGGTATATTAATGTATGGAAAGAACTCATGTCAATTCTGTAAATTGTTCTACCACTGGATTGATATTTACTAAAGTAGTATGAATGGCAGCCCTTACCTCATCTTTAATCCACAATTAACTTTCATGAGCTATTTCAGCCTGTATGGTCCTCCTGCCATGGAATGATGCTCATCCTCCTATTTCCAAGGCCTTAGTAAGATTAGCTTGGGTTGCTTAATATGCCTCAGGCTCAAGGGGAACAGAGTCATGATCTTGCCTAATGTGCTTATAGTTGATACCAGTTCTATATACTTCTGAATGTACTCTGCATCAAAGCTTTGGTCTTTTCATCCACCATCAGAATCTACCCAGATGCTAAAAGGGTTGACTGAATAATCTCTCTTCCTAGTATACTGTGTTGCAGGGAAGAAATGCATACTGAATTACCATGTGAGGAAATTGCCTACCTAAGGGAAACTTAATTATTTGCATTTCATTGTCATTAATGCCATTCCTGAGCTATAGTTCAGGATTTAAAGATTTAAATAGTTTCTTTAGGGACTGCAAATAATTCTAAGTGTGTTTATTTTTTTTTAATTTATTGATATATTTATTTACATTTCAAATGATTTCCCCTTTTCTGGACCCCCACTCCCCAAAAGTCCCATCAGTCCCCTTCCCTCCCCCTGTTTTCCCACCCAACTTTTCCCACTTGCCTGTTCTGATTTTTGTTCTATACTGCTTCACTGAGTCTTTCCAGAACAAGGGGCCACTCCTCCTTTCTTCTTGTACCTTATTTGATGTGTGGATTATGTTTTGGGTATTCCAGTTTTCTAGGTTAGTATCCACTTATTAGTGAGTGCATACCATGATTCATCTTTTGAGTCTGGGTTACCTCACTTAGTATGATGTTCTCCAGCTCCATCCATTTGCCTAAGAATTTCATGAATTCATTGTTTCTAATGGCTGAATAGTACTCCATTGTGTATATATACCACATTTTTTGCATCCACTCTTCTGTTGAGGGATACCTGGGTTCTTTCCAACTTCTGGCAATTATAAATAGGGCTGCTATGAACATAGTAGAACATGTATCCTTATTACATGCTGGGGAATCCTCTGGGTATATGCCCAGGAGTGGTATAGCAGGATCTTCTGGAAGTGAGGTGCCCAGTTTTCTGAGGAACCGCCAGACTGATTTCCAGAGTGGTTGTACCAATTTGCAACCCCACCAGCAGTGGAGGAGTGTTCCTCTTTCTCCACATCCTCTCCAACACCTGCTGTCTCCTGAATTTTTAATCTTAGCGATTCTGACTGGTGTAAGGTGAAATCTCAGGGTTGTTTTGATTTGCATTTCCCTAATGACGAAGTTTAGCATTTTTTAAGATGTTTCTCCGCCATCCGAAATTCTTCAGGTGAGAATTCTTTGTTTAACTCTGTACCCCCTTTATTTTTTTTCAGTTTTTTTTTATTCGATATATTTTTTATTTACATTTCAAATGATTTCCCCTCTTCTAGGCCCCCACTCCCCAAAAGTCCCATAAGTCCCCTTCTCTTCCCCGGTCCTCCCACCCACCCCTTCTCACTTCCCCGTTCTGGTTTTGCCCTATACTGCTTCACTGAGTCTTTCCAGAACAAGGGGCCACTCCTCCTTTCTTCTTGTACCTCATTTGATGTGTGGATTATGTTTTGGGTATTCCAGTTTTCTAGGTTAATATCCACTTATTAGTGAGTGCATACCATGATAAGCCTTTGGAGTCTGGGTTACCTCACTTAGTATGATGTTCTCTAGCTCCATCCATTTGCCTAAGAATTTCATGACTTCATTGTTTCTAATGGCTGAATAGTACTCCATTGTGTAGATATACCACATTTTTTGCATCCACTCTTCTACTGAGGGAAATCTCAGGGTTGTTTTGATTTGCATTTCGCTAATGACTAATGAAGTTAAGCATTTTTTAAGATGTTTCTCCGCCATCCGAAATTCTTCAGGTGAGAATTCTTTGTTTAACTCTGTACCCCCTTTATTTTTTTTCAGTTTTTTTTATTCGATATATTTTTTATTTACATTTCAAATGATTTCCCCTCTTCTAGGCCCCCACTCCCCAAAAGTCCCAATAGGGTTGTTTGGTTTTCTGGAGTCTAACTTCTTGAGTTCTTTATATATATTGGATATTAGCCCTCTATCTGATGTAGGATTGGTGAAGATCTTTTCCCAATTTGTTGGTTGCCGATTTGTCCTTTTGATGGTGTCCTTTGCTGTACAGAAACTTTGTAATTTTATGAGGTCCCATTTGTCAATTCTTGCTCTTAGAGCATATGCTATTGGTGTTCTGTTCAGAAACTTTCTCCCTGTACCGATGTCCTCAAGGGTCTTCCCCAGTTTCTTTTCTATTAGCTTCAGAGTGTCTGGCTTTATGTGGAGGTCCTTGATCCATTTGGATTTGAGCTTAGTACAAGGAGACAAGGATGGACCAATTGGCATTCTTCTGCATGCTGACCTCCAGTTGAACCAGCACCATTTGTTGAAAAGGCTATCTTTTTTCCATTGGATGTTTTCAGCCCCTTTGTCGAGAATCAAGTGGCCATAGGTGTGTGGGTTCATTTCTGGACCTTCAATCCTGTTCCATTGATCCACCTGCCTGTCACTGTACTAATACCATGCAGTTTTTAACACTATTGCTCTGTAGTATTGCTTGAGGTCAGGGATACTGATTCCCCCAGAATTTCTTTTGTTACTGAGAATAGTTTTAGCTATCCTGGGTTTTTTGTTATTCCAGATGAATTTGTTAATTGCTCTTTCTAACTCTGTGAAGAATTGAGTTGGAATTTTGATGGGTATTGCATTGAATCTGTATATTGCTTTAGACAAAATGGCCATTTTAACTATATTGATCCTGCCGATCCATGAGCATGGGAGGTTTTCCCATTTTTGGAGGTCTTCTTCCATTTCCTTCTTCAGAATCTTGAAGTTTTTGTCATAAAGATGTTTCATATGTTTGGTAAGAGTCACCCCAAGATACTTTATACTGTTGGTGGCTAGTGTGAAGGGGGTCATTTCCCTAATTTCTTTCTCAGCCTCTTTGTCCTTTGAGTATAGGAAGGCCACTGATTTGCTTGTGTTGATTTTATAACCTGCCACTTTGCCGAAGTTGTTTATCAGCTGTAGGAGTTCTCTAGTAGAGTTTTTTGGGTCACTTAGGTAGACTGTCATATCATCTGCAAATAATGATAGTTTGACTTCTTCCTTTCCAATTTGTATCCCTTTTACCTCCTTATGTTATCGAATTGCCCAAGCTAATACCTCAAGTACAATATTGAAAAGATAAGGAGAAAGGGGGCAGCCCTGTCTAGTCCCTGATTTTAGTGGGATTGCTTCAAGTTTCTCTCCATTTAGTTTGATGCTGGCTACTGGTTTGCTATATATTGCTCTAACGATGTTTAGGTATGGGCCTTGAATTCCTGTTCTTTCCAAGTCTTTCAGCATGAAAGGATGCTGAATTTTGTCAAATGCTTTTTCAGCATCCAATGAAATGACCATGTGTTTTTTTCCTTTGAGTTTGTTTATGTAGTGGATTGCATTCATGGATTTCCGTATATTGAACCAACCCTGCATCCCTGGGATAAAGCCTACTTGATCATGGTGGAAAATGTCCAAATGAAATACACAATACTTTTCAGCTGTCTATGTATCTCTTATTAAATACAATGTGTTAGGTTTGTTTTCAGATGTAGGGTTTGTAAAGTTCTTTTGTCAATCTGTGGATTGCTTTTTTGTCCTATTGACAGTGTTTTTTTGCCTTATAGAAGCTTTTCAATTTTATGAAGCTCATAGTTCATCTTAGAGCCAGAGTCATTGATGTTCTGTTCAGGAAGATTTCCCCTGTGCCAAAGTCTGTGACAATCTTTCCCACTATCTCTTCTATTAGTTTCAGTGTATCTGGACTTATGTGGAGGTCTCTGATCAACCTCAAGGTGAGCTTTGTACAGGAGATTAAAATGGATCAATTTTTTTCTTCTACATGCTGACCACCAGTTGATCCAGCACAATTTGTTGAAAATGTATTTTTTTCCACTGGATGGTTTTGGCTTCTTTGTCAAAGGTCACGTGCCCATAGGTATGAGGATTTATTTGTGGGTCTTCAGTTATATTGCATTGACCAAACTCTCTGTCTCTGTACCATGGGGTTTTTATAACTCTTGATCTCTAATATAGTTTGAGGTCACAGATTGTGATTCCCCTAGAAATCTGGGGTTTGGAGGGTGGGTCAGGCTATCTCTGGTATGGGTGAGGTGGTTAGGATCTGGAGTAGAAGATTCGCTCCAAGGAGCATTTGTAGACCTTAGAACCTGGTGGCATCATTACTCCAAGTTTTGTCTTTTATAGCCTAAAAAATTTCTCTGTTTAGCTCTTCTCCTGTAGAACACAAGTTAAGGCTTTGAATTTATCCTATCAGTCTAGTCATTTACTTCAGGTTTCTTTGGATTATCTTATGAATCAGTATCCCATGATCCCAATTTTTTTTTTTATTTTTAGGAGACAGAAAGCATACATATTTTTCTTAACATTGGGAAAGAATTTAGAGATCTGTCTGAATTTGTTAAACACAGACAATGAGCTAGTTGGATGCAACCCTGCCCTAAAATTACCATTTCTACCACACCTGGGCCTAACCTTGCTCTGGCCTAAACTGATCTTGAATTTAGGTATCTTACTGCTTTTGTGTCTTTCTGATATGATGTCTCATAGTGTAGCTCCCTTTGTTCCTTTTAATTCATGAAACCTCTCATAATTTTTGTTGCATCATTTTGCATAGTTGAGAAGTTATATGTATTTTCATCACATGTATTTAGAGCTCTTTCCCATAGCCTTAAGGGCTGTTTTGAAGGTCCCATTATTTACCATTTTGTTGAGACATTAGTTACACCTTCAGCTTCTGGACTCCTACTGTATTAGATTATCATGGGGTGATTAACCTTAATAAAGAGGACATTTCTTGGAGGAATGTGAAAATATGTACATTATTTCACAAACAAGCCTTATGCCCAAAGCAGCCATCCTTACTTATGGAAGTTCACAATGGGGCTCTGTCCCAGGGGCAGGAACCATGTTACTCCATCCACACCAGGACCATACAGGACTCAGTAAAAACACCTCATTGATTCTGAGGAAAAATCCTATACAACTCTGAACTTATTAAACGACCATATTAAAATAAATTATCATTTTTCTCAACAGGGACAATCCTCACAAGAGATGAAGCCTAGAATCCACACTACCTTGACAGAGTTCATCCTTTTCAGGTTAACAAACAGTCTTAAGTTTTGTGTCACCATCTTTGTGCCTTTTCTTGGAATATGCTTTCTCACATTACTAGCATAATCCATTAAGTCAAAAGCTGTCCCCAGCTCTACAGTACCATGCACATGTTTCTTAGACATCTGGTTTCTGTGAACCTAGCCTATTCAAAATCAATAACATCCATAATGCTGATAGTATTCACTGTACATGGAATAGTCCTCCCTGTGCATGTCCATGAAGCCCCAATCTCTTTTGTGGTGACTGGGGACAGCAGAGTGCTTTCTACTAGCTGACATGACCTCTATATGGCCATCTGCTTACCCATAAACTGTTCCACATGTATGTTTTACAAATCTGCCTCCTCTTAATTGGGCTTCTTATGTGTCTAGTAGTGTGATTACTTGAATACTTACCTATTTTTAAGTCTGTACTTCTGTGTATCAAGTCTGATAGATCTCTCCTGTGAATTTTCCTTATGTTGAAACTATTTAGCTCAGATGTCTCCATTGTTGGAATTATCCCACCCATCTCTGCTGGATCCACTATTGTAGTATCAATATTTGCCTTTGCTACATCCTACATATACATCTTCATCCCCATTCTGAAGATGTGCTCCAATGAGTGCTTTCCCAATGTCTTCTCCCCCTGAACCTCCAAAATTATTGCATTCTGTTTTGAGTATAGAACCATTGCTTTCATTTATATGACACCCAACTCCAGCTACCTAACTAAGTAGAACAGAGTAGTATCTCTATCCTGAACCCCCTCATTTATATTTTGAGGAAGAGAGATATAAAAGATGCCCTGAGAAAAGCAAATGCTTTCTATAGAATCTGTTCTTTGAATTAACTTAATATTTCACTTATTCATGTCAATCTCAATGTCTGCCACATGACACTTAAATTAATATCTTATTTGGCTATTATTAATCTCATTTGTACACCTGCATTTAATTTGCAATCTATCTGTAAGTATTTTAAATTTTTCTAATAATTATTACTAGTACAGAACTTCTACAGATGTTAGGAAACTTTCTTTGTTAAAATTCATGTAACCAACAATAATTTGCATGACTGTGTCCCATTTTCACTCTTAATTTATCCTATATATAAACTCAAAAACTTGGGGAGGGAATTATATGATTAACTTTATTTTATAAGTAACTTTACTGAGGTATCACTTAGATCATCATACTGATGGCCATAGGGTGTAAGATTAGCATTGAACCCACAGGACCTGCTTCTACAATGTCTACTTCTATGGTCAATTTCTATAATAAATCCACTGTCCTTAAAAATCATCCCCCAAATCACAGATGAAAAAATGTCAGTGAGAAGCTGACCTTATAAATATGAAATCATTTCTTCAGACTGGTATTTAAGTTTCTTGATTCTTTCTTCCATGCTCTGGGTTTATACTTTCCATGACAATTACTAAAGTGATTTAGGCACTGAAAATGATATAGGGGCCATAGTCAATAATATACTTTATCAGTCTTTTGGAAAAACTGTAAACACACATAACTATGGTGTATAATTACTGGTAAGTGGATTGATTTACAGTATATATTTTTAATTCTTTTTAACATAATTATATATTAAAATCATTATCAACCCTTTGGCTGGAAACCATTTAGGTACCTGAAAATTAAACTCAGATTCCAAGTCTTGTCTCCACTGAGATGGGGAGAAAATATTAGGGTTTGAATATACTTTGTAGTGTCTAACCAAATGAAAATATTTATATTAAATTATCAGGCAAAACCATACCAACATTTCAATGAAAGACGCTAAGCAAGGTTGAAAGGAATTAAAGTACATTAAAAACTGAAAATTATGAGGTGCTGTATAGTCATTTTATGATTTTAATTTCTCATACTTTAATGCCTTAATTAAAAGTTATAGATTGAAAATAAAAGAACTTCTGCAGGAATCACCATCCCTGACCTCAATATATTGTACAGAGCAATAGCTATAAAAACTACATGGTATTTGCCCAGAGATAGAAAGATTGTTCAATGGAATAAAGCTGAAGACTCAGAAATAAAACCACACACTTATGGAAACTTGATCTTTGTTAAAGAAGCCAAAAATATACAAAAGAATAAAGAAAACATCTTCAATAAATGGTGCTGTTCTGTCAGTCTGTATGTAGAAGATTGAAAATAGATACATATTTGTCACCTTGGACAAAGCTCAAGTACAAGTGTATCAGAGACCTCAACATAAAACCAGATAAACTGAATCTAATAGAAGAGAATGTGGGGAAATGCTTGAACTCATTGGTAAAGTGGGAAATTTCCTAAACAGAATTCAAATGGCTCAGGCTGTAAGATTAACACTCGATAAATGGGACTTCATGCAACTGGAAAGCTTCTGTGAGGCAAAGGATATAGTCAATAGGATAAACCAGAAACCTACAGAGTGAGAAAAAAATCTTCACTAACACCACCTCTAACAAAGGACTAATATTCAAAATATACAAACACCTCTAGGAATTAGACTCCATAAAATCAAATAACCCTATGAAAATTGGGGTACAGTGCTAAACAGAATTCTCAGCTGAGGAATCATGAATGGCACAGAAGCACCTATAGAAATGTTCAATATCCTTAGTCATCAGGGTAATGCAAATCAAAACAACCCTCAAATTCTACCTTACACTAATCAGAATGGCTAAGACCAAAAATTCAGTTGACAACAGATTCTGTTGAGGATATGGAGAAAGAGGAACACTCTATCATTGCAGGCAGGATTGCAAAATGATAAAACCTCTTTTAAAATCAATCTGGAGGTTCCTCAAAAAATTGAAAATAGATCTACCTGAAGACTCGGCTACAACATTCTTGGGCACATATCCAAAAGATGTCCCACTATGCCATTGGGGCATGTGTACCATTATGTTCATAGCATCATTATTTGTGAAAACTAGAAGCTGAAAACAACCAAGATGTCCCACAATGGAAGAATGGATACAGAAAATGTGGTTCGTGCACACAATGGAATCCTACTTAGCTAATGAGAATAAAAACATCATGAGTTTTTCAGGCAAGTAGATAGAAGGAGAAAATATTATCCTGAGTGAGGTAACTCAGACTCCAAAGGACATACATGGTATGTATTTACTAATAAATTGATAGTAACCAAAAATGATACCGAATACGCAGGAAACAATCCAAAGAACTCAAAAATGTTAACAAACCAAAGGGCCCAAGTTAGGATTGGCCTAATCCTACTGGGGAGGGAGAAAAAAAATAAACAAAAAAGGGAAAGGGAGGAAGGGACATGGATGTGAAAGGGGACAGGGATGGTAAGAGGGGAACATCATCAGATATTGAGTGGGGCAAATAGAACTAAAGCCCTGAGGACCTGCATAAAGAATGAAAACTGGTAACATCAGGAGGTGGGAGTTGAGGGGGACCCTCTAGAATGTTCCAGAGACCTAGGAGGTGAGAGACTCTCAGGACCCAAAGGGAGAAAGTGCACTACAGTGGGGAGGGGGAACTTGTAGAGTCTACATACAGTAGAGGGACAAAGCATCAAATGGAGGGATGGAATGCCATCCCACAGTCAAAAGCCATGACCTGGAATTGCTCCTGCAAGGAAAAACATGTAGCCCATGAGAGAAAGAAGGTCCAGTAACATGCCTATAATGGGGTCCAGCTCAAGGGGAGGCCTGAGACTTTTACTGATGCTGTGGTGTGTTTGCAAACAGGATCCCAGCATGGCTGCCCTCTGAGAGCCCCAATAAGCAGCTGAAAGAATCAAATGCAGATAAGGCATCCAACAAATGAACAGAAGCTTGGGACCTCTTTGGTTGAATTGGGGAATAGCTGCATGAAACTGAACTGTAGGACACCCCCATAGGAAGACCAGCACTCTCCACTGACCTTTACCCCTGAGATGTCTCAGACACTGAACCACCAACCAGGAAGCATACACCAATTGATATGAGGCCCCCCAAAACACATACAGCAGAGAAAATCCTGGTCTGGCCTCAGTGAGAAGATGTACCTAACGCTTGAGAATTTTGTAACCCCAGGGTGTGGGGAGGTCAGATGAAGTGGGTTTGGGGGTTTGGGGAAGTTCTCTTGGAGAAAGGGAGAGGAGTTATGTGATGGGGAGTGTTGGAGGGCAGACTGGGAAGGGGATAAAATCTGGACACTAAAAGAGGACTAAATAATAAAAAATTAAATAATTAAAATTTAAAAATAAGGAAATCATGGTGAGCAAGCCATGGGAAACAAGCTCATAAACAGTATCTATAGCTTTGGCTCCAGTTCCTGCATTTACTTTGCTTATTTGATGAAATGTAACCTGAGAATTGTAAAATATTCCTTTTCCCCCATATGATATTTTGTATTAATATATGAAACTTTCCACTATTAAATAAAATTATTATTAAAATTTAAAAAAGAAAATGAGGCCAGCAAGATGGCCAAACTGAGTATACATGCTTTCCATTAATTGTCTCCCTCTCCACCTGTCCCTATTCCTTACCCTCTCCTTCTCACTCTCCCTCTCCTCCTACCCTCTTTTTTCTTTTACAGACCCACTCACACACACAAACACACAGAGATTATCACAAAGTTACAGTGAGAAAAAATTAATGTAAAAAATGTAAAATATAGGGACAGAATTAACACATATTGGTACTCAAATCTCACTTCTGCCCCAACAATCACAGCAGAAATGTATCATTTTCATCATTGACATGAAATTTATCTATTCATTTATGGACTGTACACCAATATTCATATAAAATTCTCTCTAACCTTGGAAAGAAAACCTCTCTATTCTCTAGGAAAACATTTTGCACATCTTTGTGGCACAAATTTCTTATGTTATTTTTTAGATAGTTCAATTCAGCTCCACTCTTTTGTTAGTATTTAATAAATGGTAGGCATTATGTGGATACCAAACACCTAGAATACATCTGACTTTGACCTAATGTGACATTGTATAATCCTATGTGCTCCCATTTCTAGAGGTATTTTGGTACATAAGTTAAATTGCAGGAGCTACAGCAAAAAAACATAAGGCTAAAAGAAATTACACTTTTCCTCAATCAGCATTTCAGAATAATACTTCATAAAATAGAGCCAACAAACAAATCTTTCAATATGACTGGATAAAAGATAAATTAAGGCAAAGGATAAATCACATTAAAATTATCATATTGGAAGAGCAGTGTATGTGGAGAGTGATATTTATGAAGAATTTTTTAAATATTTATTGTGTTATTTTATTTTGTGTTAAAGATGTTTTTATTTTGTATTTTCTATATTTCATTGTTTACATTCCAAATAATTTCCCCGTTCATGGTTTCCTCCTCCCCACAAGTCCCATAAGCCCTCTTCCCTCCACCCGTTCCCTGATCAACCCCCTCCCACTTCTCTGTACTGGTAATCCCCTACATTGCTGCATCAAGCCTGTCCAGGACCAGATCCCTCTCCTTCCTTCTTCTTGAGAATCATATGATATGTTAATTGTGTCTTGAGCAGTCAAAGCTTCTGGGCTAATATCTACTTATCAGTGACTGCATTTTATATGTTTTCTTTTGTGATTGGGTTACCTCACTTAAGATGATATTTTCCAGTTCCAACCATTTGCCTAAGAATTTCATGAATTCATTGTTTTTAATAGCTGAGTAGTATTGCATTGTGTAAATATACCACATTTTCTGTATCCAGTCCTCCATCGAGGGACATCTAGGTTCTTTCCAGCTTCTGGCTATTATAAATAAGGCTGCTATGAACATAGTAAAGCATGTGTCCTTATTGCATGCTGGGGAATTTTCTGGGTATATGCCCAGGAGTGGTATAACAGGGTCCTCCTGAAGTGTCATACCCAGTTATCTGAGGAACCACCAGACTGATTTCCCGAGTGGTTGTACCATCTTACAATCCCACCAGCACTGGAGGAGTGTTCCTCTTTTTCCACATCCTCACCAACACCTGCTGTCTCCTGAGTTTTTAATCTTAGCCATTCTGACTGGTGTGAGGTGAAATCTCAGGGTTATTTTGATTTGCATTTCCCTAATGACTAATGATGTTGAACATTTCTTAAGGTACTTCTCAGTCATTCAAAACTCTTCAGGTGAAAATTCATTGTTTAGCTCTGTTCCCCATTTTTAATAGGGTTATTTGGCTTTCTGGAGTCTACCTTCTTGAGTTCTTTGTATATAATGAATATTAGCCCTCTGTGGGGGTGTAGGGATGTAGGGTTGGTGAAGATCTTTTCCCAATTTGTTTGTTGGCGTTTTGAAATACAATAATTAATAACTTAATAACCAGTCAGAAATATTAATATTATCAATGAAGAATTTGAACACATTCTTCATATGTTTGAGGATAGCTTTGGAAGAAGACAGGAAAATACATCAAAACCCACCAGCGTCTTTCTTTATGACAGGGAAATTTTTCTGGAATCTTCTCTCAGAGCTTTGGAATTATTTTATAAGTGGATACAAGATAGCCATTGAGCCATTCATTCCATCTAGATGTTTTATTGAGTATTTATTGTATTGTCGAACCAACTAGATACTAAATATTTGTTACTGAGTGATGCAATTCTCATAGAATTTGTATTCAGTGGAGAGTGCACTAGAGAAGAATCAACCTCTTAAAACAGAGAATATGATGAGAAGAATAAACAGAGTTGATCTAAGTAGGAAAGGTAGATGTGTCAGTGGTGAGTTATGTTAGCTTATGTAGGCTAACAATGAAATCCCTATGGAGCAAATGGTATTAGATCAAAGATCAAGAAACTAAGATTGGATAATGGGTTCTATTCTAACATGAATGAAAATACTTAAAAGTAAAATATAGGTGTAGACTAATATAGTTATGTTTTAAAACACATATTTACAGATGTTTATCATGTGAGCACTTCATGTACAATAAAAACCAGCCAGAAAAGACAAACCTACTGTTGCTATAGTGTAGTATATATATGGTATAGATTATTCCCAAATATCATGGGAATAAGCAGGAACTTTCTTATTTAAGTCTAACTCCACAAGATGAAAAACCACAACACCCCCATGGGTGGGCCAAAGCCTGAGCTAGACAGGTCATAGGCCCTAGGGAAGAACCCACCATCATCATCCCCATTAATGGACATAGTATCAAACCAATTATCAATGATTTATCATTGGATACATAGATATGTATATCTCCCATTGCTTATTGTAATGGTTCTTTTTTGTAGTAAATAGTTGTTAATAAAAAGCAAAGCAAAGCAAAACAATCAAATATTTGTCAATGTAGACAGTTAGACACTGTGGACAGCTCTATATATGCAACTTCTATACAACACCTCCTTTCTCTCAAGCTCAGGAATCATTTTTAATTGGGTGAAAAGATGTAAGAGCTAGAGGTGACTACAAATAAACAGTGTTTTCAGGACACAACAGAAAGTTTGCAAATATGTTCTCATGTTAGCACTTTTTGCATCCAAATGCTCAAACCAGACAAAATCATAGCACAAAGAGGGAACATGGGCATGAACTCCACAGGTAGCTAAGGAGTGATTGGTAACTTATATCTTCCAGAAAGAAAATAATTTATCTATAAGGACATGGTCCTGGTAGGCTAACCATGCTTCAGTAAAGCCTAAATATCTATATATGTACAGGTGGAACAAGATGAATTTGGTAAGTTATGCTGAAAAGAGTTTGAGAGGAGCTGAATATGATAGAATATATTTTATAATGTTCTCAAAGGCATATTAAAAACTATAAAAGAGAAAATGCAATAAAATATATTATCTATGTGTACTGGGAGAAAAATGACATTCAATCAAAAGGAATAACAAGAAGGTGAATAACAAAACCTCAGATGAGAGGTCTTGGGTAATTGTGATTATTATAGTGAGTTTTAAAAAACAGTTTACCCTAAGAAAATATTTTCTTACCAAGATGTCTCTTCAGAGCACCCTTAATCTCATTATTTCTGAGGCTGTAAATGAGGGGGTTCAACATGGGAATTACCACTGTGTAGAATACAGACAGCACCTTGTTCTGGTCTGTGGAGTAGCTGGACTTTGGCATCACATAAATGAATATAGCAGTTCCATAGAACAGAGTGACCGCAGTGAGGTGGGAGGTACAGGTAGAGAAGGCCTTCTGTCGACCCTCAGTGGAGTGCATCTTCATAATAGTGATGAAAATATAGGAATAGGAGATGGCTATAACAAACACTGTTATCATTGTAATAAAACCAGCAGAAACTGAGGTAACAACAACAGAGACAGTAGAATCAGAACAGGAGAGTTCCAACAAAGGAGCAAAATCACAGTAAAAGTGATTGATTCTATTCGGTCCACAGAAGAACAAGGAAAAGAAGGAAAGAGTAAAAAGAGAAGCATTAAGAAAACCCTGTATATAAGATCCAACAACTAACTGGATACAGGCTTCTGTGGACATTTTGGTGGAATAAAGCAGAGGGCTACAGATTGCTACAAAGCGATCATAAGCCATGGTTGCCAGAAGGAAGCATTCAACTGTCCCAAAGAAAGCAGCTGAGCTAAATTGTATAGAACATCCAATGTAGGAAATGGTGTTTTGTTTTACCAGGAAGTTAAGAAGCATATTGGGTGTGACAGACGATGAAATGCCTATATCAACAGAAGCCAAGTGGCTGAGAAAAAAGTACATGGGGTGATGGAGCTGGGAAGAAAATCTAATGAAAAAAATGGTACTGAGGTTCCCAGATACAGTAACCAGGTAGATGCACAGGATGATGGTGAATAGGATGACTTTAAGAATTGGATCATCAGTTAAGCCCAATAAAATGAACTCTGTCACAGCAGTGTGGTTTCCATCTTCTAGGAAATCCATGGGACACTGTAGCTGTTGGTAGATTAAGGCTGTGATGAAGATATTACCAAGTGAAATTTATAAATAGGTTATTTCATTTCATTTAATTGGGGTATGGAGAGCATTACAAACTAATATATTATTCAATACATTGTATCAATTGTTAATGTTTTACTAGAATTGCCATTATTTGTAAATGTATGTGCAGTAACTATTTAAAACTAATTTAAGCACAAATGCTAGAAATGTGTTGTAAAGAATAACTAACTTTTATTTACATTTACTTAAATTGAAATATACAAGATTGTCATTAAGGCTAAAGTATAAAATTAAGAGACTTGACTCAGTAAGTTAGCTTGGTAAGGAACGATTCTTGCCCCAAGCCCAACATGGTACATCTAGAGTTTGAAGCCTGAAACCCTCAAGATGGGAAGTAAGAACCAACTCCTGAAAATTGTTCTTTGTTACCCACACATATGCTGTGTTATCAGTACCCCCTTACACAAATAAACAAATGTATGAATACACAAATAAGTATATAGAAAAATAAATATAAAACAATGTGAATTTTAAGAAAATAACAATGTATTCATTATAAGCTTAAAAAAGAATAAAATATAAAAACATATAATTAAATAATGAATTCTTAAGCTGTTGCTATTTTTAAATGATTACTACATGACCAGCACAGGATTAAAAAAAAACTTGTATGATTTCCTATTTTTATTTCTATGAAGTTACATTGTTCTTTTTATCATTTCTGTATTCTGCAGAAAAATATTTTAAGTTAAGTATCACACATACACACACACATACAAAGAAATCAATTTATGGAGATTCAGAGCTGGTTTAGTTGTTAAGAGTGCTTGGTGAACAGGCAAAAAAAGGTTTGATTCCCTACCCAGCTCACTGTGTTTTCTAGCAGAAGTCTGTTGTTCCAGTTCTGAGGACCCAACACTCTCTAGTGGTCTTCACAGTCAATAGGCACACATGCTACAATGTGTCCGTGCTGGCAACATTCACACACAAAGTAAAAATAACAAATCATTAAAAAGAGAAGTGGATACAAACACCTTGTAGGTTGAACTCAAGAGTATTCCTTTTAGTAACCAGTCTATAAAATAATGGGTGTCCATACAATTGAGGTGTATATAAATTAGGACTAATATCAGAGTGGAATTTCAACTTTCTAATGGGTAATACAAAATCTATAAACTGAATAAAGATCATATTAAATTTATAAATCTGACTTCCAGTTGTAAACTCATTAAATATTTTAAATTCTTCTAAATAGGTCATTGTTCTTTAAAGTAATTTGAAATATCAATTTTATCATGTTTTATGAATATATAGCATATTATTAGTAATTTTTTAGATACACCCATTCCTTTTTCAGTGTCAGTGTTTTCTAACTGAAATATTTTAGAATGCATTAACATGATTTTCAACAATGGACACTGCCCATTATTCACTTCAGAAGTTAAAAGATTTATCAAGGCTCACCTAACAAGGTGCAGATTCACTGTCATTTCTCACATTCTATATTTACTCTATTTCTCATTCTATTCTATACTCATTTGTCTGCAAGGATTTCTGTGAGGCTAGCATATTCCCTCAGTGAACCACCTGGTCCTTGCACAGGATATCCCCTAACAATAAGCCAGCAAAGTCTTTCCAATCTAGTGAACTTGTTAGCCTATTGGTGAATACTATATGCATACAGCTTTGAAGGTCATATTGGTTTCTGGAATTCCAAACAGATGGATAAATAAGCAATCTATGAAAATTTGTTTTTATGCCTGATTATTCTGAACAATTATTAATGAAATACAAGAAAATTCTATGAAACTTTATATTTCTGCTTTTGTTATATAACTGCATAATGCCATCTGACATGTTTCTACACCAGGGTTTGAAATAAAATACATTTCAAAGAATAAATTATCTCCATTTACCAACAAAGTCAAACTCTTACCTCTTGAAATAAGAATTCATTTTAAGGTAAGACATTCAAAGTTATTGTTTTTATAGATATAAATCTCTTTCCTCCTTTCATTGTTTATCCCTGAGGATAAGTCCCTGCAGAGGCTCTGGATTCCAGTGTGATTTCAGATCATCAGTGATCATTACTGTTCCTGCAGTGAGTTCTTCACAGGTCATTTCATACAAACACAATTAATTTTCAAGGAGTTTGTCAATCTCAAGAAATCTCTTGTTTTCCGCTTTATACGAGTATTGGTGTACTTTCACTTGTGATTATGGGATTTACATGATAACAAATTTTCGTAGGTAAATGTTCCTCCAAGTTGATATTTGTTTCAAGTTAGTCTACATTAGAGGATATAACCTATTCATTAAAATGGACTATTTTGTTTCTTTCACTCATGTGCAACAATTTTCTTTTAGTATTTTAGTGGTTCATGTAATATACTCTATTAGGTACTTAGAGTACCAAATAGAGGGATAAATGAGATTTAAAATTGAGTGATTTTTTTGAGGCACACATGTTTCACAGATGAGAGTATAAAATGTCATCATTACTTAGAAAATAGTGCATAGAAGTAGGTATGAATGATTTCCAGTAGGAATTAATATTCCATAATTTATACCTCAAATGTATGACATATGCTTGGACCTTATATGTTATCTTGGAGAATGAAAGGTACAGTAATTCTCCCCCTGAAGACTCAGCTCAACATTTTCCTTAATCTTACTTTCATTAAGTTGATAGTGAAGCCTTGATAGATCCCTAATAAAATTGGTTGACCCTAAGCATCAGTCAATTTTCAATCAAAGTGTCTCCTGTCTAGCTTAGCATAACTATCCTCTGATTGGGTACATTCAACAGTGACAGAAAACAGAAGCAGATACTCACAGCCAAACATTAAACAGTGGGCAAGGACACCTAGGGAATAGTTGGGGGAAGGACAGAGGACCCAGCATTAGATGGGAACTCCACAGAAAGATCAACAGGTCAACAAACCTGAACCCCTGAGAGCTCTGAGATACTGAGCTCCTGACCAAAGAACATACATGAGCTGGAATAAGGCCCCTGGCACAATTGTCATGGCTGTCCTGTCTGTCCTCAGAGGGAGCAGATGTGCTCATTCTGGCAGAGACTTGCTTTACCAGCATAGGGAGATACAAAAAGAGGTCTCACCCTCTCAAAGATGACTGGGAAGGGGGAGGGAATGGTCTCAGTTAGGGAGGGTCCAGGAATGGGAGCAGTTTTGGAATAAAATAAAGGAATAAAACAAAAACATAAAACATAAAGACCTGTACTTGCTGACAGAAGAGAAGCCTAGATATAATCAACACTGAAAACTCCCTGGTACACTAGCAGGGAATATGGATGAGTGAATTACAGAAAAGACCATGTATTAAAAAAAGGGTGGGCATATCTGGATTGAAAGCAACATTTCCTTCTGATTTTCATACACATACTACAACATGCATGCCCCTGCATTCACATGAACATATGCATGCTTCTTGCAGGCAAACATATGTACATATAAAGCAGCCAAGGCTCCCCTTTCTTAGTTATATATTTATGCTTGGTGTAGATTGTAAGATGGTTGCATAAAATCCAGGCTAAATTTGAACCTGCTAGACAGTTATAGAAGACTTTGAATTTCTGATATTCCTATTTCTATCTCCCAAGAACTTAATTACCAATATTCAACACTCATATTATGTGGCATTTGAGATCTAGTACAGTATTTTATGAATGTCAGGCAAGGATTCTACCAATTGGGGCTACATTAATAAGCCATTATCTTAGTTTAGGTTAATGATTTGAATACACACACACACACACCACCGCCCCACAATCTTCTGCTTTATAGATGACAGTGAACAGAGATTGTACTTAAACTACTTTTCTAAATGTATTCATGGATCAGGTCAGAATTAATTTAGGATTGTTACTTATGTCACATTGGATACTACAATGTATTTTTGAATGAGGCTACATAATCACATATGAGAAAATCATTTATTCATTCCTTTCATACATATATGTTAAGTATTTATTGTATTCTAGAAACTTGTTGAACAGTGTAGATAGGCTAAGGAAAGTGGATCTTTCAGGAAATTCATAGTTCATTGGATAAGTCATTGAAAAAATAACATATACATTGACACCTTAACCAAGAGCCCCAGTTCTTGTGCCATCCCAGCATCAAGACTGACTCTCACATCATATTATTGAAATCAAGTTCACACATGTTTATTCTCATTAATCACAATTTCTTTGATTTGAGAATACATAAACTAAATAAGCAAGTGCAGAAATGTGTAAAATTAAACCTGTTGAGTTTTCTAAATTTTGATTCTGTGCATATGATATCAATGCTGACTATGTTGTTCTGGATAACAAATTAGAGGCTCATCTTTAGGAGAGACTGATTATCTCAAGGATTCAGATCAACGCTGTTGCTTGAAAGTCACCATTAACCAAAAGAACTGCTCTCTACCAGGGATGCTAACAGATTGACTCACTAGGACCCAGATTGTTGCAACATCAACCAAAGAATGTAACAGTCTCTGAAAAAAGTTGAGAGCAGATAGCTATACCCAGAAACACAATTGTCCTAATTCTAGATGCCTAGATCCCAGCACAAACATAAATATTGGCAATGAAGACATTATGTTTCCTCCTGTAAACAGTAACTCTGTTGTTACAGTTGTTAAGGAAAATAATTTAGCTGAAACATCACAAGGACCTCAAAACAGTAATTACAAATACCTTTAAGGACTTTAAAGATGATATAGATAACTGTCGTAATGAAGACCCAGAATAAACAAAACTTTGAATGAAATAATAAAAAATCAAGATATGGAAGTACATGAGATGGAGTAAAATAATAAGATATTGATCCTGTTCTTTGCAAATTTGTGGGTATAGAATACATGTGAATTTGTGATCTCTTTTTTATCATGGTTTATGCTGGAATTTTATCTGTATTTCCTATTGTTTGGTGTTCACTATAGCTATGATCATGTCAGTAGCTTCTTTTCTCTACATACTACAGGATTCTTCTAGAAGAATTAAATTTGTAATCTGTTGTCTGGACAGGCAGTTTCACCCACTGGACAGTCTCTAGGTTTTACCTACTCAGCTGTATGACATTTGAGCTTGAGGATGCTTCTCAATTGTAAGAATAAAGAAAAACCACTAACATTTGTAGAAATGTAGGGAATATCTTAATACGTTCAATATTTCCAAAGTATTAATGAACCTCATAGGACATACTTATGTGATCTTAGGATTTAGAACAATGAGTGGCAAAAAGATGGCTCTTGTGGGTGAAGCTATCTGCTGACTTCAGGCTCAATTGATGAGTGACCATCAATGGTAGTTGTGCACTTTTCTGTCAAATGTGAGAGTCCTGGCACCTGCCCTTTTTAGCTAGTTAGTGTCTGGACTCTTCTTTTCTCCAAGCTGCCTTCCATGGCTGCCTCTCACTTTGGAGGAATCAAGGTTAAGCTAACATCTTTGATTTGGGGTTGTTCTATATTCTCAAGACCACAAAGCACACTACTTTTAAGGAATAGGTTTTATATCAAGATGGTGCCAGACCACTGTTTTCTGAGTCATACAAAAAGACAAATGGGATCAATCTCTACTGATAATCCATTACTCTTCCTAAAACCTACAACTGGATTTGAGGTCCTCAATGGCCATGTGCTTGTCTTTAACATTCAGCCATCAGGTCTTTTCCCCAGAGCCGCATGACTTATCTGTAAAAGAAGTTCCATTTTGTCTTCTGCTGGTCATCTACTTGCTGGACTAGTGTTCTGAATGGCTAATACGTGACTTTAGGTATAACACTTTATTTAAAATTATTTATTTTTGTAATCATAATATTATTTTATAATGTTCCATTTACTATCCTCACTCCTGTTTAACATCTTTTTAGTTTTTTCAAATTAATGACCTATTTTTTCTTTACTTGCATTTATATGTATATATCAATATATATATAGTTATATACATATTTATATAAATTTATATATATTTCCTCATTAATTAACTGATTTATTCACTTTAAATCTTGGTCTATCTGCTCCCTAGGCTGACCCTGTGCCAAAGCTATCTGGAACCCAGTCCTACCCTGCACCCCAGTCCATCCAGATAGAGCAGTTCTCCCAGGAGTGCTGACACACCAATGATCACAGATGATACCACTACTGCTGCCTAAATACCAGGCTCAAGTGGAACCTGCCCAATGCCACAGGACCCAGGAATGATGGAACAGCTAAGGAGTGACCCTTCTGGTTTCTATCTATGGCCCAGGCTGATACATTTATAGTGAAGATGTCACACAGTCATGCAAATTATTGTTGGTTACGTGAATTTTAACAAAGAATGATTTCCTGACATCTGTAGGAATTCTATACTAGTAATAAATATTAGAATAATTTAAAGTACTTACAGATAGTTCCCAAATTATACATCTGTACAAATGAGATTCAGAACAGCCAAATAAGATATTAATTTAAGTGTCGTGTGGTAGACACTGAGAGTGACATGAATAAATTAAATATTAAGTAATTTCAAAGAATAGATTTTATGGAAAGCATTTGCTTTTCCCAGGGCCTCTTTTATATCTCTGTTGCTCAGAATATAAATGAGGGGGTTCAGGATGGATATCACCACTGTGTAGAACAGAGATACTACTTTGTTCTACTTCATTAAGTTGCTGGAGTTGGGCATCACATAAATAAAAGCCATGGTTCTATATTTGAAACTGAATGCAATAATGTTGGAGGTGCAGGAGGAGAAGGCATTGTGAAAGCCCTCATTGGGGCGCATCTTCAGAATGGTGATGAGGATGTAGATGTAGAAAGTAGATATGACAGACACTGATAATAGAATGATGGATCCAGCAGAGATGGATGGGATAACTCCAACAGTGGAGATATCTGAGCTAAACAGTTTCAGCATAAGGAGAATTCACAGGAGAGATCTATCTGATTTGATACACAGAAGTACAGCCTTAATAACAGATAAGTTTTCAAGTACTCACACTGCCAGCCACATAAGAAGCCCAACTATGAGGAGGGAGATTTCTGAGACATATGTATGGGGTAGTTTATGGGTAAGCAGATGGCCATATAGAGGTCATAGACCATGTCAGGTAGCACAAAGCACTCTGCTGTTCCAAAAGTCACCACAAAAGAGATTGGGGCTTCATGGGCATGCACAGGGAGTACTGTTCAATACACAGTGAATACCATCAGCATTATAGGTGTTATTGCTTTGGAATAGGAAAGCTTCACAAAAGCCAGATGGCTAAGAAACATGTGCGTGGTACTGTAGAGCTGGGAACAGCTTTTTACTAAGTTGATTATGCTAGTAACGTTAGAATGCATATTCCAAGAAAAAGCACAAAGGTGATAACACAAAGCATAAAGTTGTTAACCTGAAAAGGATGA
This sequence comes from Apodemus sylvaticus, assembly GCF_947179515.1. Lineage (NCBI taxonomy): Eukaryota > Metazoa > Chordata > Mammalia > Rodentia > Muridae > Apodemus > Apodemus sylvaticus. The sequence continues at coordinate 98,126,546 of NC_067472.1, forward strand.
ACTCTGTCAAGGAAGTGTGAATTCTAGTCTCCATCTTTTGGGCAGATTTTCCCTGTTGAGGAAAATGATGAATACATTTTTTAATATGCTCATTCCATTCATGTTCAGAGTTGTATAGGATTTTTCCTCAGAATCAATAAGGTATTATTGCCAAGCCCTGTATGGCCCTGGTGGGGATAGAGTAACATGGTTCTTGCCCCTGGGAGAAGGCCCCAATGTGCACTTCCATGAGTGTTGATGGCTGCTCTGGGCATAAGGTTTGTTTGTGTAATAATGTACATATATTCACATTCCTCCAAGGAATGTCCTCTTTATTAAGGTTAAATATTCCATGATAGTCTAAGACAACAGGAGTCAGGAGCTGAATATGTCTAATGTCTCAGCAAAATGCTAAACACTGGGACCTTCAGAACAGCCCTTAAAGCTATGGGAAGTGCTCTAAATACATGTGTTGAAAGTACATATAACCTATCATGTATGCAAAAGTATGTAATAAGAATTATTAGGGGCTTTATGAATCTAAAGGAACAAAGGGAGCTACGCTATGAGACATTATGTCAGAAAGAGACAAAGGCAGGCAGATACCTAAATTCAAGTTCAGTTAAGCATAGAGAGAGATTAGGACCAGGTATGGTAGAAATGGTAATTTCAGGGCAGGGTTCCACCCACATAACTCATTATCTATGTTTATCAAAGGCAGATATAACTTTGAATTCTTTCCCAATGTTAAGAAAAAATTATGTTTGCTGTCTCCTAAAAAGCAAAGGATTGTAATTATAGATTCTGATTCATAAGATAATAAAAAGAAACCTGGAGTAAATGGTAAAAAACAAAGACTGGATTTGTGTTCTACAGGAGATTATCTATCCAGAGAAATTTTTTTAGGATATAAAGGAGAGAACTAGGAGTTTGGATTCCAATAGAATCCCAGGTCCACAAATGCTCCCTGGAGCATATCTTGTGCCCCAGACCCTATCTACCTTGCCCACATGTAGAGGTAGCCTGAGCAACCTTTCCAAACCCCCAGAATTCTGGGAGAATCACAATCCCTCACCTCAAACTGTATTACAGAATAGTGATAAAAACCACATGGTACAGAGACAGAGAGTTTGATCAATGGAATACAATTAAAGACCCAGAAATAAACCCACACACCTTATGTTTGACAAAAAAGCCAAAACCATCCCGTGGAAAAAAAAAGGATTTTCAACCAATGGTGATGGATCCGCATGTAGAAGTTTGTAAATTGATCCAATCTTATCTTCTTGTACAAAGCTCATGTCCAAGTGGATCAAGGATCTCCACATAAAACCAGATACACTGAATCTAAAAAAAAGAAGAAGTAGAGAACAGCCTCAACATGTTGGCACAGGGGAAATTTTTCTGAACAGAACATCAATGGCTCTGGCTCTAAGATGAACTATAGGCAAATGTTACTTCATAAAATTGTAAAGCTTCTGTAAGGCAAAAGACATTGTCAGTAGGACAAAACATCAAGGCACAGATTAGGAATAGGTCTTTACCAACCCTACATCTGAACAAATCCAACACATTGTATTTAATAAGAGATACATAGAGAATTGTACAGTATAGTGCATTTCATATGGACATTTTATGTGAACAGGTATTTAAACCCACATAGAATTCTTTTCAGTCACTAAAGCAACTATTAAAAACTTCAAATCCTGAACTACAGCTCAGGAATTGCATTAATGGCAATGAAATGCACATGATTAAGTTGCCCTTAGGTAGGCAATTACCTCAGCTGGTAATTCAGTATGCATTTCTTCCCTGCAACACAGTACACTAGGAAGAGAGATTATTCACCCAACCCTATTAGCATCCAGGTAGATGCTGATGGTGGATGAAAAGACCAAAGCTTTGATGCTGTCAGAGAATGTGTCAGAAGTACTGTGAACTTGTCCCTAAGATAAGGACATTGGGAAAGATCAAGATCCTGTTCCCCTTGAGCCTGAGCCATATTAAGCATCCTGAGATAATCTTACTAAGGCCTTGGAAATAGGATGAGCATCTGTCTCATGGCAGCAGGACCACACAGGGTGAAAAGACAAAATGGCTCATGAAAATTGTGGATTAAAGATGAGGCAAGGGCTGCCATGCATGCTACTTTAATAACTATCAATCTGGTGGTAGAGCAATTTACAGAATTGACATGAGATCTTACCATACAGTATTAATCCATAACAACATTTCTTTCTTGCTTGTTTTTTATTTTTTATTTGTTTGTCTGTTTGTACCTTCTTAGCTGTTTGGTAAATCAATGAGCACAGACTTGGAATGCATGATGGCAACATTTAGAGGTCCTGTCCACTATTTTTACTGTCTACTCCATATGGTTGAATTTTCTATTTTGTACACATTTATAAGTTAATTGAAAAAAAGTGAAGATGAGTTAATGTATTTATACAAAGGCACCAGGCATGAGTAGAAAATGGAACTCCCTGAAGGCAAAAGCAAGCTAGTACAGCAACTCTGAAAATCAGTTTGGCTGTTCCTCAGAAAAGTAGACATTGTACTTCCTGAGGCCCCACCTATACAACTCCTGGGAATAGACCCAGAAGATTCTCCAAAATGTAATAAGGAGAATCTATTTTCATAGTAGCCTTATTTATAATAGCCAGAAGCTGGAAAGAACCCAGAAGTCCCTCAACAGAGGAATGGATTCAGAAAATGTGGTACATTTAAACAATGGAGTACTACTCAGCTATTATAAACAACAAATTCTTGAAATTCTTAGGCAAATGGATGGAACTAGAAAATATCATCCTCAGTGAGGTAACCCAATCACAAAAGAACACACATAGTATATACTCCCTGATATGTGGATATTTGCCCAGAAGCTTGGAATACCCAAGATATAGATCATAGACCATATGAAGCTTAAGAAGGACGATCAAAGTGTAGATACTTTGGTCCTTCTTAGATAGGGTATAAAATATCCATGGAAGGAAATACAGAGACAACGTGTGGAACAGAGATTAAAGGAAAGACCATCCAGACACTGCCCCTCCTTGAGATCCATCCCATATACAGTTTCTAAGCCCAGACACTATTATGAATGTCAACAAGTGCTGGCTGACAGGAGCCTGATATAGCTGTTTCCAGAGAGTCTCTGCCAGTGCCTGACAAATATGGAGGGGGATCCCTGCCCTCTGTCTCTATGTGGATGCCCCCACCCCCCACTCTACCTGACCTCTAAACTCCCTGGGTCTAGTCTCTTGAAGGTTAGATGCATCAGCTCAGAATGAGCAGGGACTCGGCATTTCCCTACTGTATGTGTGTTGGGGACCTCACATCAACTGGTGTATGCTACCTGTTTGGTAGTCCAGTGTTGGAGAGATCTCAGTGGTTCATTTTAATTGAGACTGTTGGCCCTCCTACAGGATTGCCATTCTCCTCAGCTTCTTTCAACCTCCTATCTCCCAAGGTTGCCTGTTTCCATTATTTCTTCTGTCTCTCAGGACTTTAGTCCTTTCCACTGACCCAATACCAGATCAGGTTCTCCTCTCCCCTTCACTACCTCCTACTCCCAGTCTACTTTCCCTCCCAGGCCCCTTCCCTAATCCAAAAACAGGGATCAGCTGTTTCTGTCCATTGGTTGTGTGCAAATATCTGCATCTTACTCTTTCACCTGCTTGATGAGTCTTCCAGACTGTGGTCATGCTAGGTCCCTTTTTGTGAGCGCTTCATACAATCAGTACTAGTTTCAGGCCTTGGAACATCCCCTTGAGCTGGACCCTGCTTTGGGCCTGTCTCTGGGCCTTCTTTTCCTCGGGCTTTTTCCATTTCCATCCTTGTAATTCTTTCAGAGTGGGACAATTATGGGCCAGAGTTGTGATTGTAAGATGCCCCACATCTCCCACATTTGATGCCCTGTTTTCTTGTTGGAGTTGGGCTTTGTTAAGTTCCCTCTTCCTACTAGTGGTCATTTTATCTAAATTTCTTCCTTTGAGTACTGAGAGTCTCTCACATTCCAGGTCTCTGGTGCATCCTGGAGGGTTCCCCTAACCTCCTATCTCCTGAGGTTGCCTGTTTCCATTCTTTCAGCTGGGCTTCAAGACTTTAGTCCTTTCCACTTAAGTGATACCAGTTCAGGTTTCCCTCTCCCCTTCACTACCTCCCCCTTCCAGTCCACTTTCCCTCCCAGGTCCCTTCCTCCATCCCCACTTGTGATTGCTTTGTTCTACCTCCCATATGGCACTGAGGCATCCTCACTTGAGCACTTGTTGGCCTTTTTGAGTTCTGTGGAGTATCTTGGGTACTCTGTACTATTTTTTTCTTGGCTAACATCCACTTATTAGTGAGTACATACCATACATGTTCTTTGGGGGGTCTGAGTTACTTTACTGAAGATGATTTTTTCTAGTTGCATCCATTTGCCTGCAACACACAGGATGTCCTTGTTCTTAATAGCTAAGTAATATTCCATTGTGTAAATGAACCACATTATCTGTATCCAATCACAAAAGAATACACATGGATTATTAGAAACAGAAAATTGCATAACTGTAATATCCTCTGTTAATGTCCCCCACCCAATTGAACTCTATTCTGTGTTTTTAAAGTCCCATCTATGTCAAGAAAACTTAACAGTGTTGTAAATACCTGAAACAAACAAGAGCATAGTGCAGTGGGAAGACATTTATCTCAAAATTGAGATATTTCTATAAACAATGTGCCTTTTATGCATCTCTAAATCATACCATCTTTACTGTTAATTTTAATTTTAAAATTTTAGTTATTGGGAAATTTACATATGATATTAAGAGACAATGTATTACAGAGATCCTCTGTGTACATTTTATTACATTTCTCTACATCTTAGTACAATGTCACAACCAGTATAGTGACAGAAAATAGATGTACAGTCAAAGACAGACCATGTCTACCAACATTAAGATTACTCATGCTTCAGGTTAAAACCACAGAAATCTTTCTTTCTTATCAACTGTTTCCTTCATCTCTGACAACAGATATGTTCCTCCCCATCTTTTAGTTCTGACATTTCAGAGGCTTTGTAGCACCCTTTTATGTATGTACATAGTAATCTTCTCTATTCTATGCTCTACACTGTCAAATATTTATATGACAACTCATATTCTCTAATGTTTACAGTGACATTGTTTCCTGTTTTCCTTTTGACATATGTCTTTATAATTATTCTTTTGATTTATCCTGTGAAAGTATTGGCATGAGTCATTTGTTTTTCAAAATCTAATCATATTGAGACTTCTTTCAACCCCTAATATTGACCTAGGAAGAAAAGAAATCCTGAAATGAAGAGGTTCAACTTTAGGAAAAGTTACCTTGGAGAGAAAAATCTATGCCACGACCAGACTTTTTACTAGTACTGAAAAGATCAGAGCTTTTGAGATTGCTCAGTAGGAAAAAAATGTTCATTACTAAAATCTACTTTTCCTTCCCCTAAAATGCAACAAAACTTACTGTGATAGTGTGCATCGGTATGCCCAGTGCTTCTTTAGTGAGATGAGAACACAAGCAGGATAACCTTCTGAAAGTGTGATGACATTATGTGGAATATTAAGTGGGGTAGAATTAAGTAGAGTCTCAAAACAAGTTGTCAGACTCCTAGAATATTATTCTCTGACATCTGTGTGTGCCCTATATCATATCTTTCCACTCACATGCACACACAAAACAAATCCAAACCAAAGAACAGTACAACAACAGAGTAACAAAAGAAAAGAAAAAGTTAGATCCTCATTAGGTTTTTAATGGTTAATTTTATCAAACCTTCTTTCAGAGCAATTTTTCTCCCACATTGATGAGTCCTTTGTCTTTGGCTAGCTCTCATATACTTCTGTCTTTAATTTCAAAAATTTAGTCTGTCTATGCCCTGCTCTGTGATTCTTTAATCAAATATTTCACATAGTTCTCTAAATCAGTGACTATAATAACGTTGAGCTTCATCTCAGTGTGGGCCTTTGTTGTTTTCTTTTAATTTGCAATAGAATGATATTAACTGTATGATGACTCCTGTCTACTGTTTTACTGGACTTTTTTTTCATTTTTCACTGATGCTTGAATGTTTTCTTACATTGTTTGACTGCTTGCTCATCACCTTATTGCTGTTGTTCTTCCTTTCATACCAACAGTTGCTGCAGTGAAATACTGACTGAAACCAAATTGGAGTGAAAAGGTGTTGTTTGGGTTACACTTCAATGTCACTGTCCATCATTGAGATAGAAACTCAAAGATAAAAACTGGAGTCAGGAACTGAAGCAGAGACCATGAATGAGCAGTGCTTACTGGCTTGCTCTCCATGGCTTGTTTAGTTGCTTCCTTATAACACCCAAGACCATCTACCCAGAAGTGACACTATCCACAATGAGTGGGACCTTGCCCATTTATTATTAAGCAGAAATGCTTTACAGAAGTATTCACAGGCCATTCTGATGGAGGCATTTTTCTCAAAAGCTAAGGCCTATTCCCAGATAACTATAGCTGATTTCAAGTTGTCAAATAATTCTAAGCACTTGAAATTCACTGTCACTCAGCTATAGCATCATAGTAGAGCTCATTTTCTGAGTTTATTTCCTGGCATGAAATAGAAAGTAGGATAGTGTGAATCAGCTCCCCAGCCCATAGAGCTACTGAAACTAGATGAGCTGGAGGATGTTACTTCTTTATTTGTGTTTGCATAAATTATGGCAAATGTTGCCCAAGCAGCTTTTGTTGGGCTACAGCCACAGTTTAACTCTTTCATCTTCTTTTTTTTGTGTGTTTAGCTTAGTTTAGTTTGTGTGTGTGTGTGTGTGTGTGTGTAAACAGGGTTTCTTTCTTCTTTATTATTATTAGTTCCTATATTCTATGTTTACATTCCAAATGATTTTCCCTTTCCTGGTCCCCCACTCCCCATAAATCCTCCCCATAAGTTCCCTAAGCCCTCTTCCCTCCCTCCGCCCATTCTCCTATCAACTCCCCCCTACTTTTCTGTACTGGTGCTCCCCTACAGTGCTGGAACAAGCCTTTTCAGGATCCAGGACCTCTCCTTCCTTCTTCTTGGAAGTCATTTGATATGTAGAGGAATGGATACAGAAAATGTGGAATATTTACACAATTGAATACTACTCAGCAATTAAAAACAATAAATTCATGAAATTCTTATGCAAATTGTTGGATCTGGAAAATATCATCCTAAGTGAGGTAACCCAATCACAAAAGAACACTCATGGAATTCAGTCACTGATAAGTGGATGTTAACTCAGAAACTCTGAATACCCAAGACACAATTCACATATCAAATGACTCCCAAGAAACAGTGTTTCTCTGTATAACCCTGGTTGTTCTGGAAGTCATTCTGTACTTGACTCAGAACTTGAACTCAGAAATTCACCTGGCTCTGCCTCCCAAGTGCAGGATTAAAGGCATGTACCACCACTGCCTGGCTCATTTCTCCTTCATGTCTTTGGTATCTGTGTCTTCCTGGGGTTTGGAACCTCTTCAATATTATTGGTAAATGAAACTCTAAATTTGAACTATCATGATGGCATTTCAGCAATTTCTAAGATATAGTAAATATAGTAGATTTTTTTGAGGTTTTAAGAAAGAAAGTAAATTCTTTAGATGTATATGGCTATGGCTGATGCATATAGAATAAGTTAGAACAGAGTAAGGACAGAAAAAAGACCTTTTTAGGTTTGTCTGGCACTGCTCATATAAAAAGAAAACACACAGAGATAAAACATATAAGCATACTCATATATGCAGACATTCAATATCATATGCAAAAGAGATTTGAAATAATTGGGTTTTGAGCTATAAAAATAAAATGCACATAGTATTGGCATATAAACATATACATATAATCTGATGGAATTAAGTTGAAGACCTAGGTATGAATTCACACACCTATGGATACATGATTTTTGATGAGGCTAGAAGTATTGGGATAAATACATCTTCAGCAATGGAACTGAACCTCCTGGATGTCTGCATGTAAAGGAATATGAATATATTCATAACACTTCACAAAACATCTCTAGATAATTCAAAGATTTCAATATAGAATCAGACACGCTTAATCTGATAAAGTGGGGGACAGCCTAGGATGTATTGATACAGGAGACAACTTACTAAGTAGAATACTGGTGGTGCTTGTACAAAGATCAACAATTAATGAATAGGAATCCAGAAAACATAAGTCTCTGTATGGCAAAAGGCACCATCAATCAGACAACAATGTTGTCTATGGAATTGGAAATTTTTTTTTTTATCAACGTCGTGTGTGATAAATGTTTAATGTACAAAGTATATAAAGAACTCAGGAAACTAAAGATAAACAAGTCAATAGTCCAACTTCAAATGTCATGCATATCTAAACAGAGAATTCTCAATAGAGAAATCCCAAATGACTAATAAACACTTAAAGAAATGTTCACCACACTTAGGCATCAGAGGAATACAAATGAAAACCACTTTGATATCCTACTTTATTCCTGTCAGAATGATTAAGTTCTGTAATACAAGTCATAATTCATGCTGACAGTGATATGGAATAAGAGGAATACTCCTCCATTGATTATAGGTGTGCAAATTTGTACAACCTCCATGGAAATCAGTTTAACAGCTCCCAGCACATATGGGAACAGATCTACCTATATGTGGGTTTCCCTTCTCCTTGGGAGTCTTTGACTGCTGCCGCACAAAGGCTCAGACAAGAGAAGTGGCAAGCAGGGTTCTCACAAGTATGAGTGTGATGCAAAGACTTCTGGAGACAGTTTCAATGAGACAGGTCTATTTTATTGTTCCAGTGTTGGCATGTATAAGGGTTTTTAATGGATATTAGTGGAAAGAGCTAACAGTTCACAAAACAATACCTAATTATCATACAAACCGATGAAATACTTACACATGTGGTGAATCATTAGGCACTTGCAGGAAGCTCTGTGCAAAGTTATGCTCTAAATAAGATCAGCCATCTGCATTCATAGATATTCTCCAAACAAAGTTGGGCAGAGAAAAAGGAGTCCCAGTTTTGAGAAAATGAGTCCTCAATTTTGCTTTGAGCTTGCAGTACTATCTAGATATTAATGTCAGATTTCAAAATGTTGAGTAATATAATTTTGCATAAGAAGCACTAGAATTAGAATATGAACCCAAGGCAGAATGAATTTAGGTTACTCTGTATATTTGCACTGCACAGTGCCCTGTACACTGTATGTTAGGACCAACAATAAAGCGAAGAGCTGTGATCATTTGGGAGATGTAACAGTTCAGCTTGTTGTTATCAACAAGAGGCCCTTGTTTATGGACATGTGTCATCCAAAATATCAGTTATGTGAATACATTATACCAATTTTTACAGCAAGAAATATGGTTTCTTTCAAGACCATGGAAGATATAATAAGAATTCACACTAAAATTATAAATAGGAAGACCAATGATAAATATATTAAATACTTTAAGCACATAGTTACTGAATGAATGCTTTACAATTAGTACATTGTACTATAAGTCTAACCACTAGTCACTATGTGAATACTATTTACCATAATATTAGGATGACCTTATTCACATAGTCACCAAATCCTTCCCTAACATGAAGATGTTTTCTAGCTTGAGTACAATGGAAGGAAATGTGATTGTCCATGGAGACCAAAGGATGAAATTCCAACTCAAATATTATTTTAGCCATTTTCACCCATTCCAGTCTTATATTCTGTTTTTCAATGGTGCTAAGAGGCTGTAATGTTAGCAAATTTTGCCAAAATAAAAAGACTATACTTCTACTAGACATTTGTCTAATAATAATTAACCTATGTTGAGAGATTCCCTTCCAAAAATAAAAACCTTGAGAATGGAAATCTTTGTGGTCGTTATTTTGATGAATGGTTGACTTCTCCATGCCTATAATTTCTGCAGAATAAATGTTCTTTGCCTCTACAGACTATTTGATTCTGGGGTCTTCCTTCAATGATTCCTGGACTCTAATATTTGGGGGATAATGAGTATGACTGCTGAGGACCCCCAACATGATAGTAGACCATTTTTAAGGGAGCAACTGGTTCTACACCTATCAGTGAGTTGAGGCCCTCTGTGTTTTGTCTCTTGTCCTGTCTTCCTCAGTCTCTGCTCTGTTCAGTGTAGGGTGAGCTTTTTATTTCTCCTTCTCTGTTTCTTTGGTTGACACACCTCTCTTAGCTACCAGAGGTAGGGCAGATATGCCACAGATTTTCTCTTGGCTGGTTGGTTCCAGGGACACTTCTAAACTCCCAATGGTAGATTAGAAAAGCTACCATTTGTATGATTTGTGACAGATTATAGTAGAGGCTGGCAGGATGGTCGGTTGTAGTAGGCCATGCCTGAGGGCAGGAGAAGACACCATCTCCCAAGCTTTCCTAGTGGCAGTGGGAGGTAGAGAACTCTACCCAAACTGAGGGTTTGGGGGAAGCTAGTGAGATTTCCTGATAGACTGGACCAATTGGACAAGAGGGGATGTCAACAGCCTCATTTGGTTTCCTTTTACAACTCCTATAGACTTATTGTGTGTTTCATGGATGGATGGATTATTTGTTCTCCAATATAACCTTGAGAGACACCATGCTGCAGACAGCCAGCTCCACTCTACTAGACCTAGTCCAATTACACATCAAGGCATTCAGATGCCTGGCAGAGAATCAAAGATTAACTTTACTTAAAGATGGTAAATTAACCATCTTTTGCGGGAAGGAATGTCTAGCAGGTCTTCCAATTCTTTGTTTTTTATGTTAACTCCTATACTGTCGAACATCTGGGTTCCTTTTGTGGGACATCTTGGTCTGGAGAAAAATGGTTAAAACTTCATCTTCTGATTGTTTTCCCCTTTGACTTAGTTTTAACTCATTTCAAGGATTTTTAGAAGGAAGAAAGAGAAGGTGAGTTGCCACAACAAAAACTGATAAAATGGAGCTGCCCTTGGAGCCCTGCTGTCTGCCTGGATCAAGGTAGTAGCAAGACAGAGGTTCTGTGCAGGCTGCTTTTAAAAGGTCCATCAACTTCTCAGATGATTTAATAATAAATCTCCATGGCCAATTTTGCTACAAAACATCTATGCCCATGAGAATAGGATTCAATAGGTATCAAGGAGCGACTTCGATAAAATATAGCTAAAAAAATTAAAGAAAAATTTGTTTGTTTTAAATGCATGCACATATGTATCCACTGCATGGTATTTCTGATTGGTCTTAAATATATAAGGTTACTGTGCTTTGAATGTCTCAGTTACAAAACATTGATTTATAATTTAAGATATACAGTTAATAGTCTATATCATTAATAAAAAGTTGTTTTAAAATAACTCAATGTTAAAGCCATTCTGGACCAGAACATTTGGTATGAGCCAGCCAGGTTCTCTGGAGATACTTTTGAGTTGGGATAATATGTTATGAAATTTCTGTTCTAAAAATCAGGATTATAAAAGGGAGGACATTTTTTAAGATGCTTCTCCACCATCCGAAGTTCTTCAGGTGAGAATTCTTTGTTTAACTCTGTACCCCATTTTTTAATAGGGTTGTTCGGTTTTCTGGAGTCTATCTTCTTGAGTTCTTTATATATATTGGATATTAGCCCTCTATCTGATGTAGGATTGGTGAAGATCTTTTCCCAATTTGTTGGTTGCCGATCTGTCCTCTTGATGGTGTCCTTTGCCTTACAGAAACTCTGTAACCTTATGAGGTCCCATTTGTCAATTCTTGCTCTTAGAGCATACGCTATTGGTGTTCTGTTCAGAAACTTTCTCCCCGTACCGATGTCCTCAAGGGTCTTCCCCAGTTTCTTTTCTATTAGCTTCAGAGTGTCTGGCTTTATGTGGAGGTCCTTGATCCATTTGGATTTGAGCTTAGTACAAGGAGACAAGGATGAATCAATTCGCATTCTTCTGCATGCTGACCTCCAGTTGACCCAGCACCATTTGTTGAAAAGGCTATCTTTTTTCCATTGGATGTTTTCAGCCTCTTTGTCGAGGATCAAGTGGCCATAGGTGTGTGGGTTCATTTCTGGATCTTCAATCCTGTTCCATTGATCCTCCTGCCTGTCAACTTCATTAGTCATTAGGGAAATGCAAATCAAAACAACCCTAAGATTTCATCTTACTCCAGTCAGAATGGCTAAGATTAAACATTCAGGAGACAGCAGGTGTTGGAGAGGGTGTGGAGAAAGAGGAACACTCCTCCACTGCTGGTGGGGTTGCAAATTGGTACAACCACTCTGGAAATCAGTCTGGCGGTTCCTCTGAAAACTGGGCACCTCACTCCCAGAAGATCCTGCTATACCACTCCTGGGCATATACCCAGAGGATTCCCCACCATGTAATAAGGATACATGCTCTACTATGTTCATAGCAGCCCTATTTATAATTGCCAGATGCTGGAAAGAACCCAGGTATCCCTCAACAGAAGAGTGGATGCAAAAAATGTGGTATATCTACACAATGGAGTACTATTCAGCCATTAGAAACAATGAATTCATGAAATTCTTAGGCAAATGGATGGAGCTAAAGAACATCATACTAAGTGAGATAACCCAGACTCAAAAGGTGAATCATGGTATGCACTCACTAATAAGTGGTTATTAACCTAGAAAACTGGAATACCCAAAACATAATCCACACATCAAATGAGATACAAGAAGAAAGGAGGAGTGGTCCCTGGTTCTGGAAAGACTCAATGAAACAGTATTCGGCAAAACCAGAACCGGGAACTGGGAAGGGGTGGGAGGGAGGACAGGGGAAGAGAAGGGGGCTTACGGGACTTTCGGGGAGGGGGGGGGGCTAGAAAAGGGGAAATCATTTGAAATGTAAATAAATTATATCGAATAAAAAAAATTAAAAAAAATAAAAGGGAGGACATAAAAAAAATGGTTCTTTGATGAGGTTTTGATGATGTACCTCCATGAATTCTTATGTGGGAACTTTTCTTGCTAGCAGTCAAGTTTTATGTCATGAAGACTATGTGCTTGTTTATGATTTTATAAACATGGAATTGTTTAATCTGTTAAAAATTGGGTTTGTATTCTAGACATTATATATATATATATGTATATATATATATATATATATATATATATATATATATATATACATATATATAAAACTCTGGGACATTTAAAAATTTTTGTAGATAATTGAAATGTCTTTGTGGGTATAATGGTTACAGAAAAATATCTTTTAATAAAAATAACTATGATAGTTATAAAATTATGATGACTTTAAAAGTTTTCTTGGACAATAGCAAGAAGGCTGAAATCCTATGGGTGGGAAACAATTATGATAAGAAAGGCTCAGGCAATTTCTATTATTATGGCTATAGATCTGATGATAAACATTAATAAACATGATATCAGTAGGTTTTTGTTTAAAATACATCTGCCATTAATGAATGCAATATAATGTCAAATATATATAAATTCCTGATGTTCTCTATCTATAATGGATTGAAGGGTTAAAAATCTAGAAAGATAAAAAAATCACTGCCTCTTGGAGTCAATACTCCTCTTGTTCAGTTTGACTGAGCTCTGACAAGCCTCAACAAGCCCCCTCCTTTCAACCCAAGAAACAAATAACCATCAAGACCCTTGGCATTTTTTTCTCCAGCTTGTCAACCTTTTCTATCCTGACATTGGCTTCAGCTTAAATTTAATCATATAGGAAACTGTTGTATTCTATGATGATATAAATAAAAAAGTCAAAAACTGTTCCTGGCCTCTTTAATGAATGTGCTTATGGCTTAAAAATTTTATTTTGATGATAGAAGAGCCTCAATTCAGATTGTGATTTTAAGGTTCAAACTTAATAGGTTTTAATCCCATAAAAGTTTCTATAATTAAAAATACAAGTTAATAATTAATAACCTTATAAGTGATAATACTTTTAATATATTCAGAAATACATTAAAGTCATGCTAAGTATTGATGCAGTCAACTTCAAGATTAAAGCTATATTTTAGATTCTCCTTTTCCATTTGCAATGTACAGCTTAAAACTGATAACTAAGAACAAACATTATTTAACTTAGATATTCTAGGTAGATGCTAGTCCTTGTTGATATTATCAATAATATTCATCCCTTTCTGATAGTTTTATTGTCATAGATCTTACATTAGAGGATAAATTCTACCCTTAACAGTTTTCATATGTGATCCTATCCCCTGGGCTAGATAACCACCAATTTGAGAAATATCAAACACATTTCTAAAATGTATATAATTATAAGTGTATGAATAAAAATATCAATGCCTTTGACTCAGCAGCAAGAAGGTAGAATTTGTTTTTGAAACATTAAAATAGAGAGGAAAAAAAGATCAAATGGGATAATCACCCACATATGAAGGCTGATTTCCTCTCTCCTAAATGCATTCAGATTTCAAAGGAGATATAACCAGGTCTGCTGACTTGTGCACATGAGGATAAGGGTCTTAACCATGAAGTCTTTCTAAAAAGCAGCACAGTTGAACTTATAAACTTGGATGTCTTCTAGGACACAATTTCCACTGCTGTTCTTGTTGTTTGGTTCTGTTGGTCTTTACAAGCTCAATCTAACATAGGAACTGAAATTTTGCTCCTAAGAAAACTTCAGATTAATGAAGGATGTGTTTTCTGTTATTTTCTGTGGAACTCACATTAGGCCAGTGCCACAGGCGTACAACACACATCAGATTTTTATGGGTACATAAAACACATATCTTATAGGCAATATTTTTTATAAAAAGATCATGTGTACCAACTCTAATCCCCTATTTGATCTCTGATTTTTCTCACAATGTGCAAAAGATAACTGTACTCATAATGTTTATCTCATAAGGATAATTTGGTGTTGAACTAGCACATTATGAAGCACTGTGATAGGTGCTAGTAAGTCTCCTGTTGCTAGAGAAAAAGAGGTGAGCTAATCAGTTAGCATTGAAGATAAATGTTTATTGTGAGGATCAAGTTTTTAGGGTCCCAGTCTCTTTTGAATTGACTTTCTTGCTGTGGGTCTGTGGTTAAATATCACCAAAGAAATGCATAGTGAAGCAAAACCCATCTATGGACAAGAAAGAGAGAAGACAAGACTATTCTTGGTACAAAAACTCCTTTATGGCATGTCTTTAATGAAGTAAAATTTCCCACTAGTTCAACATCTCTGATACTAGCCCTTCATAAGATCAATAGGACACCTATATTTACCAAACACATAAAACATTGGAGGAAGTTCAGAAGCTATCTGTGTTTGAGTTAATGATGATTTTTTTAAATATGAAAATAAATTCAAACTGTTTCCAGCAGATTACATTTACCAAGTTTCAATATTTACTATTAATTAAAATTTCATTTTATTTGTTTAAAGTAACTTAGTATACCCCTGTCATATCTTCTATAATCTGAAAATTGAATTCTGACATATATTGTGATTATCATTCATGAATAATATCAAAAGATTTTTTCAATCACACACACTCAAGTTCATTTTAATATTAGGCTTTTGAGACATTTTTTGCTATAGCAATCCCACAGCATAACAGATTTCTGTAAGAACATGTATTCCTGCTTATGTGTCTCTTAAGAGCATCTTTAATTTCATTATTTCTGAGGCTGTAAATGAGTGGATTCAACATGGGGATGACCACTATGTAGAACAGAGACACCACCTTGTTCTGGTCTGTGGAGTAGCTAGATTTGGGCATCAGATAGATGAATGTGGAAGTACCATAGAACAGAATGACTGCAGTGAGGTGGGAGGTGCAGGTGGAAAAGGCCTTATGGCGGCCCTCAGTAGAGCACATCTTCAGAATGGTGATGAGGATGTAGATATAGGAAACAACAATGATAAGCACTGTAGTTACAATAACAGTGCCACCAGAAGTAGTGACAAGAACAATGAAGACACTGTCATCTGAACAGGAGAGCTGAATTAAAGGAGTAAAATCACAGAAAAAGTGATTGATTCTATTTGGTCCACAGAAGTAAAAAGAAAAGAATGAAAGGGTGAAGGAAGAAGCATTAAGAAAACCACTTGCATATGCTCCTACAAGCAACTGGACACAGACTTGTGTGGACATCTTGGTTGAATAAAGAAGTGGGCTACAAATGGCCACAAAGCGATCATAGGCCATGACAGCTAGAACAAAGCACTCAACTGTCCCAAAGAAAGCACCTGAGCCAAGCTGGATGCCACACCCTAGGGTTGTAATTGTATTTTTATCCACCAGGAAGTTGACAAGCATATTGGGTGTGACAGAAGATGAGTATCATATGTTAACAGAAGCCAAGTGGCTGAGAAAAAAGTACATGGGGTGATGGAGCTGGGATGAGACTCTGATGAGAAGGATGGTGCTGAGGTTCCCAGACACAGTCACTAGGTAGATGCACAGGATGATGGTGAAGAGGATGACTCTAAGAACTGGGTCATCTGTTAATCCCAACAAAATGAACTCTGTCACTGCAGTGTGGTTCCCATCCTCCAGATGAGCCATGGCACAGTGTAGGTGCTGCTAGATCAAGGCTGTGATGGGCACAGTATAGAAAGGCATTTACGTTTATGGATCATCATTTCATCAACACAATCATGAGGTTATCACAAGTAGTATATCATTTAAAGAGAATGTGGCAGTTATTCTGACAAAGTTTAAATAAAGTCTCTTGGTATACATACATTTATGTGTAATTAATATGTATTGATATAGTTTTATTTATTTTTGTATGTTTTCTTTGACTCACTTCATTTTAATTTTGTTGAAAATAAATTTATTTTTCCAACAAAATACATTCTGATGACCATTTCTGCTACCTTTGTACCTCCAGGTTTCTCTATTCTCACAGGCACAACTTTCTTCTCCTCCAGATCAACTCCCCTTCTGTTTTCTTTCAAAAATTTCCAGGCCTCCAAGAAACAACAACCACACATGAAAAACAAGATACTGTAAGAAAAGACAAAAGATTTCATTTTGAGGCTAGCCAAGGCAGTATGAAGAAAAGAGTCTCGAGGCAGGGACAAAAATCAGAGACATTCCTGCTTTTACTATTACCAGTCAACAAAAAACACCAAGTTACCAGCTGGAGCATTCAGAGGCCCTGTTTCAGACTCATGCAGGCCTCATGCTTGCTGCTTCAATCTCCTTGAGCCAATATGAAACCTGCTTATTTGATTATAAATACAAATACTAGAAATCTTCCTTCCTAAAATGTATCTCTTGGGTTTTTACTTATACATGGTTAATATGCATATGTTCTTTTGATCTAAAGTTTTTACAAATTTGAGAAAAAACTTATTTCTCTCTATTTTTCCAAGTTCTAATACAAAAACTTGTCTCAGCATAGCCATGCTTCCCTTACAATGAACTATGTATTAAGGAACCTGAAATTTCCTGTAATTAGCACCTAGCAGCAAAAATACCCTACTATATATGTCACAAATGTATATGTGCTCTTAATTTCATTCTGAGTATTTCATAGTTCATAGTTACTTAAAAGTTAGATCAAGTTCAGCCTCTCTGCAGTTCATATTCTCATTCTCAACTTCTTATGTAGTCTTAAGCCATTTACCAATTATCAAAATAATCAATGAAATATTTAAAATGATTAATACTACTTCTTACAAATCAAATACCTCTATGCCTAAATTCTGTCCTGTCCTGTTGCTTAGTAAACAATCAGTAAAAATTTGTCATGATTATATAATCCTGGGATTGTATAGTTTAATTTCTTGTTGTATTATAACTTTTGTTATTTTACCTAGGCTCATCCAATGTAAGACTACATGTACTCTTATCTGAGGATTTTTAACATTATTCCTTCTCTTTGTCGAAAATAATCTGGTGCTTGTAAAGAACATTGAGTCAGTAAGCAAAGTATATATTTCCAGAAGACATTATCAACAGTATGTCATCAAAGTCCTTCAAATATAGGAACCTCATTTGCCTGCGTAGTAAGTAGGTTTCTATATTATTAGGGATAATAGTGGATTCTAGATTCAACAGTGGCTAGATAAATAATGATCTTTTAACAATGGATGTTACCTGGATATTTATAGGAGACTGAATGTGGAAATACAAGTTAATTCAGCTAGTCTTTGGTCTAGATTATTGCTTCTTCTGCTTGACTTGTGTGTCTGTCTAAATATTATAAATTTGGATACATTTTCAAAGGATAAAGTAATCTCCAGAGATAACAGCCAAAGGGTAAACCAGATTTGCCCATAAAACTCAAAACTTACCTCTTCTAACCAGTATTCATCGCAAAGTAATAAAACCAAGGTCACTTAGCTTTTGTACCTCCACAGCGGTCTCCTGGTGTCAGTGTTTGCCATTGAGTAAGTCCCTGAAGAGACTCTGTATTCAAGTGTGAATTCAAGTCACTGAGAATCATTATCTCATTCCCAGTTCATTTCACACAAACACAACTACTTTTCATGGAGTTTGCAGTCTCTAGTGATATTTTCCTCTTATGTAAGAACTAACATGCTTCATTTGATAATTATTTAAAGAATGCGTTAAAAATTGGCATGTGAAATACTAGTTTTAAGCTTGTTTTCTAGTTCATGTTACACTAGGCTAATCCATAACTACAAGATGAGTCACTTTAGTTTCTTTCATTCAGTGCCTGTTTAATTTATAACTACTTTGTTAAACATGAAGTAACATACTCTTCTTCAAATTTCCCTGAATCTTCTATGAGCTAAAATAGATGTTGGATGCTTTCTATGTGTATCTTAATATTGTTCTACTCTGCTTTCAAAATACTTATTTTCAGGAGCTTCTTTCCCATTGGAAAAAAAAACTTATTTTAGTGCTCAACTCTGAGTGGCAGAAGTTACAATCTAGGGCATAAACACATTTGTTTAGACTGTAATTTGACAATCATATCACATGTACTTAAAAGAACAACAGTAGTTGCTTCTTCATTGGGGTCTATGATCTCACCTGCTATTATCTTTTGGCTTGACGTAAACATACCAGATATCAGAAAGTAGTTGGGTGCATGCATAAATTTCCTATTGAAGCATTCTGTTTATATTTCCTGGCTTAGTGCTACCACACCTGCTACCAGGAACCATAGTTAACTGGTACTATATAAGCAAAGCTTTTTCTTAGTACCTTTTATGTTAACTTCTAGTAGTATGACATCTAATCAGAAAGGAGGAAACATCAAGTTAGGTACCAGCCTAATTTCTGTATGTTGTGATGTCTTCAGAGATAGGAACTTATCATTCATCTCTTACATACAACTCAGCACAATAGCAACAGTTTTTAAGTTTTTAGTGCCTTGGGTGCTCTTCATGTGCCATACTCTTAGATAGTTCAATCCATTCACTGGGATTTTCACCAAACAATCTTTTTTCTTCTGGGTGTTCCCTGTTCCCTTTTCTACTTATGCCTGGTACTTTGGTATAAACTTCTTAACTCACCTTTACTTTTTTCCAATGAACTTATAAATGTGTAAGAAATAGCAAAGTTAACTTTATGGAATAAACTTACTACAAATGGTGGGCAGGATCTCTACATGTTGCCATCATGTATTTTAAGTGTCTGCTCATTTATTTATTAATCAATGCATAAAGCTAAGAATGTACAAAAAACAGTCAATAAAGAAAAATTAAAAGCAAACAAGAAATGTATGATCTAATACTCTTTAGAGTCAATTCTATAAATTGCTCCACCACTGGATTGATATTTACTAAAGTAGCATACATGGCAACCCTTACCTCATCTTTAATCCACAATTAATTTTCATATGCTATTTGGTCTCTTCATTCTGTATGGTCCTGTTGCCATGGACTGATGCTCATTCTCCTATTTCCAAGGCCTTAAGCATCCTTAGTTATCAGGGAAATTCAAATCAAAACAACACCGAGATTCCACCTTACACCAGTCAGAATGGTTACGATAAAAAACTCAGGGGACAGCAAATGCTAGAGAGGATGTGGGGAAAGAGGAACACTTCTCCATTGTTGGTGGGATTGCAAGCTGGTAAAACCACTCTGGAAATCAGTTTGGCAATTCCTCAGAAAATTAGACATAGTACTACCTGTGGACCCAGCTATACCACTCCTGGGCATACACCCAGAAAGTGCTCCTACATGTAATAAGAACACATGCTCCACTACGTTCATAGCTGCCTTATTTATAATAGCCAGAAGCTGGAAAGAATCCAGATGTCCCTCAACAGAGGAATGGATACAGAAACTGTGGTATATATACACAATGGAGTACTATCCAGCTATTAAAAACAATGAATTCATGAAATTCTTAGGCAAATGTATAGAACTAGAAAGTGTCATCCTGAGCGAGGTAACCCAGTCACAAAAGAACATGCATGGTATGCAGTCACTAATAAGCAGATACTAGTTCAAAAGCTCAAAATAAACAAGTTACAATTCACCCAGCACAGGAAGCACAAGAAGAAGGACTTAAGTGAGCATGCTATGGTTCCTCTGAGAAAGGGAACAAAATGCTCACTGGTGCAACAAGAGAGGCAATGTGTGGAGCAGAGTCTGAAGTAAAGGCCACCCAGTAAGTGCCCTAACTAGGGATTCATCCTATAAATAGCCAGCAAACCCCGACACTATGAGGAGAAGTGGATACCAAAAGGAGCATGCCATGGTTGTCTCCAGAGGGGCCCTGTCAGAACCTTACAAATTCAGAGTCAGAAACTAGCAACTAACTATTGGACTGAGCTTGGGGTCCCCAACAGAGGATCTGGAGGGTGGTCCAGAGGAGCTGAAAGGGTATATAGCCCCATGGGAAAAACAATGACTTCAGACACCCAGACACCCCAAGACTCCAAGGGACTGAACCATCAACCAAGGGGTACACATGGTTCCAGCCAAAAATGTGGCAGAGGAATATCTTTTTGGGCATCAGTGGGAGGAGTGGCCTTTGTTCAGGTAAAGGCTCAATAGAGGCCACAACAAAGGGAAAGAGATGGGGGGGGGGCGGAATTGAGAGGGAGATGGGACTGTGTTGGGTAGAGGGGCATATACATGGAGGCAAGGGGTAGGAGGAGGGGTAGGGAATCATTGGGGAGGGGGGCTTTTGGGAGGGGGAAATTGTGAAAGGTTTTACCATTGGCAATGTAAATGAAGAAGATACTCAATAAAAAAATGGAAAAAAGTATACTTATAGGGGAAAAAAAGATTATCTCTGGTTGCTTAATATTGGCTCAGGCTCAAGGGGAACAGGATCTTGATCTTTCCTGATGTCCTTATCTTTGGGACCAGTTCACAGTACTTCTGACACATTCTCTGACAGCATCAAAGCTTTGGTCTTTTCATCCACCATCAGCATCTACCTGGATGCTAAAAGGGTTGGGTGAATAATCTCTCTTCCTAATATACTTTGTTGCAGGGAAGAAATGCATACTGAATTACCAGTTGAGGTAATTGCCTATCTAAGGGAAACTTAATCATTTGCATTTCATTGTCATTAATGCAATTCCTGAGCTATAGTTCAGGATTTAAAGTTTTTAATAGTTGCTTCAGGGGCTGTAAAGAATTCTAAGTGTGTTGAAGCACATAAAATGTCCATATGAAATACATTATATTGTTCAATTGTCTATATATCTCTTATTAAATACAATGTGTTGGCTTTGTTCAGATGTATGGTTGGTAAAGACCTTTTACCAATCTGTGGATTTTGATTTTGTCCTATTGACAGTGTCTTCTGCCTTACAGAAGCATTTCAATTTTATGACGTAACATTTGCCTATAGTTCATCTTACATCCAGAACCATTGATGCCAAAGCATTTGAGGCTCTTTCCAACTTTCTCTTCTATTTGTTTCAGTGTATCTGGTTTTATGTGGAGGTCCTTTATCTACGTGGACTTGAGCTTTGTACAAGGAGATATAAGAATGGCCACTCCAGCTTGTTTCTCCAGACCATTTGCTTGAAAATTTTTTTCTAACCTTTGACTCTTAAATAGTGACTGTCTTTGTCACTGAGTTGGGTTTCTTGTATGCAGAAAAATATTGGGTACTGTTTATGTATTCAGTCTGTTACTCTATGTCTTTTTTTAGGGTAATTGAGACCATTTATATTAAGAGAAATTAAGGAAAAGTGATTGTTGCTTACTCTTTTCTTCTTAGTTAAAGATGAAATTCTGGTGATGTATCTTATTCATTTTTCTACAGTGTGGTTTCCTGCCTCTTGTTGGTATTTCCACCAAGTATCCTTTGTAGATCTGAGTTTCTGGAAAGATATTGTGTAAATTTGCTGTTGTCATGGAATGTCTTGTTTTCTCTGTCTATGGAAATTGAAAGTTTGCTGGGTATAGTAGTCTGGGCTGACATTTATGTTCTCTTAGAGTCTGTTTGACATCTATCCAAGATCTTCATGCTTTCATAGTCTCTGGTGAGAAGTCTGGTGTAATTCTGATGGGTCTGCCTTTCTATGTTATTGACCTTTTTCTCTTACTGCAGTTAATATTCTTTCTTTGTTTAGTGCATTTGGTGTTTTGATTATTATGTGATGGTAGGAATTTCTGTTCAATCCCAGTCTGTTTGGAGTTCTGTAGGCTTCTTATATGTTCATGGGCATCTCTTTCTCTAGGTTAGGGAAGTTTTCTTCTATAATGTTGTTGAAGATATTTATGGGCCCTTTAAGTTGGAAATCTTTGCTCTCTTCTATACCTATAATCCTTAGGTTTCGTCTTCTCATTGCATCCTGGATTTTCTGGAATTTTTTGGGACACAAGCATTTTTGCATTTTTGACTGTTGATTCAATGTTTTCTATGGAATCATCACCATCTGAGATTCTTTCTTTTACCATTTGTATTCTGTTGTTGATGCTTGCATTTATGACTCCTGAACTTTTTCCAAGGTTTTCTATCTCCAGAGATGTCTCACTTTGTGATTTCTTTATTCTTTCTACTTTGATTTTTATACCCTGGATAGATTTGTTCATTTCTTTCACCTGTTTGCTTGTTTTTTCCTAAAATTCTTTAAGGAATTTTTGTGTTTCTATGTGTTGACCCATGTTCCCCTGTGTTTATTTTAGGGATTTTTGTGATTTCTCTGCCCCCAAAATTATATAAGCAATGTCTCATTTTCACCTTTGATTATTGACATGAAACTTATCTATTCATTTATGAACTATAGAGCAGGAGCCACATAAAAGACTCTCTAACCTAGGAAAGAAATCCTCTCTATTCTCCAGGAAAGCATTTTGCACATCAGTGAGGTACAAAGTTCTTATGGTATTTTTGAGACATTTCAATTCAGCTCCACTCTTTACTTAGCATTTAGTAAACAGTAAGCATTTATGTGGTACCAAAACACCCAGAACACCAGCTGACTTCATACTAATATCACATTGTATAATCCTATGCATTTCCTTTTCTAAAGGTATTTTGGTACTTAACTTTAAATGTAGGAGGTCCAGAAAAGAAAACAAAACAAACAAAAAAAATCCCAGAAGGTTAAGGAAACTACATTTTTCTCAGTCAGCATTGCAGATTGTTTAAGATTGTTTTACTTATCCTGGAGTTTTGTTATCTTTTCCATATGAAATTGGGAATTGCTCATTCTAGCTCTGTAAATATTTGTTAGAATTTTGATGGGAACTGTGTTGAATGTCTACATTGCTTGTGGTAAAATGGTCATTTTTACTATGTTAATTATATCAATCCATGAGGAGTAAAAATCTTTTCACCTTCTTGGGTTCTTTCTTCAGTGACTTAAAGTTCTTGTCATACAGATCTTTGACTTGCTTTTTGAAAGTTACACCAAGGTTTTTAAAATTATTTGTGGCTATTGTCAAGAATACTGTTTCCATAAATTCTTTCTCAGCCCATATAAATTATAGAAATGAAGGCCACGAGGCAACAGAGTTCTTTCATTGATTTTTGTATACAGCCAGTTTACCAAAGCATAGCAGCTGTATGCATTCTTTTGTGGAATTTTTGGCATCAATTATGTATACTATCATACCATATATGAATAGGGATACTTTAACTTCTTCCTTGCCAATGCATTTCCCCTTGATTGCCATTTATTCTTTATTGCTGTAGCTATAGGTTCAAGTACTATGTTGAATGGAGAGGGAGAGAGTGGAAAGCCTTGTCATGTCCTTGAATTTAGTGGAATTGTTTTAAGTTACTCTCCACTTAACTTAATGTTTTTATTGGCTTGCTGCATATTCTTTTATTAAATTTAAATGTGCAACTTATATCTCCTTTCCTTAAAAGATTTTAAAATGATGGAGTGTTGGATTTTGTCAAAGGCCTTTTCAGCATCTAATAAGATGATCATGTATTTTATTCAGTTCATTTATAAGGTGAATTACATTGATGGATTTTCATGAATCATCTGTACATTCCTCAAATGAATGATGCCTTCTTGATTATGGTGGATGAAGAATTTTCAATATAGCTATACTGAATGGCCTAGAAGTGCTTAAATGATGTTGAATATCCATTCTTAATCATTAGGAAAGTGCAAGTCAAAACAAATCTGAGATTCAATCTTATACTCATCAAAATGTCAACAATCAAAACTCAATTGGCAATTTTGCACCAGGGAGCCAGGTGGCTCCACAGACTTCTCTGAAGAGGCCCCCCAAAGAGAGTAATCTCCCAGCAACTCTTTCACATCTAAGTGAGAAGGTGAGATATCCACTTTCTCTGCAATATCTCTCTGAAGGGGGACAGCTATAAGCACACAAGGCATAAGATCAGTGGAGCAACTGGTACAGGAACCTTCTGATCACCATTTGCACCAGGGATCCAGGTAGGTCCACAGCCTTCTGTACACAGACCATGCTAGAAGATAGTTGGTCTCCCAGGAATACAGACTCAGGCTTACAGGCCCATAGAAGGGACAAGCTCCAGCCAGAGACAGCAAGAACAACCAACAGCAGAGATAACCAAATAGTGAAAGCACAAGAACCTTACCAACAGAAACTAAGGCTACTTGGCAACATCACAACCCAGTTCTCCCACCAAAGCACACCAGAAAAGCAATAGTTGGATTGAAAATTGGATCTCATGATAATGGCAGTGGACTTTAAGAAGAATATAAATAACTCCCTTAAATAAATACCATAGAACACAGGTAAATAGGTAGAAGCACTTAAAGAGTTGCAGGAAAACACAAAAAAACTTGTGAAGGAACTGAAGAAAATGATCCAGGATCTAAAAATGTAAGTTGAAATAATAAAAAAATAAAACACAAAAGGAGACAACCTAGGAAAACCTAGGAAATAGAAAACCTAGGAAATAAATAAGAGTCAAAGATGCAAGCATCAATAACAGAATACAGAGATAGAAAACAAGATCTCAGGTACAGAAAATACCATAGAAGACATTGACACAACAGTCAAAAAATGGAAAATGCAAAAAGCTCCTGGCCCAGAACATCCAGGAAATTCAGGAAACAATGAGAAGACCAAGCCTAATGATAATAGGGATAAAAGAGAGTGAAGATTCCCAACTCAAATGGCCAGTAAATATCTTTAAGAAAATTATAGAAGAAAACTTCCATAACCTAAAGGAAGTGATACCCATGAACATACAAGAAGCCTGCTGCACTCCAAATATATTGGACCCCAAAAGAAATTCCTTCTGCCACATAATAATAAAAACACCAAATGCACAAAACAAAGAAAATACTAAAAGCAGTAAGGGAAAAAGATCAAGTAACAAATAAAGGAAGACCCATAAGAATTACACTAGACTTTTCACCATAGACTATGAAAGCTAAAAGATCCTGGGCAGATGTCATACAGACTCTAAGAGAACACAAATGCTAGTCCAGGTTACTATACCCAGCAAAACTCTCCATTACCATAGATGAAGAAACCATGACAAAACCAAATTTACACGATATCTTTCTGCAAATCCAGCACTTCAAAGGTAATAAATGAAAACCCCAACACAAAAAGGGAAACTGTACCCTAGAAAAAAAATAGAAAGTAATCTTTGACTAACAAAACCAATAAGAATACAGCCACATAAATATAAGTACACATTTAACAACAATAATACCAGAATAATTTTTCCTTAATATCTCTTAATATCAATGGACACAATTCTCCAATAAAAAGACATAGGATAACAGACTGGATATGTAAACAGGACCCAATTTATTGCTGCATGCAAGAAAACTACCTCAGCAACAAAGGCAGACACTACCTTAATGTCAAAGGCTGGACAACAATTTTCCAAGCAAATTGTCCCAAGAAACAAGCTGGAGTAGCTATTCTAATATCAAATAAAATAGACTTTCAACTTAAAGTTATCAGAAAAGATATGGAAGGACACTTCATACTCATCCATGCAAAAATCTACCAAGAAGAACTCTCAATCCTGAATATCTATGCTCCAAATGTAAGAGCACCCACATTTATGAAAGATATTTTACTGAATTTCAAAGAACACATTGCCTTTCACACAATAATACTGGGAGACTTCAAGACCCCACTCTTATCAATGGACAGATCACCAAAAGAGAAAATAAACAGAAAAGCAGTGAAACTAACAAAAGTTACGAACCAAACAAATTTAACAACTATCTATATAACACTTTATCCTAAAGCAAAAGAATATACCTTCTTCTCAGCACTTCATGGTACCTTCTCTCAAATTGACCATATAATCTGTCAAAAAACAGGCCTCAACAGATACAAGAATATTGAAATAATCACATTCATCTTATCAGATCATCACACATTAAGACTGATCTTCAATAACATCAAAAACAATAGAAAGTCCACATATATGCAGAAGCCTAACAACACTCTAATCAATGATAACTTGCTCAAGGAAGAAATAAAAAAAAGAAATTAAAGACTTCTTAGAATTTAAAGAAAATTAAGCCACAACATACCCAAACCTCTGGGACACAATGAAAGCAGTCCTAAGAGGAAAACTCATAACTCTGAGTGCCTGTAGATAGAAACTGGAGAGAGCTTACACTAGCAGCTAAATAGAACATCTAAAAGCTCTAGAACAAAGAGAAGCAAGTACACACAGGAGGAGTAGACAGCAGGAAATAATCACACTCAGGGCTGAAATCAACCAAGTCTAAAAAATAGAACTATAGATAGAATCAACCAAATCAGGACCTGGATCTTTGAGAAAATCAGCAAGATAGATTGCCTTTTAACCAGACTAAACAGGAGGCATAGAGACAGTATCCAAATTAATAAAATCAGAAATGAAAAGGGAGCCATAACAACAGAAACTGAGGAAATCCAAAAAGTCATCAGACCCTGCTATAAAAGTCTATCTCAACAAAACTTGAAAATCTAGATGGAATGGACAATTTCCTAGAAAGATATCAAGTACCAAAGTTAAATCAGTATCAGACAATCTCAACAGCCCATAAAACCTAATGAAATACAAGCAGTCATCTATAATCACCCAACCAAGAAAAGCACAGGACCAAATGGGTTTAGTGCACAGTTCAACCAGACATTCAAAGAAGACCTAATACCAGTACTCCTCAAATTATTCCACAAAATAGACACAAAAGTAACCCTATACAATTCATTCTATGAAGCCACAATTACACTGATACCTAAACCACACAAACACCCTACAAAGAAGGAGAGCTACAGACCAATTTCCTTTATGAATATCAATGTAAAAATATTCAATAAAATTCTTGTAAACCAAATCCAAGAACACATCATAATGATCATCCCTCATAATCAAGTAGGATTCATCTCAGGTATACAGGGATGGTTCAATATAAGAAATCCATCAATGGGTAATTGAGTCCATTGATATTAAGAGATTCTAAGGAATAGTAATTATTACTTCCTGTCACTTTTATGTTACTTTTTTATATTCAATTGGTAATCTTCTATGGGGTTTGATGAAAGAAGGTTAGTATCTTGCTTTTTCCAGGGTGTAGTTTCCCACCTTGTATTGGTGTTTTGCACCTATTAACCTTTGTAGGGCTGGGTTTGTGGAAAGATATTTTGTAAATTTGGTTTTGTAATGGAATATCTTGGTTTCTCTATCTATGGTGATTGAGAGTTTTGCAGGATATAGTAGTTTTAGGTGGCATTTATGTTCTTTTAGAGTCTGCATGAGATCTGCCCAGGATCTTTTAGCTTTCATGGTCTCTTGTTAGAAGTCTGGTGAAATACTGATAGGTATTCATTTATATGTTACTTGGCCTTTTTCTCTAACTTGTTTTAAAATTCTGTCTTTGTTTAGTACATTAGGGGTTTTGATTATTATGTGATGGGATGTATTTCTGTTCTTGACTGTTGATTTGGAGTTCTGTAGGATTCTTATATATTCATGGACATCTCTCTCTTTAAGTTAGGGAAGTTTTCTTCCATAATTTTGTTGAAGATATTTGCTGGCCCTTTAAGTTGTAAATCTTCACTCTCATCTATACCAATAAACCTTAGGTTTGGTCTTCCCATTGTGTCCTGGATTTCCTGGAGGCTTTGGGTTGTGAGCTTTTTGCATTTTGCATTTTCTTTGACTGTTGAGTCCATGGTTTCTATGGTATCTTCGGCCTCTGAGAATCTTTCTTCTATTTCTTGTATTCTGTTGTTTATATTCCAATCTATGTCCCCTGATTTCTTTCCAAGGTTTTCTATCTCCAAAGTTGTCTCCCTTTGCAATTTCTTAGTTGTTTCTACTTCTGTATTTAGATCCTAGAAGGGTTTGTTCAGTTCCTTCACTTGCTTGTTTGTGCCTTCCTGTAATTCTTTTTTTTAATATTTTTATTTTCTATATTCTTTGTTTACATTCCAAATGATTTCCTCTTTCCCGGATCCCCCTTCCCCATATGTCCCATAAACCTTCTTCTCTCCATCCCTACTCCAATCACCTCCATCCTTTTTCTCTGTCCTTATATTCCCTTCCAATGCTAGATCAATCCTTTCCAGGATCAGGAACCTCTCCATACTTTTTCATGGGAGTCATTTGTTATGCAATTTGTGCCTTGGGTATTCAGGGCTTCTGGGCTAATTAATATCCACTTATCAGAGTTTGCAATCCATGTGTATTCTTTTGTGATTGAGTTACCTCACTTAGGATGATATTTTCCAGATCAAACCATTTGCCTAAAAATTTTGTGAATTCATTGTTTCTAATTGCTAAGTAGTATTCCATTGTGTAAATATACCACATTTTCTGTATCCTTTCCTCCTTTGAGGGGCATCTGGGTTCTTTCCAGCTTCTGGCTATTATAAATAAGGCTGCTATGAACATAATGGAGCATGTGTCTTTATTGCATGCTGGGGAATCCTTTGGGTATATGCCCAGGAGAGATATAGCAGGGTCCTCTGGAAGTGTCATGTCCAGTTTTCTGAGGAACCGCCAGACTGATTTCCACAGTGGTTGTACCATCTTACAGCCCCACCAGCAGTGGAAGAGTGTTCCTCTTTCTCCACATCCTTGCCAATACCTGCTGTCTCCTGAGTTTTTGACCTTAGTCATTCTGACTGGTGTAAGGTGAAATCTCAGGGTTGTTTTTATCTGCGTTTCCTTAATGACTAATGATGTTGAGCACTTCTTAATGTGCCTCTCGGCCATCCGAATTTCTTCAGGTGAAAATTCTTTGTTTAGATCTGTACCCCATTTTTAATAGGGTTATTTGTTTCCCTGGGGTCTAACTTCTTGAGTTCTTTGTATATATTGGATATTAGCCCTCTATCAGATGTGGGGAAAATTAGACATAGTACTACCTAAGGACCCAGCTATATCACTTCTGGGTATATACCCAGAAGATGCTCCAACATGTAATAAGAACGCATGCTCCACTATGTTCATAGCAGCCTTATTTATAATAGTCAGAAGCTGGAAAGAACCCAGATGTCACTCAACAGAGGAATGGAGACAGAAAATGGGGTACATATACATAATGGTATACTTCTCAGCTATTAAAATCAATGAATTCTTGAAAATATTAGGCAAATGGGTGGAACTAGAAAATATCATTCTGAGTAAGGTAACCCAATCACAAAAGAACACACATGGTATGCATTCAGTGATAATTGAATATTAGCCTAGAAGCTTGGAATACCCAAGATACAATTCACAGACTAAATGAAGCTCAAGAAGAAAGAAGACCAAATTATGGATACTTTGCTTCTTCTTAGAAGGGGAAACAACATACCCATGGGAGGATATAAGGAGAAAAATTGTGGAGCAGAGACTGAAGGAAAGATCATCCAGAGAGTGCCCTCACCTGGGGATCCATCTCACATACAGTAACCAAACCCAGACACTATTGTGAATACCAACAAGAACTTGCTAACAGGAGCCTAATATGATTTGCAGGCTTATAGGAGGAACAACAATATGAACCAACCAGTAACCCCAGAGCTAAACTACCAACCAAAGAGTACACATGGAGGGACCCATGGCTCCAGCTGCACATGTAGCAGAGGATGGCCTTGCTGGACATCAAAGGGAGGAAGACGCTCGGTCCTGAGAAGGCTCAATGCCTCAGTATAGGTGAATACCAGGACAGGGAAGCAGGAGTGTGTGTGTTGTTGAGCAGGGGCAGGGGGAGGCATGATAGGGTGTTTTCAAAGGAGAAACCAGGAAAGGGGATAACACTTGAATGCCAATAAAGAAAATATCCAAAAATAAAATCTCAAGTGGCAGCATATGCTGGCAAGGATTGGAACAAGAGGAGCAATCTTCCACTGCTGGTGTACATGTGCATTCCAGGCTTCTTATACATTTATAGGAGATGTGCAGCTTCTTTTTACATGTGGGTCCCCTAACAATTGGAGCAGTGCCTGTCTATGACGCTGATGCCTATCATTGGATCCCTTTCCCTTACATGGACTGCCTTATTGCAGCTCAGTAGGAGAGGATGTACTTATCCCTGCTGAGACTAGATGCTTCAGGGTGGGGTGGTACCAAGTGGGATATTATCCTTCTCTGAGCAGAAGACAAAGGATTAATGGGGAATGCATTTATAATGGCAGAACTGGGAAGAGAGGATGGTGGTGCAACTGGGATGAAATGGGAATAAAAATACATTATAGAAAACTGGGGATGACAGTGGGTAATAAGGATTGGATATTTTCTCAATGACTTATATGCATGTAAGAGATTATCAAAATGGAAGCCATTATGTGATATCCATTTAGTAATGAAACATACATAAAGAGAGAATTGTGCTGAGAAATGGAAGTGCTGTTAGATGGTGTCCACTGTAATGTTTGGATAATTCTATCACCGATCATACAAGGAGACCTACTAGGAAGGAAACTCTGGGTCTCCAGGAAACTGTAACCATGACAAAATCAGTTATGTAGAAAAATAGAAGCTACTGAAATTATGGATTGAAAAATACTAGGATACAGAACTTTCTTACTGTTAGATGGGATTAATTAGATAGGAGGGAATACCATGACTTCAATGACCCAGATGTGGTAAATGGATGCTGTTATCCACACTAGTAAGAAAACAGGGGCTATTTACATAACAATAAAACTTGGTACTATAGCCATTTATATCACAGGGACAGACACTCTCAGTTCAAAACTTCAAAACAGACAGAACTTCTTTAAGTTCTCATAGAGCAGCTCTCACCAATATCTTCCTTTTTGATTTTAAAAAATATTAATTTATCTTTACTTTTTGTGTATGAGTCCTTTGCCTTTAAGGATATGTATCATATACATGCCAGGACTCTTCGGAAGGCAGCAGAATGTGCTGAATCACCTAGATTTGGAATTGTAGATGGTTTGAGCAGCAATGTTGGTTCTGGGAACTAAACTCAGGTCCTCTGCAAAAGTAGTAGGTGGTCTTATATACTGAGCCATCTATCCAGTCCATTAAATTTCCTCTTATCTCTGTCAGATAGCACCTTGTAATTGATCTTCAGTATATCTTGCCTGCCTCTTAATTTCTGTTTCATTTAATGTGTGTAATTTTGAGTATGCGTGTGCACACACAAGAATGTGCAAGTCTACACATAAGAGCATAATTGTGTTAGTTCTTTCCTTATACCATATAGGTCTCTTGAATCAAAGCCAAATTATCAGGCATGGTGGCATTGGCTTTTCCCAGTAAACATTGGCTTTTTCATGTTATCAGCTATGATTCTGGGAACTTCATTCCTAACTCTTCTAACAGATTGTTCCTAGTCTTTAGCCTTCAACAAACTTTCCAATATATCTTGTAAAATTTTAAGGTGCTTCTGACTACATGAGACCTTAAAACTTTTTGATGTAAACTCCAACTTCCTGAACATAGCATTGGTCTCCCCATAAACCCTGGATGGAGTGTTCGAGTATTAGGTAATTTACATTGGGTATTGACTGAGTTTGAATTACAATAAAATTTTCCTTTTTATTTTGAATTACAATAATAAATAACTTGATGACCATTTAGAATTACTAATGTTAGTATCCATAAAGATTTTGAACACATTCTTCATATGTTTGAGGATAGCTTCTGAGGAAGAAAGGGAAAAGACATAAAAAGTGCCAGTGCCTTTCATCATGACAGGAAATTTTTTTCTGAAAACTTCTGTCAGAGCTTAAGAATTATTTTACAGGTAGATACAAGATAACCATTGAGCCATTCATTCCATTTAGATATTTTATTGAGTATTTATTGTGTTGTCAAACCAAGTAGTCTCTAAAAATTTGTTATTGAATGATACAATTCTCATAGAATTTGTACTTCAGAGGAGAGTACACTAGAGAAGAATCAACATTTTAAAACATAGAATGTGGTGGGGAAGAATAAATGAAGATGATCTAAGTAGGAAAGGTAGCTGTATCAGTGGTGGGTTGTATTAGCTTGGGTAGGCTAGCAATGAAATCCCTATGGTGGAAGTGGTATTAAATAAAGAAAGTAAGGTGGCACATTGATTCTATTCTAACCTGAATGAAAATATTTAAAAATAAATATAGGTGTAGACTAATAGAGGGATATTTTACATGTTTACAAACATTTACCATGTGAGCCCTTCATGTACAATAAACACTTGCCTGGAAAGACATACCTACTGGTGATTAGTATAGTATAGCATAGTATAGAATAGTATAGTACAGTATAGTATAGTATAGTATAGTATAGTATAGTATAGTATAGTATAGTATAGTACAGTACAGTACAGTACAGTACAGTACAGAACAGAATAGAATAGAATAGTGTAGTATAGTATAGATATAGTATAGATATAGTATAGATTATTCCCAAATATCATTGGAATAAACAGGAACTTTCTTATTTCATTTAAGTCTAACTCCAGAAGATGAAAAATCACACCTAACAATCCTGTAAAGACCAAAACCTGTGCTAGACAGATCATAGGCCCTAGGGAAGAACCCACCATCATTATCCCCCTTAACAGACATAGTATCAAACCAATTCTAAATGACTTATCATTGGAAACATAGATTTGTATATCTCCCAACCGTTATCATACTGGTTTCTTTTTGTAGTAAATAGTGATTAACAAAAAGCAAAGCAAAACAAAGCAAAAAAACATGTAATGTAGAGAATTGGACACTGTGGAAGGCTTTATAGTATGTCAAACGTCCATACTTCTTTTTCTCCTATCTCATGAATAATTGTGAGAATGGTGAAAAGATGTAAGAGCTAAAGCTAGTAGATAAATATAAATAAACAGTATTCTCAGGGCACAACAGAATGGTTGCAAATATGGCCTCATGTTAAGCACTTTAGGCATCCATATGCTCAAATCACACAAAAATCATAGCACAGAGAGGGAACTCAGGCA
The DNA here is from genome assembly GCF_947179515.1 of Apodemus sylvaticus. Taxonomy (NCBI): domain Eukaryota; kingdom Metazoa; phylum Chordata; class Mammalia; order Rodentia; family Muridae; genus Apodemus; species Apodemus sylvaticus. The sequence continues at coordinate 98,160,215 of NC_067472.1, forward strand.
TAAAGTCCACAGATACCTAAGGAATGATTGGCAACTTATATCTTCAAGAAGGAAAGTAAACTATCTATAAGGACATTGCCCTGGTAGGTTAACCATGCTTCAGTAAAGCCTAAATACTTCAATATGTACAGGTATCACAAGCTGAATTTGATAAAGCAGAATAATTGAATATGTAGAGGAGGAACTTATACTGAAAAGTGTTCAAGAGAGGCTGAATATGATCCAAATATGTTGCATAATGTTCTCAAAGACATATTAAAAACTACAAAAGAGAAAATGCAGTAAAATATATTCTCTATATGTCATGGAAGAAAAATGAATTTCATGCAAAAGGAATAACAAGAAGGTCAATAACCAAATTTCAGATGATGGTCACACTGGTCTTGGGTATTATCATTATTATGGTGAATTTTACAAAACAGGTTACCCTAAGAAAATATTTTCTTACAACTCTGTCTCTTCAGAGTACCCTTAATCTTATTATTCCTGAGGCTATAGATGAGGAGGTTTAACATGGGGATCACCACCATGTAGAATACATACAGCACCTTGTTATGGTCAGTGGAGTAGCTTGACTTGGACATCACATAAATGAATATAATAGTTCCATAGAAAAGAGTGACTGCAGAGAGGTGAGAGGTACAGGTAGAGAAGGCCTTCTGACGACCTTCAGTGGAGTGCATCTTCATAATAGTAATGAAAATATAGGAATAGGAGATGGCTATAACAAACACTGTCATCATTGTAATAAAACCAGCAGATAACGAGGTAATAACAACAGAGACAGTGACAACAGAACAGGAGAGTTGCACCAAAGGAGCAAAATCACATTAAAAGTGATTGACCCTATTTGGTCCACAGAAGATCAAGGACAAGAAGGAAAGCATAAAAAAAGAAGCAATAAGAAATCCCTGCATATAAGATCCTACATCCACCTGGATACAGACTTCTGTGTACATTTTGGTGGAATAAATCAGTGGGTTGCAGATTGCTACAAAGCGATCATAAACCATGGTAGCCAAAAGGAAGCATTCAACTGTCCCAAAGAAAGCAGCTGAGCTAAACTGTATAGAACATGTTAGAAATGATATTTTGTTTTACCAGGAAGTTAACAAGCATATTGGGTGTAACAGAAGATGAAATGCCTATGTCAACAGAAGCCAAGTGCCTGAGGAAAAAGTACATGGGGTGATGAAGCTGGGAAGAGACTCTGATGAGAAGGATGGTGCTGAGGTTCTTAGACACAGTTACCAGGTAGATGCACAGGATGATGGTGAAGAGGATGACTCTAAGGCCTGGGTCATCAGTTAAGCCCAATAAATGAACTTTGTCACAGAAGTGTGGTTCCCATCCTTTAGGAATGCCATAGGACACTGTAGCTGCTGCTAGTTTAATGCTGTGATGAAGGTATTGCCAAAAAGGATTTATAGATAGGTAATTTTATTTCATTTAATCAGGACATGGGCAGCATTACAAACTAATATATTATTCAAAATATTGTATCAATTAGTGATGCTTTACTAGCATTGTCATTATTTGTACATTTATGTGCAATAATTATTTCAAAATTATTTAAGCACAAATGCTATAAATGTGTTATAAATAAAAAATAACATTTATTTACATTTAATTATATTGAAATATACAAGATTGTCATTAAGACTAAAGCTTAAAATTCAGAAACTTGGCCCAGTAAGATATCTTGGTAGGTAAAGATTATTGCCACCAAGCCTGACATGGTACAGCTAGAGTTTGACACCTGGAACCCACAAAATGGGAAGGAAGAACCAACTCCCAAGAGTTGTTCTTTTTTACCCACATATATAGTATCCCCTTATACAAATAAATAAATATGTGAATACATAAATAAATAGAAAAATAAATATAAAATAATGTGAATCTTAATAGCAATGTATTTATTATAAGCTTAACAAAAGAATAAAACATAAAAGCATAGAATTAAGTAATTAAGTCTTAAGCTATGACTATTTCTAAATGATTACTACATGACCAGTGCAGGATTAAAAAAAATCTTGAATGTTTTCCTATTTTTATTTCTACAAAATTGCCTTCAAGAGCTGCTTTGGAAAGGTTTGAAAAATTAGAGAGAGAGAATGAGAGAAGGAAAATGTATTTTAAAACTCTCCTAGGGAAAAGTGGAAATGTAGAGAGGTCATGTTTCCTCTGTGGACCCTCCTGGAGATATTCTTAGTACTGTACAGTGTGCTTCCTTTTCTATGTATCGTTTGTCTTTGCTGAGCACCAACGTGTATATGTGTCAATTTGTGTCAATCTTTGTGTCGTTGTTTGAATGATTGTTGTTCTGTGTTTCATGTTGAAAAGAATAAATGGTAAAAAAGTCATCTGCTAGTCACATGGGGTGATTTAAACTGCCCAGCACTCAACTAGGAGTCAAACACAGCTGGACTAAAAAAAGCTGCTTCTTAAAGGGCCAGCAGCCTCAAGCTCAAGGGCAAGTAGTTTAATGGTTATTTCTCCTAGAAAAATCTCTACATTTGTGATTTGGGGTTCAAAGTGCTTTTTAATTCTCTCAAAATTACAGCTAGAAAAAGGAAAATTTTGTTTGGTTTAAAGGTATAAGGTTTTACATATCTTGACTTTAGAGTTATAAGTTATTTGTCATAATTTAAAAGATATAATATTGATAATGAAAGGTTAGTTTAAAGCAGGTAGCTCAGGGTTGTAGCCATCTTGAACAGCAACACAGAACCTGGATGTAGTAAATGGGTTTCTTCTGTGGTGCTGGGGCGGGGGGAGGGTCCACTACTTCTCAGTCCCTACGCCCAAGAAAAGCTAGTTCTGGAGTTTGTTCTATCAGGTTTGCAAGGCTGGCTCGTGACTCACAGAATAGAAGAGCAGCTAAAGTGCTTGACATTTTAAAACCCTGGACCACAGGTAGCAGATTTTAAACCCAGAGATAAGGCAGCAGCAAAAGAAAGCTCTGATGTTGATTTATATTTTTTCTGTGAAGTACAAAATTATGAAGAAGTATGACAAAAGTGGCAGTCTAATCTGTGATGATATGGACCTGTGTGACTGCCTGGAGAAGAATTTCCTTCAATGCTTCTACCCATGTCCCAAGTACAACTCTAACAAATGGATGCTGGAGTACCAGTGCAACCTGTGCTGGGTCTATGATGTCATTGTCACCAAGTCTGATGAGGTCATCAGCACTCTGCCATTTAGTGTTACTGACTAGGAGATATTATAAATAGTTTCTCTCTCTCTCTCTCTCTCTCTCTCTCTCTCTCTCTCTCTCTCTCTCTCTCTGGCTCAATGTGTATGTGTATGCATGTGTGTGTGTGTGTGTGTGTGTGTATGTGTGTGTGTGTGCATGTGTATGTATGTGTATATGCATGTACGGGTGTATATTTATTTGTTTGTTTTGAAACAACTATTCTGTAACTCAGGTTGACCTTGAACTTATTGAAATCTTCCTGCCTCAGCTTCCCAAGTTATATTAATTTAGGTATGACAGATCAGGCCTGGCTTCTGTTTCTTATACAAATATGCAAACATACATTCATTCATAAATGCAAAAGCACTAATATAATATGTATTATGTTTTATATATATGTACATATATATGTACACATACACACACACACACATATATATATACATATATATATTATATTCACTTTTAAGTCAAACTGCTTTCTCTTGGATAAGTTCTAGAGTTCACACAAAATATTCTCTCAAGCTACAGATCAATATAGAATGTATAATAATTGTGTAGACCTTCTTAGGCTCCTCAGCTCATGACTAGGGGCTGCGAGAGCTGATGATCAGTCTCCCTGATTAGCAACAGTTTCAACTCTACCTTGAAGTCAAACCTCTCCCATCTCAGGGTATCTAATTAAGAAAACCATAATTTTAAGATTTACAGATGTCTGCATCTGAAAGCTGTTACCTAGAACATAGAAGCAAATGTATGATTTCCTTACAATGTCATATATTCCTAGGAAAGGCAAATGTGCCTTTGTACTGTATATCTTTCATCTTAGTTTATTATTCTTATTTTAATCTTAGTCTTATTTTTAGTCTTATTGTTTATTTTTTATGTTAAACTTAAATTTGGTAATGACAATATTTTTATTACTAAACATTTATATTTTGCTAAATTATATATTAGTTTACTAAATTGAGAAACAAAGACTTGAATATGCTAAAAGTCAGTGATTAACACATTTCCTTACAGTATCAGTAATCAGTGTTTCAGGATTTTTTTTAAAGGCAGTTAGCCTTAAATGATGTTCATAGTGGCATATATGTTCACTAGTTAGATTATGGATTAGAAGCTGACTAAAAGCAAGATGTGGTTGTCTTTGTTCTGACATACTGTAGCAGATATCTGGAAAGTTGACACCCTTCTATGAACTTATTTATTTGTGTGTGTGTGTGTGTGTGTGTGTGTGTGTGTGTGTGAGAGAGAGAGAGAGAGAGAGAGAGAGAGAGAGAGAGAGAGAGAGAGAGTTCATGTACATCCATACAGGTACCACAGAAACCAGAGATGTTGGATTCTTTGGAGCTTGAATTACCAGCTTTTATGAACCCTGTGCAATTGATGCTGGGAGCGAGGTCCTTTGCAAGAGCAGTCTGTGCTCTAAATGCCTGAACCATCTCTCAAATAACAAGCATTAATTAATCCCCATCTTAAATCACAGTTTCTCTTATGTTAATTGTCTGGATGGCTCTCACTTTTCCAGTTACTAACTTAAGATGTATACTATGATTCAATTTACATTTGAAACAAATTCCCAAATGATGCTGATGTCACAGGCCTGGGAGCCAGGTATGAAAAACAATTATCTAAGTTATATTATATATGTAATGAAATATAGTGTTTAAACAGTGGGACTTAGAGACTTGATACTATTCTAAATCACTAAGAATCTTGTTTAAATAAAAGTGAAGTGTTGAAAACTGGAGAAAAAAGAAAGTAAGACCTGGAATGGAGGGATCAATTCAAGAGAGAATGAAGAGACTGGTGTTATAGAAGAGAAAGATAAAATTAAGGAGTAACTGATGGGTAGAATATAAACCTCAAGATGAGGATTTTCCTAACATATACACATTTATAAAGGTGGATTAAATAAAGTTATCAAATAATGGGAAACAAAGTTACAACTAGCCATCTCTGTTCACCAATAAACCAACCAGCAAACAAAAGTTTCCAGTACTGGGATACAGTTACATATAAATGAGCTGTGGGTCAAAAGACTCCCATGGAAATCCCCAAATGACCCAGGCTGTTTCCAGGAGTATAAGTTGCTCTCCACAAACATTCACCAAAGCTCTTTTGCCATAACAACACCTATTTTGTACATAGAGATGTTGATCTGGGGCCTGTACAGAGCCTTCACTCTTATGTTCCAGCATTTGGTATAGGAAGATACTATGCATACTATGAAGATACTAAAGTAAACCCCACGCTAGCCATTTATCTATAATGTTGTACCGTCTTCACAATATGCTAGGGCAGTAATGAAAAAAAAATGTTCATGGTAGTAACCAACTAATGTCCAGTATGTCTTAAGGTCCAGTCCATGAGATATAAGGTAAATATGCCACTGCTTAGATGAACAAGAAATTGAGACTAAATTGCCCAGGAATCTAGTGGGAAAAGAAATAATATTGATTTAAACAAAGAAAAACTGTAATGACAAGATGACTCCTATTGATAATCTATTTTACATATAAATCAATACTACGTACAACTATTATCATATAATCTGTCGCTTGCCAGAGATGGGAACAAATATAGAGATCCATAGTGAAATAGCATGCAGAAAGTTAGAGATCTTGGAACACTAAGCCATGAATGAGATGTCTCTATCACATCCTTCCCCTCAGAGCCCAGGGAACTCCTCGGAAAAGGAGGAAGAAAGAGTATAAGGCTCAGAGGGAAAGAAGGACACCAGGTAAACAAGACTTTCTAAATCAAAAATTGCAAAGCTCACATGACCTTATAGATATTAAAGCAGTATATACAGAGTATGCATGGGTCTATACTAGGACCTCTGTGTATAGACTGACTTTCAGTTTGTTTATATGGGATTCCCCAATCAGAAACAAGTAAGACTATTTTATGCCTTTTCTTGGGCTCTTTTTCTTCCCTTGGTGTGTTCTAGTCAACTCTAGAGTGATAATTTGCTTTAATTTAATTTAATTTAATTTAATTATTTTTTTATATTTTGTAGGATAGAGAGCTATAGGACTGGGAGTAGTTGGGGCAAGGTATATATGATCAAGGTACTGGTTTGATTGTATTTATTTATATTTACTTGTTTACTCTTTAAAAGCCTCTACCTTTTGATCATATTTTCATGTATTTTAAAAAGGATTAATTTGTTTCCTCTTTAACAGCTTCTATCATCTTCATAAGATTTTATTTAATGTCATTTTCTAATGCTTCAGCTGTGTTAGGATATCCAGTGTTTACTGTAGTAGATAGCTGGGTTCTCCTGACATCTTACTGCCTGGCTTTTGTTGATTGTGTTCTTAGGCTGACTTTTAGCCATCAACAAACTCACTGAAGAAAATTTCTTTAACCTAACAAAAGAGATACTTACAGAACCCCAAACATATTGGGCCAGAAAAGAAAAACTCTCCCTTTATATAATGACCAAAACACTAAAAGAATATTAAGAGAAGCAAGAGAATAAAGTCAAGTAACCTATAAAGGCAATCCTATCAAACTTACACTTCTTAATGGAGAATTTCAATGAAAGAAGGACCTGGGAAAGCATCTTGCAGACCCTAAGAAACCAGAAATATCAGCCCAGACTATTACTTTAGCAAAGCTTTCAATCATCAAAGACAGAGCAAATAATATTCCATGAAAAATCCAAATTTAAATATCTTTCCACAAATCCAACCCGACAGAATATAATAGAAGCAATCTTCAACATGAGAGTGATAACATCTAAGATAACACTGGAAATGAATAATTTCACAACCACAAAACAAAAAATGAATATCTCTGTTTCCATCTTCCCCTCTTTCTCCTGTTTCTCCACCTCCCTCCCTCCCTCCCAGTCCCCCATCTCTCTCTCTCTCTTTCTCTCTCTCTCTCTCTCTCTCTCTCTCTCTCTCTCTCTCTCTCTCTCTCACACACACACACACACACACACACACACATGCATGTGCACACACGCATGTGCACACGCACATGCACACACATACACACACACACTCACACATGAATGCTACTACCACCAATATAAAAATAACAGGAACTAATAATTGAAGTGAAATTTTTTAATTTCTTTGGAGACTCAGTTAGGTCACAATATTTTTCTGGGGCAGATATTTTGTGAAAGAACATTTTTCTGAAGCAGACACATGAGATGTGTGAGGAGGTTTTGATGAAGCAGACACGTGAGAGAACACATGAAGTTTAGAAAGAATATATATACACACCCACAAACAGTGGGATGAAGCTATCAAATTGGTTCACTTTGTTTCACTTTTCTAGTCTTTGCTGATGATGCTCATGTATTGGTTCCTCTTGCATGGTATTGTTGATCTTTATTTATCAAGGCTTTGTAGGGAGTAAGTCACTAAAGGACCTTCTGCGATATTCCAGCAGGTACTTTTTGTTGCTTCTATGAAATTGCACTGATCAGGTAGAGCTTATAATTTATTCTGGATGAAGCTGCCACTGCTGTTTCATGTGTAGTGTCTGCCAAGTGGACTAGACTGTATATGTTAATTTGTGTGTGGTCTCTACTAAGAGTAGATGGGACTGAAACTCCTTATTTATCTTTGGCAGTTGTATAGTACACTGATCTATTGACATACTGACAATGAATATTGAAATTGACCCAAAGAACTACTTCTAAACAGGTCCACTTCCCTCAAACCCTTACAAACTTTCCCTTCCACACTTCTGGTGGTTGGTGAGTCAGAAGGGAAGTTAGTGCATTTAAGAACACTTACTAAAGTAGATTTTGAAAATATAAGCATAGCAACAATCATTAATAAGTAATATCTCTCAGCATAAAAGGACTCAATTTCCTAATCAAAAATAATAACAGGTTAACAGAAGGTATGTATAAACAGTAACCATAATCTGCTGCATTCAAGAAACACACCTCAGCCATAAAGATAGATATCACTTCAGATTAAAGAAGTAGAAAAGGTTTTCAAAGCAAATTGACTCACTAAATTAACTAGAATATGAATTATATCTAATAAAATAGACTTTCAACCAAAAGTAATCCAAAGAGATGAGAAATAACACTTCATACATATCAAAGGAAAAAATATCTCAAGATGACATCACAATTCAGAACATCTATTCTAAAATGCAAAGGCACCCACATTCATAAAACTATTAAAGCTTAAAACACATATTGTACCCTGCACATTAATAGTGGGAGACTTCAACACCCAACTATTAACAATAGACAGGTCATCCAAAGAGAAACTAAACAGAGAACCAATGAAACTAAGAGAGGTTATTAGTCAAAAGGGTCTAATATATATATATATATATATGAGCAATATATATATGAGCAATTTACTGAAACACAAAAGAATATATTTCTTGTCAGAACTTCAAAGAACCATCTCCAATACTGACCATATATTCAGTCATAAAGCAAGCCTCAACAGATACAAGAAATTTGAAATACTACTTGCATCTTATCAGATCACCATGGATTTAAGCTGACCATCAAAAATAATAGAAGCAAGAGAAATCCTATAAACTCATAAAAAATGAACAACTTTCTAATCAATTACCATTGGGTCAAAGAAGAAATTATGAAAGATATTAGAAACTAGCTTGAGGTCTAGGACAGGAGATGATACAAAGAGCCTATGGGGGTGATCCTATCTGACATTCCTATGAGATGGTGATATAGATACTGAAGTGACCACCTCCTGTGACTAGTCAGGACTTCCAGAGAAAGGAATGTTACATCAATACAACCAGAAAAATTCCAACCCTAAAGTTGTCTTGCCTGATGTCTAAGGATAAAGATGTAGCATAAACTGAGAAACAGCCAGCCAATGACTACCCCAACTTGAGAACCATCACATGGGAGAGAGCTAATCCATGACATTATTAGTGAATAACACTCTGCCATGCTTACAGACAGGAACTTGGCAGAGCTCTCTCCAGAGAGGATTCATCCAGCAACAGATGGAAGCAGATTCAGAAAACTACAGCCAAACATCAAGCCGAGTCCAGGCAAGTCTTATGGAAGAGTAGGGCACAGAAAAGAGCAAACAAGAAGTGTCAACAACACCACAGGAATACTGACAGAGTGAACTAACCTGGGACCGTGGAGGTTCACAGAACCTGAGCCACCAATCAGGTAACATTAAGGATCTGGACATATACACTCTATAAATTTGTAGCAAATGTGCAGCTTGGTGTTAATATGGGTCCTGTAAGAAGTGCAGCAGGGTCTCAGTCTCTATTCCATGCCATAGGAACCCCTTGCCATACCTGGACTGCCTTTTAGGGTCTCCTTAGGAGAGGATATGCTTAATCCTGCTGGGACTAGATACCACAGGGTATATTGACACACCAAGAAGCTCCCCTTCTCTGAGAAAAAGGGGAGGGAACAAATAAGGGAGGGCTTCATAAGGGTGAAACTGGCAAGAAAGAAGGGATGGGTGGCTGTTGATTTGAATATAAAGTGAATAAATTTATAAAAATTAAAACAACTAAAATTTAAAAAGGAAAGAATGTAAAGTTTACTTCAATGATGCAGCAACAAACTAATCAGACAAGTGAATACCAGTGAGGTCTGAAGTTTGACTCTTTTTAAGATGTTTTCATGAATATTCATACATGGATGCCATATCCAAGAAGGTATTACAACTCCATTTGTCTTCCGAATCATGGAAAATACATTTATGCTCTTAGTTCATTTCTTCTCAGGAACTTATTGAAAAACCTACAAATGAGATCAAATACACAAAGCTAATCATATTGAGACAAAGTTGAGTCTTTTGAAGATGCAGTTTTTTTTTCAAAATATTTATGTAAAAATATTTTTCATCACGAGGAAGACATCTTATCAAATGACAACTCTTTGTTTCCGATATTGTAGGAAGAGACTACCCATGGCATCAAAGTTGTTTATCCACAAAAGTGTATATTTAATTGTTTTAATTTTAAAACATTTTCTTATTTTTGCCCTATCCAACTTCTTAACTATTTTTTATCTTTTACATCTGGTTGTTTTTATTCACATTTTTCTCTGTGTTGGTCAATAAAACTTTTACTTCTAATTTTCAGTTTGAAAAAGTAAATTAAAGTTTATTGACTTTTTCTCTTATGAATTTTTCTTTAGCCATCAGAAAGATACAAAGCAAAACTCTGCTGAGATTTTATTACCTGTGTCGCGATGAGTAAGATCAGTAATACAAGTGATAACTCATTATGACAATGGTGTGGCACAAGAGAATGAAGAAATGCTCTTAGGTGTGGAAATTTTTACATCTACTATAGAATTCAATATGGGAGTTTCTCAGAAAGATAGAAGTTAATCTACCTCACAATGCATCTAGACCACTCTTGGGCATATACCCAAATGATGTTTCATCTTACCACAAGGACACTAGATGAAGCACATTGATTACTATTTTATTTACAGTAGTCATAAATTGGAAGCAATTTAGATATCACTCAGTCAGAGAATAGATAAAAAGAATGTGGTACATACTCAAGTATTATTCATCTGTTAAAAAGTGACATCATGATATTTATAAGCAAATAGATGGAAGTGAAATATCTCATCCTGATTGGGATAACCCAGAATCAGAGAAATCTTGTATTTACTTGTATATGCATATTAGACATTAAATAAATGATAAAGACACTACAATCCATAGATCTAGAGAGCTTACATATACAGAAAGAAACTAGGGTAGATGCATATATATCCTTGTAAGGAGAATAGAATAGATCTTATGGGTAGACTGAGAGCACTGAGAACTCCATGGGGATGATCAGGTGGGTTGTATGAGAGGAGAAGAGCTTTTGGGAGGAGATACAGGAGAGACAAGTAGAATTGAGCAGCATTTGAGAAGTGGTATGGAAGCCTACTGAAGGAGAAATGTCCTAAAATATATAAAACTGAGCCTAGAAAAGTCTTAAAATAATGGGGGAGACACAGTCCTAACTGGTCCTCTCCTGTCACCAAAGGAAGCTTCCAGGACCAGGACTGGATTACATGCAACTGAGTTATGGCCAAAGGAGTTGTATGGAAATTCCAAAACAACTTTGGCAAGACAATATACTGCTCTACACAAACTGATAGCAAAAACCTCTGGATGAAGAAAACATCAACAAAACTTACTGAAAACAGAGTGTTTGAGTTGGTGCCTACATTGAACACTCATCTCCATGTGCAGTGTTTTTTGTACAAGATTATATATTCTTGGTAGTAAAGAGAAACAGAGACAAAACCCTTTTAATTTTACAAAGTTTTACTGCATTTTTGAAAAAAAAAGTTAGAACAATGGTAGAATAAAACTTATGGAAATAGCCAACTAACGTCTAATTTTACTTAAAGCACAGTTCAAGAGACGTAACCAATACCTGATACTACTTGGGTACCAAGAAACAGACACTATATAGCCATGAAACTTAGGATAAAACCAAATAATACTGGTTCTTAAAAACAGAAAAAAAAGTAATAAGTTGATCCTTGAGATATTCTGCTATGTTCACAAATCTATGACTCTGATAGATCATAGCTTCCTCCTGTAGTAGATGGGGAAAATATAGACTCACAGATTGTCATGACAGATAACGAAATGCCTTGGATCCCTGAACCCTGAATGAGATGGTTCCATCAAATCTCTCTCCACAGAGCTCCAGGATTACTGTGGAAGAGGAGACAAAAAGAGTATAAGTGCCAGAGGGAGGTAAACAAGGTCCTTTGAATTAACATTTACAAAGCTCACATGAACTCATAGACCGAAGCAACATGCAGAGAACCTGTACAGATTTGCACCAAGTCTTCTGTGTGTGGATCATCCTCAAATTTAGTGGTTTTATGGGATCTTGAGTAAATCAATGAGTGGGTAGGTCTCTGATTCTTGTGTCTTCTTTTGGGTTCTTTTCCTTCTTTTGGTGTGTCTTGTCTGACTCCAAAGTAACAGTTTTATTTTATCATATTATATTTTTTTTATATTTTAGAAAACGAATAGATGGATGGATGAAAGCCACAGGGGTAAAGGTTAGCATCTGAGTTGTCACTTGTAGCTGCAGAAAGAAGAAAAATGAGTTTTTTCCAATGGAATGACACTGGGTATGTTAACTGTAAGATGTTGGAAACCCACTGAAGTAAATACAGGATACATCCAAGCACCAAATTCCCAGCACAATGGGGATTTATTACTCTGGAGGGGAAACTGGGGGAGAGGAGGTGGTACTGCCTCTAGAGTGAACAGAAATACACATCAAGCATCAGGGTTTTTTCAGTAGTGTTGTTTTATTTTTTTTAAACTTTATATCCCAATTGCTGGCTCCTCCTTTTTCTCTTTAAAAACTCACTCCTGCTTAAATAAAGCAGGAGTGGGATTTAAGGAGAAAATGGGGAAATCTGTGCTAGGATGAGTTGCAGTCAGCAAGAGTTGAGAGTATTGCAGGAATAACAGGATGGGCCCAAGAATTCAGTTATTGTATTCCTATCATTCTGTGGCAGAGGTTTTGATCGCCAACAGTATATCAGTGTAAGGAAAAATCATCTTGGATTAGATTCAGGCAGAGAAGGCAGAGAAACATGTGGGGACAGACAGAGATACAAGATGTCTCTAGATAGGGGAAGCTTAGAGGGAGAAGTATCTCCTTTCTTCAGTTCTTGTGCCTACAATATTGTAAAGTTGTCATTTTGTTTGATATCTAGGGAGTATATGGGCCAGTTCTGAGTGTTAAGATGAGGCAGTAACCTTGTGTGTGAGTTGGCTTTTTCAGTCAGGATGGAGAGAGCAAATCTCCTTTGCTAGAGGCCAGGAACTATGGTGGAGAAACAAGGGCATCTTATAGGGTTTCAAAGGACCAATAGAGAGGTCTCTGGAAGGAAAGGCTTGTCACCCAAGCCCTAAATAGAGAAAACAGAAGTCTGAGGGAAAAAATCATGACCTCTTAACAGAATTTTTGTACTGTTAAAAATAGATACCAGATTTGAGTGGAGAGACCACCAAAAGTAAAAGGGAACATTGCCAAAAATATTCAATTGAACGAAATGTGCCTACCAACCATCCCAGGGAGTCTATGGTGGTAGCAGAAGGCCATGGAGTGGTGAATTCTTCCTACACCCAAAGGAAAGAGCAAGGATGGGTAACACTCAGCCATCACCACCTTATGTCTTGGTGAATGTTTAGGACAGGAAAATTTGGGGGTAAAGTCATGAGTTACCAATGTTGGATGAATGAAGCTGTTACTAGAAGGTCCTTTACATCTGAAGACTGGGTTGAAGGTCTTGTAGGTCCATCCATGTTGTGATCTTAGTCACATTATTGTAAGGGGAGAGATGCACCTCAAAGTTACTATAGAACATGCCCAAAGGCCAAATTCATAACCCCCCAAAAAGTACTATCCTGAATGGGGCAATGTAGGGAGGGACTGCTGCCTCTGGAACAACAAAAACCAGACAGCAAGCAGCAGATGTTTGTGTGTTTGTTTCTTTGTTTTCAGGAGTTAAATTTTAAGGATAAAAGAAGGAAATTGTTCTCTCTTTTGAGGTTGAGTTGGTAAGACCTAACTTCATCAAACTCGTTGACAGGTCTCTTGTCTAGGAGTAACTGACTAACATATAACAGACTCCATAGGTTTTTTGTGTGCTTTAATTTGGATACCATTTGATATTGTCTTTCCTTCCTTCTGTCCGCCCTCCCTTCCTTTCTTCCTTCCTTCATCCCTCCCTCCTTCCTTCCCTCCCTCCCTCTTTCCTTCCTTCCTTTGTTCTATCCTTCCTGCCTGCGTGCCTGCCTGCCTCCCTCCCTCACTCTCTCCCCCCTCTCTCTCTATCTTTCTTTGTTTCTTTCTTTGTTTCTTTCTTTGTTTCTTTGTTTCTTTCTTTCTTTCTTTTCTGTTGATGGGCACATTTTTATTTTATTTTTCAAAGTATGGGAACATTTTGTTATTGTATTGGGATTTTATTTCCCTTTTTAAAACAACACTTAAAATTTGATTGGTAGAAAGGAGAAGAGGATGTGGAAGGACTTGGGAGAGGATGATAATATGATCAAAATGTGTTTAACTTTGAAAATTATTTTAATAATAAAAATAACCTATTAAATTTCATAAATATATCTATATATTCCTTTTATCTTTTGCATATGTATTATAGCTTTAATTTTAGTGTTTTCTGGGATTTCTGTGTTTTGAATGAGTATGATTCAATATGTGTACCTACTTTATATACCTTTTCTGGGTCTCTTTTCCTTCTATTGTTTTTGTCCTACTAAAGGGTGTTATTTGTTGTTTTAACTTATATTCATTGTATTATTATCACTTAGAAAACCTTTGTTTTCTTTTCTGTTTTATTGGATATTTTCTTTACTTACATGTCAAATGTTATCCTCTTTGCCAGTTTCACACCTGGAAGCCCCCATTCCATCCCCCACGCTCTGTATCTATGAGGGTATTTCCCTACTCCACCCCCATTCCTGCCTCCTCTTCATCCCATTTACCTACACTGGGACATTAAGCCTTCTCAGGACCAAGGGTGTCTTCTCCCATTGATGCCCAATAAAGTCATCCTTTGCTGCAGATGCAGCTGGAGCCATGGGTGCTCCATGTGTACTCTTTAGTTGCTGGTTTAGTCCCTGGGAGCTCTAAGAGATTCTTGTTGGTTGATATTGTTGTTCTTCCTATGGAGCTGCTAACTCATTCCACTTCTTCAGTCATTTCTCTAGCACTTCCATTGGGAACGCCTTGCTCAGTCCAATGGCTGGCTGTAGGCATTAGCCTCTGTATTTGTTGGGCTCTTGCAGAGCCTCTCAGGAGACAGTTATATCAGGCTCCAGTCAGCATGAACTTTTTGGAATCCATAATAGTGTCTACCTTTGGTGACTGTATATGGGATGGATCCCCATGTGGGACAGTCTCTAGATAGCTTTTCCTTTAGTCTCTGCTCCACATCTTGTCTCCATTTTTGTCCAGTGAGTATTTTGTTCCCCCTTCTAAGAAAGACTGCAGCACACATACATTGGTATTCCTTCTTGAGTTTCATGTGGACTCTGAATTGTATCTTGGTTTTTCTGAGATAATGTTAGCTAATATCCACTTTATCAGTGAGTGCATATCATGTGTGTTCTTTTTTGATTAGGTTAACTCACTCAAAATGATATTTTCTAGTGCCATCCATTTGCCTAAGAATTTCATGAAGTCATTGCTTTTAATAACTAAGTAGTAATCCATTGTTTAAATGGACATATGAACATAGTGGACAACGTGTCCTTGTTATATGTTGCACCATCTTTTGAGTATATACCCAGGAGTGGTATAGTTGTATCCTCAGATTATGCTATGTTTAATTTTCTGAAGAACCACCAGACTGATTTCCAGAGTGGTTGTACCAGCTTGCAAACTCACTAACACTGGAGGAGTGCTCCTTTCTCAACATTCTTGCCAACATCTGCTGTCATCTGAGTTCATGATCTTAGCCATTCTGCCCAGTGTGCGGTAGAATCCAAGGATTGATTTGATTTGCATTTCTTGGTGACTAAGGATGTTGAACATCTCTTTAGGTGTTTCTCAGTCATTCAGTATTCCTCAGTTTAGAATTATTTTTTTAGTTCTGTACCCCATTTTAAGTAGGGTTATTTGATTCTCTCGAGTCTATTTTCATGAGTTTTTTGTATATATTGGATATTAGCCCTCTATTAGATGTAGGATTAGTAAAGATCTATTCCCAATCTGTTGGTTACCATTATGTCCTATTGACAGTGTCTTTTGCCTTACAGAAGCATTGCAATTTTATGAGGTCACTTCATCAATTCTTGATTGTAGAGAATATTCCATTATTGTTCTGTTCAAGAAAATTTCTCTGTGCCCATGTGTTTGAGGTTTTTCTTCACTTTCTCTTCTATTAGTTTCAGTGTATCTGCTTTTATGTGGAGGTCCTTGATCCACTTGTACTTGAGCCTTGTATCAGGAGATAAGAATGGATTGATTTCAAGTCTTCTACATGCTGACCTCCAGTTGAACCAGCACCATTTGTGGAAAATGTTGTCTTTTTTCCACTGGATGGGTTTAGCTCCTTTGTCAAAGATCAAGTGACCATAATAGGTTCATTTATGGGACTTCAATTCTATTCCATTGACTTTCCTGCCTGTCACTGCACCAGTACCATACAGTTTTTTTTTTATCACAATTGCTCTATAATTTAGCTTGAGGTCAGGGATGGTGATTCCCCAGAAGTTCTTTTATTGTTGAGAATAGTTTTCACTATCCTGGGATTTTTGTTATTCTAAATGCATTTGAGAATTTTGTTTTCTAAATCTGTTAAGAATTGAGTTGGGATTTTGATGGGGATTGTATTGAATATGTACATTGCTTTTGGCAAGATGGGCATTTTTACTATATTAATCCTGCTAATTCATGAGCATGGGAGATCTTTCCATCTTTTGAGATCTTCAATTTCCTTTTCAGAGGCTTGAAGTTCTTGTCATACAAATCTTTCATTTGCTTGGTTAGAGTCACACCAAAATATTTTATCTTATTTGTGACTATTGTGAAGGGTTTCATTTCCCTAATTTCTTTCTCAGTCTGTTTATACTTTGAGTATAGGAAGGTTACTGTTCATAAGCCATAGAAGCCAGAAGTAAGCAATCAAGTCCCCTAAAGTAAGTTGCTGAGGTGAGCTGGATGCCACACCCAAAGAAGAAGATGATATTTCTCCCAGCCAGGAAGTTAACAAGCATCTTGGGTGTGACAGAAGATGAAATGCCTATGTCAACAGAAGACAAGTGGCTGAGAGAAAAGTACATGGGGTGATGGATCTGGGTAGAGACTCTGATAAGAAGGATGGTACTAAGGTTCCCATACACAGTTACCAGGTAGATACACAGGATGGCAAAGAGAATGACTCTAAGGACTGGGTCATTTGTTAATCCCAATAAAATGAACTGTGTCACTGCAGTGTGGTTCCAATCCTCCATGAACCATGAGGATTTATACCTGCTTTCAGATCAATTTTGTGATGAAGACACAGCAGGAAGTAATTTATAAAATTTTCATTCCATTTTATTTCATATGGACATTGAGGGTATTGCATGCTAATGTGTTATTCCAAAATTGGATCAACAATTCATGTTTTACTCAGGGTTCTCATTGTTTATTCATTTCTGTGCAATAAGTTCTTCAAATTATTTAAACCAAAAAGCTAAAAATATGGTACAAATTTAAAATTACTTTTATTTACAATGTTTATAAAACATACTTAGTTATTATTTATGTTAAAGGTTTAAAATCATTAGATCTTACCTAGTGAGATCTTACCTAGTCTTTGTCAAGTAAAGACTCTGGCCTCCAAGTCTGACAGCTGACAGCTAGAGTTTGATTACTTGAACTCACATGATTTGAGGAGAGAACAAATTCCTATGTTGTCCTTTGACACTCCCAGGTATGCTATATTTCCTGTACTATTTTCTTCATACAAATAGATAAATATAAGTAAACAATACAATTCTTTTCAAAATAGCAATCTTTATTATAACAAACGATTAAAATGAAAATCATAGAATTGTGCAATAATCATTGCTGAATATATTGACGAACTGCTTATTAAATCATCAAAGGATTTAAAACTTTGTATTTGTAGTATTTGTTTATATCTTCATTTTCTGAAGTATCAATTAGTTCTCTCTCTCTCTCTCTCTCTCTCTCTCTCTCTCTCTCTCTCTCTCTCTCTTTCTCTATCTCTCTCGGTTTTTCAAGTTATGGTTTCTACGTGTAGTCCTGTCTGTCTTGCCATGTAGACTAAGCTGCCTTTGAACTTATAGCATACTGAACGACTCTGCCTCCTGATTGCTGGGATTAAAGTTGTAGTCCACTATCACCACTAATTTACAATTAGGTCTTTTATAATTTTGATTTTTATTTAAGCTGAATTATAAATATGAAGTAAGACATGGTTTTCAGAAATTTCTCTGGGGCTTGGTGTATTGGCTTTACCTGTAGAGGACCTGCTTGCATTTGATTTCCAGTACCCTCATGGGTTTTTTTCCACGGCAATCTGATTTTATAGTTTTCAGACCTAATGCCCTCTTCAGCTTCTCACAGGAACCAGGCATCCACATGGTGCATGTATTTATAGCAAAGAGCACTTATACACACTAAATAAAAATAACAAAAATATAAAAAAAGGATTATATGAAAACTAATCAGGGTAAACATAGTCTATTACTCTTAGTAGCCACACTATAAATGAATGGTCACAATGCTGTTCAAAGCATTCCCTTCAGGGAAAGACAGAAGGATAGTCTTTCAGCTTTCCCATGTTTAATACATACAAAGTTCTTTATAGGTGGTGTTGATCTTAAAATCTGTAAAACTGAATTATGATCACATTAAATTTACAAATCAAAGTTACTGTTGTAAGCTCATTAAACATTTTAAATTCTTCTAACTAGATCATTGTTCCTTTAAATTATTGAAATATTAATTTTATCAAGCAAAATATGAATATTTAATACATTATTAGCAATGATTTAGACACAAAAAATCCTTTCCCAGTCACTGTGTTTTCTAACTTTATTGTGATAGAATGAATCATGATTTTCAACAAATAATACTGCTTAATACTCCACCTAGACAGTAAAGGATTACCAAGGATTACCCAACAAGGAGGAGATGGACTGACTGTCATTCCCCATATTGTATACATAACTTACATCCTCATTTGTCTACAGTGATGCCTGTGAGGCTGGCACATTCAGTTCACAAATAATGCAGGTATTTGAAAATAATCCCTGACAGTAAGAAATGAAAGCATTTCAAAGCTAATGAACTTGTTAGCTTGTTGGTGAATCTATATGTGTATAGTTTTGAAGGTCATGTTGGATCTAAAAACTTAGTTTTATACCTGATAATTTTGAACAATTTACTAATGATTCTATGAAAGCTCCCCCCTGCCTTCTGTAATATAACTGCATAATTCCATCTGACATGTTTCAACAGCATTGTCTGTAAATAGAGTACATTTCACAGAATAAAGTATCTTCATTTGCCAACAGAGTCAAAAATCTTACCTATTGAAATAAGAATTCATTTCAGTTAAGAAGTTAAAATTTATTATGGTTATATAGTGGCAAAGTTGTTTCCTACTGCTAGTGTTTGTCACTAAGGATTAGTGCCTGCTTTCGATTCCAATGTGAACTCAAATCATGAGGGATCATTATGACTTTCCTAATAAGTACTGAGAAGTTCATTTAACACAAGCACAATTAATTTTCAAGGTCTTCATCAATATCAAACAATCTCTTGATTATCAATTTGTGTGAGTATTGGTGTACTTTCATTAAGTAATTATGAAGGGTATATGATAACAAATTACCTTAGATCAATGTTGCTGCAAATTGATATATATTTCAGGTTAGGTCAAGTTAGAAAATATTGAACTGATCACTAAAATGGACAATTTTAGCTTCTTTCATTCAATGTGCATCAGTTTTTGTTTTAGTCTTTTAGTGGTTGGTGTAACATACTCTATTGAGTACTTTGTGAATATAAGCAAGGATGTGACTTTTAGCTGAATAACACTTATTGAAATATTCATATTTTTATATGCAAGAGTGTAAAATATCATTAAAGGGAAAATAGTTCTACATTATATTAGTCTCTTTAATCTTTGTTGGTAACACCATTTCTGTTTTCAAACTATATTTGTATATTTATTTATTTATTGACTTTTCATAGATAAAAGTACATAAAATTGTGTGGTTTTGGAGATGAAGCAGATTTAGGAGAAGTGGGCATAAGAACATGATCAATATATATTGCACAGATTTTTAAATTAGTAGAAAATAACTGAGATAAAGTAAAATATTAAAATATAATAGAAGAAATGAATACAAAAAATGAAGATGAAAGTATGAAATAAGTGAAGGAAAAGATAAAATATTACAAAGTTCATTTTAAAATATACAAATTAGTTATTTTCAAATATGACATAAGTAAATAGGACAGTGGAAGAAAAGATAAGGATTAAGGATAATCTCAGCTCCTGCTCTTTGTAGGTGATTAAACATACATTTTGAAAGAAGATTCATGGAATAAGAGGCAGAAAAAATGAAGGAGCCAGAGGGTGAGATGTGAAACTGGAAAATCCTCTGGACATGTCAGGAGTTCTTGCTCTTATGACCTCACTGGAGTTGTGGTTACCTGAACAAGACTAGTTTCAGATTTTCCCTGTCATGATTACATCCTGGATGGAAAGGGTTCTGTGATGCTCCAAGCTTCTATCAGGAATTATTGTCAATTTGTGTTTGCTACATGTAATCTTCTTCAGTGGTATGGCTACTGATACTTTGCATTTAATGACTCTTTACCCATACTCAGGCAGGAACATATACTTAAATTCACTGGTCCACTGTACCTGTTGGTTTCTTAGTTAATGGAATGCCTCCATGGAACTGGCCTATAGGTAAGTCTCTTGGGTAGTGATTTGATAATTATTAATTTGAAAGGGTCTAGCTCATTGTGAGTGATGCCGCCACTGAGCAAGTGGTCCTTGATTTATTAAAGAAGCAGGCTGAACAAGTCATGGCAAACAAGCTACTTTATCTCTAGCTGATTGAGTTGTTTATTACAATTATGCTTTTTGTAGAAGTGCAGCCTGGCAATAAGAAGGATGTTATTTGGAACAGTATTTGAGATATTATGGCCTTGTTGGACATCAAAGGGAGGAGAGGCTCTTGGTCCTGAGAAGGCTCCATGCCCCAGCATAGGGGAATACCAGGACAAGGAAGAGGGAGTGGGTGATTTGTTGAGCAGTGGAGGGGGTGGAGTTTTGGGGGGGGTACAGTAAAGGGGACAACATTTGAAATGTAAATAAAGAAAAAGAAAAATTGTGTACAGAAATAAATAGAGAATTCTCAAGAGAGAAATCTTGAATGGAAAAGAAGCACTTAAAGAAATCAGAGACCTGGAAGGTGATAGACTCTCAGGACTCAAGGATAGGGACTGTAGATGAAATGCCGTACAGTGTACAGTGGGGAGTTAGAACTTGTATAGCCCACCTCCAGCAGAAAGACCAGGCAACAAGTGAGTGTTGGGTTGCCATCCCATAGTCAAAACTTTGACCCATAATTGTTCCTGTCTGAAAGAACTGCAGGATGGAAATGGAGAGGATCCTGAGGAAAAGAAGGTCCAGCAACAGGCCCAAAGTGGGATCCACCACAATGGAAGGCCTCAAGGCCTGACACTATTACTGAAGCTATGGAGTGCTCATAAAAAGAGACCTATTATGACTGCCCTCTGAATGACCCTACAAGCAGCTGAAAGAGTCAGATGCAGATATTTGCACCCAACCAATGGACAGAAGATGCTGACCCCAGTGGTTGAATTAGGGAAAAGCTGGAAGAAGCTGGAGAATAGGGTGAGCCTGTAGGAGCACAAACAGTCTTAATTAACCTGGATCCCCGAGGTTAAACACTGGTTCATCAACCAGACAGCATATACCAACTGATATGAGGCTCCAAACACATATACAGCAGAGGACTGTTGGTTCTGGGTTCAGTCAGAGAAGATGCACCAAACCATCGAGAGACTGGAGGCTACATGGAGTTTAGAAGTCTGGTGGTGTAGGGATTGGGGATTGGGGACATCCTCATGAAGACAGGGGGCTGGGAGGAGGTAAGGAGTGTGGAACAGTTGGAGGGTAGACTGGGAAGGGAATAAAATATGGAGTGTAAAAAATATAAAAGAAAAAAGATATGTTCAGTGTATTTAGTCATTAGGGAAATGAAATCAAAACGAACCTGAGATTTCATATTTTACCCACCATATTGGCTAAGATAAATAACTCAAGTGACAGCACATGCTGGTGAGGATGTGGTGCAAGGAGAACATTTCACCATTGCCAGTGGGATTACAAACTTATGGAAATCAATTTGGTGGTTTATCAGAAATTTGGTAATTGTTCTATCTCAAGATCCAGCTGTACCATTCCTTGGCATATACTCAAAAGATTTTCAACCATTTCACAGGGAGACTTGCTGAATATGTTCACAGCAGCTTTATTCATAATAGCTAGAAACTTGAAACAACCTAGATGTTTCTCAACTAAAGGATTGATAAAGAAAATGTGGTACATCTGCACCATGGAATATTAGTCAGGTATTAAAAACTAAGACTTCATGAGTTTTGCAAGCAAATGCATGGAACTTGATAATTTTATCCAGGGTGAGGTAAAGCAGAGCCAGAAAGACACATGTGGTATGCACTCACTTGTAAGTGGATATTAACCATAAAGTGCCAGATAAGCATGCTAGAATCCACAGACTCAAAGAAAATGGGTAATAAGGACGTCCCAAGGGAGGATGCATGAATCTCCCTCAGAAGAGAAAATGAAATGGCCAACAAATGTGGATGGAGAGAGGGTATCATTAAGAAACAAGGTGGGGTGTTGAATGGGAATAGTGATTAGGTTTCCAGAGCGTGGGCAATAAAGAGAGCTGGGTGTGGGAATAAAAATCAGTGGGTGAATGGAACATCTCTGGTGAGATATAGAGAATAGAAAACATACCTAGAGTTTATGGGTATGTCCTTAGCAGAGATTCCTACCAGAGGTGGATACAGGGACTAAAGTCACAGGACTTGAAAAGGAGAAAGGGGTCATAATTCTACCCACAGTATTCAAAATTTTTCTTGCCTACAATATGTACAGGGAAAAAGATGGAGCAGAAACTGAGGGAACACTCAACCAATAACTGCCACAACTTGAGACCCAAAACATGAGAAAGAGCTAACCCCTGACATTATTAATGATACTCTTCTATGTTGGAAGAAAAGAAACAATAACTGCATTCTGAGAGGCTTCATCCAGCAGTAGGCAGAGGCATATGCAGATACCCATGGCCAAACATCAGGCATATGCTTGCAGACTTGTGGATGCATGGAAGATAGAAATGAGAAAGTTGTGTGTCAAAGACACCACAAGAAGACCCACAAAACTAACATGGGACTATGATCGCTCAGAGAGTCTGGGCCACCAACCAGGGATCATGCAGGAGCTGAACCTAAACACTATACATTAATAGCAAATATGCAGCTTGGACTTCTTGTAGGTCCCCTGACAATTAGAGATGTGGCTGACTCAGGCTATATTGGATCCACTTAGACTGCCATTGGACCCACTTCTTCCTATCTGGACTGTCTCTTAGGGCCTCCTTAGGAGAGGATATGCTTAGCCCTGCTGAGACTATATGCCCCAGGGTGGGGTTGTACACCAAGGAGCTCCCCTTCTTTGAGCAGAACAGGAAGAGACAATGAGGAGAGAAAATTTTAAGGGCAGGACAGGGAGAATTAGAGGAAAAGGAGCTGTGATTGGGATGTAAGTAAATGTAAAGAAAAACAAAACTGTAAAATGTGATAAACAAAATAGCCACATATACTGAAAGGAAAAGGAGATGAGAGAGAACAGAGTAAGAATGCTCATAACTTGAGATGGTGGTCATATTGGTTTTGTATAATTGCTGTTAGTATATTAAGTTCCACCAAAACACAGATCACTCTCTAGCAGACCATTTTCTTACCAAGCTGTCTCTTGATAGCACCCTTAATCTCATTATTCCTGAGGCTGTAGATGAGGGGGTTCAACATGGGAATCACCACCATGTAGAACACAGACACAATCTTGTTCTGGTCTGTGGTGTATGTGGACTTGGGCATTACATAAATGAAGGTAATGGTTCCATAGTAGAGAGTGACTGCAGTGAGGTGGGAGGTGCAGGTGGAGAAGGCCTTCTGTCGGCCCTCAGTGGAGTGCATCTTCAGAATAGTGATGAGGATATAAGAATAGGAGATGGCTATGACAAACACTGTAATCATAGTAACTGAGCCAGCAGAAAATGAGATAACAAGTACAGAGACACTCACATCAGAACAGGAGAGTTCCACCAAAGGAGCAAAATCACAGAAAAAATGATCAACTCTATTTGGGCCACAGAAGAGAAAAGAGAAAAAGTAAAACATGATGAGGGAAGCATTAAGAAAACCCCCTAGATAAGATCCCACAACCAACTGGACACAGACTTGTGTGGACATTTTGGTGGAATAAAGCAGTGGGTTGCAGATTGCCATGAAGCGATCATAAGCCATGGCAGCCAGAAGAAAGCATTCAACTGACCCAAAGAAATCAGCCAGGCTCTGCTGGATGCCACATCCAAGGTAGGAAATAGTATTTCTCTCAGTCAGGAAGTTGATAAGCATATTGGGTGTAACAGACGACGAAAGGCCCATGTCAACAGATGCCAAGTGGCTGAGAAAAAAGTACATGGGGTGATGGAGTTGGGAAGAGACTCTGATGAGAAGGATGGTGCTGAGGTTCCCAGACACAGTCACCAGGTAGATGTACAGGATGATGGTAAAGAGGACGACTCTAAGGACTGGGTCATTTGTTAATCCCAATAAAATGAACTCTGTCACTGCAGTGTGGTTCCCATCCTCCAGGAAAGCCATGGGACAGTATAGCTGCTCATAGATTAAGGCTGTGGTGGAGAGAGAATAGAAAGAGATTTATAAATGCTTCACTCAATTTTATTTCATACAGATACTGAAAGCATTACATGCTAATTTATTATTAAAACATTTGACCAACAATTTATATTTTACTCAAAGTTCTCATTGTTTATTCAATTCTACACAATGTTTTCAAAATCTTTAATCAAATAAGCTAGAAATGTATTACAAATAATAAATAACTTTATTTCTCCTTATGTTAAAGATTTAAAATCCTGAGAGTTTGTCTGGTAAAATGGCTTGTCACATAACTAGTCTTGCCTTCAAGCCTGACAGTTGACAGCTAGTTTTATTCCTTGAACTCAGTGGTGACAAGTGAGAACTAGCACCTGCATGCTGTCCTTGGATATTCAGCTATGCTATGTTACCTGCACCATTCTCTTCACAGAAATAAAGAGATAAATTAATGTAAATAGTGTGTCTTTTCAAAATAGCAATGATTATTATAACAGAAGTTTAAAATGTAAAATCATGGGATTATATCATGGAGACTTAATCCTTTCTAAATTAATTTGACTGCTTACTAAATCACCATCAAAGGGTTGTAATAAAATGTACTTAAATATATTTTTATTTTTATTAGATACTAAGTACTTCTTTTTCTTTTTTGGTTTTCAAAATAGGATTTCTATGTGTAGTTCTGGCTTTCTTGCTATGTAGACCAGGCTGGCCTTGAATTCACAGAGAACTGCTTGTGTCTGCTTCCTGAATACTGGCATTAAAGAGCTCAGTCATCAACCTTCAAATTGCCATTAGGTCTTTTATAATTTCCATTTTATAGCAGAAAACACTTTCATTTGAGTAAACTTATAAATATGAAGTAAAATGTTGTGGAATTCAGAGCTTGTTCTTGACTAAGTATATTGGCTGCACTTGCCAAGGACTTGCCCAAGTCTGATTCCCTCCACCCACAATGGTTATTTACAGCAGTCTGATTTTTCAGTTCTTCAGATTCAATGCTTTTTTTTTTGTCCTCACAGGCACCAATCATTCACATGGTGTATGTATGTACAGTGGGTAACACTTATGTAAACTAAATAAAAATATCAAAATTTCAAAAGAGTATTAGATGTAAAAACCAGGCACTTTGAATTCAGTCTATTACTGTTAGTAACCACACTATTATTGGACAGTCATAATGTGGTTCAAACCATACACAACTCAGGAAAAATCAGGAGGGTAGCATTTCAGCTTTTCTATGGTTAATACATAGAAAGGTGATTTGTTGCTGATGCTGATCACAAAGTCTGTAAAACCAAATAATAGTCACATTAAATTTACCAGTATGACTTCCAGTTGTAAACTCACTAAATATTTAAAATTCTTCTAAATAAATCACTGTTCTTTAAAGTAACTTGAAATAATAATTTTATCATCATATAAAATATAAATATATAGCACATTATTAATAATTATTTGTTTAGATACAGCAACTCCTTACCCAGTGTCACAGTGGTTTCTAACTGCAGTGTGTCAGAATGAATTCATATTACTTTCAACAGAGGATACTACATAATACTAAACCTCAGAAGTTAAGAGATTTACCAAGGTTTAGCCAGCAATGAGCAGATTGACAGCCATCCTTTACATTTTATACTTACATCCTCATTTGTCTACAGTGATACCTGTGAGGCTGGCACATTCAGTTCATAAACAAAAGAGGTCTTGTTAGCTTTTTGATAAATGCTATGCATATACAACTTTGAAGGTCATATTGGTTTCTGATCTTACCAATGGATAAATAGTTAAATAATCTGTGAAAACTTAGTTTTAAGCCTGATCATTCTGGATAATTTAGAAACAAAATGCAAGGTGAATCTTTGAAAGTTTATTTCCCCTGCCTTGCATGATTCCATCTAACTTGTTTTTCCACTGTGCTTGTAAATACAGTACATTTCAAAATATAGAGTAAGCAATTTACCAACAATGTCAAAATATTACCTCTTGAAATAAGAATTCATTTCAAAGTAAGAAATTCCATCTTATTATGATTTTATAGCTGTGAAACTGTTTCCTACTGTTATTGTTTGTCACCGAGGATAAGTCCCTGCAGACGCTTCAGATTCCAGTGTGAATTCAAATTATGAACAATCATTACCAACGTCCCAGTGAGTACTGAGCAGGTCATTTAACACAAACACAATTAAATTCCAAAAAGTCTGTTAATCTTAAGTAATTGCTTGTTTTCCTATTCATACGAGTACTTATACACTTTCATTAGGTAATTGTGGGATGTACATGATAACAAATAATCTTAGGTAAATATTTCTGCAACTTGCTATTTGTTTCAAGTTAGTTTGAGTTAGTAGATAGTGAACCAATCATTAAAATGGACTATTTTTGGCTTCTTTCAATGTGCATCAGCTTTTTTTTTTCAGTCTTTTAGTGGTTGATATAACATGTTGCATTAGGTACTTCAGTAAATATAGACAAGGATGTGATACAAAGTTGAATAACAGTTATTTATGTAAAGTGTTCACATTTTATAGGCAAGAGTTTAATACATTATGGTTAAGTGAAAAGTAGTGAGTAGAAGTAGATATGGACAATTTTCAGGTGAGAATAAGCATTTCATAATTCATACCTCAAAGTGACACTGGTGTCAGCTTATATGATATAGTGTAGAACAGAAAGCAGAATTGACGTAAAGAGTCACCTTAGTTCTCATACTAGTCTTAATTCCATTAATTTAAGAAGAACAGTTGATAAATGGGCCTTCATGAAACTGAAAAGCTTTTATAAGGCAAAAGAAACTGTCAATAGTAGAAAACAGCAACCCACAAGTTAGGAAAAGATTTTCACTAACCTTATATCATACAGAGAGCTAATATCCAAAATATATAAACAACTCAATAAGTTAGACTCCCAAAAATAACAAATAACCTAATTAATAAATAAAGCACAGTGTTAATCAGAGAAGTTTCAACAGAGGACTCTTGAATGGTCGAGAAGCATGTAAAGCAATGTTCATTAGCCATAGTCATCAGGGAAATGCAAATCAAAACAACCCTGAGGTTCCACCTTACACCCATCAGAATGACTAAGATCCAAAACTCAGGTAACACAGAGACTAAAGGAAAGGCCATCTAGTGATCTGGCCAACTTGGGATCCATCTCATGGGTAGGCACCAAACCTTGACACTATTACTGATGTCATTTTGTGCTTGAAAACAGGAGCCTAGCATGGCTGTCCTCTGAGAAGAACTACCAGCAGATGAGACAGATGAGTTAGCAGAAGAGTTAGGGGAAGGATTGGAGGAGCTGAAGGGGATGGTAACATCATAGGAAGACCAACAGTGTCAACTAACCTGAACCCCTGGGAGCTCACAGAGCCACCAACCAACAAGCATACATGGGTTGTTCTGTGGCCTCAGGTACATATGGAGCAGAGGACTGCCTTGTCTGACCTCAGTGGAATAAGATGTGCCTAATCCTGTATAGACTGCATGTCCCAGGAAAGGGGACTGCAAAGGGTGTGAGCTGGGATTGGCTGTGGGGGTGAAGGGGGTAGATAGGGGGTATTGGGTGTAAAGCACCCTCTCAGAGGCAAACTGGAGGGTGGATGGAGTGAAGAACTTTTGGAGGGGGACCAGGAAGTGTGGCAACATTTGGAATGTAAACAAATGAAATAATAAAAAAAATGACATCATGAAATATTCAGGCAAATAACTGTACCTAGAAAAAGAGTTTTGTGAGTGAAGTATCTCAGACCCTGAAAGAAAAAATGGGATGTACCCACTCATAAGTGGATATTAACTGTTAAACAAATGATATCTAAGCTACACTCTATACCCAGATATTAGTAAAGAATGATGCTTTAAACTGACACATAGATTTTCCTGAAAAGAGAAACACAATAGGTTTTATGAATGGATTGTGGCATGGCTGATTTGAGTGGGATCTGAAGGATCACATGGACAAGGGAGTGGCAAATATAGTGGAGGGGTAGATTTCATTTAGAGACAGATGGAAATGAAGGGCATTTGAGAGATGATATTGAAATCTAGTGGAGTGGAAACTTCCTAAAATGCATGATGATGATACTAATGAGGTTTCCTAATAATTAAAGATACAGAATCTCAACCAGCTATGTACTGTTCTACAAAAAAATGCTTCCATAGTGGGTCTGGATTGTATTTAATTGAGTTGTTAGCTAAGAATGTTCCATGGAAATTCCCAAACAATGGAGGATGTTGCTAAGACAAAGGGTTGTTCTCCACAGATAGCAGGACACTACTCCCAATGACAGCATGCACACAACTCAATGAAGATGAAGAAATTGATCTGGAGCCTACATAGAGCCTTCACTCCTGAGTTCTAGATTCTTCAGTGTAGGAAAGTACTCATCAGGCAGAGGAAGAAGAAGAATAAGAAAGAAGAAAGAAGAAGAAGGAGGAGGAGGGGGAGGAGTAGGAGGAGAAGAAGAAGAAGAAAAAGAGAAGAAGAAGAAGAAGAAGAAGAAGAAGAAGAAGAAGAAGAAGAAGAAGAAGAAGAAGAAGAAGAAGAAGAAGAAGAAGAAGAAAAAGGAAAGAAAGAAGAAA
Source organism: Apodemus sylvaticus (assembly GCF_947179515.1). Taxonomy (NCBI): domain Eukaryota; kingdom Metazoa; phylum Chordata; class Mammalia; order Rodentia; family Muridae; genus Apodemus; species Apodemus sylvaticus. The sequence continues at coordinate 98,189,498 of NC_067472.1, forward strand.
GAAGAAGAAGAAGGAAAGAAAGAAGAAAGAAGAAGAAGAAGAAGAAGAAGAAGAAGAAGAAGAAGAAGAAGAAGAAGAAGAAGAAGAAGAAGAAGAAGAAGAAGAAGAAGAAGAAGAAGAAGAAAAGAAAGAAGGAAGAAGAAGAAGAAGAAAGAAGAAAGAAGAAGAAACAAACATAAATACCAACTCAAGCACAAAACCTTTGACTCATAATCTTTCCTGCCTATAAAATATGGTAGGGCAATGATGGAACAACAGAACTTGTGGTAGTAGTCAACCAATCTCTGATTTGAAATAAGGCCCACTCCATGAAAAGGAACTCATATTTGACAGTTCTTGGGTAACCATGAACTAACTAAGATGGCAGATATCCCAGAGAACTCTGGTAAAACCAAATAATACTAATCTAAAAAATATCAATAAAATCACTCCTAAAATATTCTGATGCATTCATAGATCAGTGCCACATTCAGTCCTCGTCAGAGAAGCTTTTTCTGGTAGCAGAAAGGCAGATGTGCAGAAAACCACAGCCAAAGATTACTCATAGAGTAAATTAGAGGATTCCCCCAAATCCCTTTACTCAGAGCTCAGGAAAAAACATTGAAGGGGAGGTAGAAAGACTGTAAGAGCCAGAAGGAATGGAGGAAACCAAGAGAGCAAAGCCCTGTGGATCAGCTGAGCAAGGTACATATGATCTCAAGCATTCATGAGAGATCTAGATGTCTCTCATCTGAAGAGACTGAGTCAATGCACAGAGACAATATGAGTCTACACCAGGTCCTCGGCATATATCATAGCTTTTAACTTAGTAATTTATGGGAATCCTGACTATGAGAACAAATAGAGTTCTTGTGCCTGATCCTGGGTTCTTCCTTCTGATTATTTTCTGTATCTAACTTTGATGTGGTGCTTTTTACTTTATCTTATTATATTTGATTTTGTCATGTTGGGTGATTATCTCTTAGATAATCTCTCTTAGAAACCTGCTCTTTTCTGATGAGAGGCAGAATCAGTGGAAATGGAGGAGAAGAGGAGGTAAGGAGGAACTGGGAAGTGTTGCATAAGGGTAAAGTATTAGAAGGGTAAACTGTTATACTGTATTGTATGATAAGTGAATTTATTTTTAATAGAAAACAATTCTTCAAAATAAAAACTAATACACACCAGAAGTACCTAATGATTGTGTTTTAGATAGAGTTTTACTGCTGTTAGCAGACACCCTGGCCAAGGCAACTCTTATAAGGACATTTAATTGGGGCTGGTTTATAGGTTCAGTGGTTCAGTTTATTATCATCAAAGCAGGAGGATGGCAGCATCTAGGCAAGCGTAGTGCAGGAGGTGAGAGTTCCATATCTTCATAGAAGGTCTCTAGGAGAAGACTGGCTTCTAGGTAGCTAGGAGGAAGATTTAATGTCCATGCCCACAATGACACACTTCCCCAAACAATTCCACACCTACTCCAATAAGGACGCACTTCCTTTTTTCCCCCGCATTTAGAACATCATGTATAGTATGAAATTCTCTTGTTTTCTGCTACACAACAAGTTTGAATGCATAGTGTTTTAAAACTCACAGAACTTGCAAATTGTAAAAGAAACACTTCTGGTTATTAGCACAAAAAGGAACACATACACATAAATGTTGTAGTGTGTTTTGTGCTGTGTCTACATTTAAATGCTTTTCTTCCACCTAATATGCATTGTACAGTTTTCTCTGAGAAATGCATGTGAAAATACAACATAGTAAAAAAAAATACAGTGTTTCAGAGTAAAGACAATCACATACAGAAAAGAACTTCCTCCTTGCATTTATAACATTGTGTATTGTGCAAAACATTCTTGTTTTGTGAAAAATAACACATTCAAATGCATAGTGTTTTTTTTAATTTTTTTATTTGATATAATTTATTTACATTTCAAATGATTTCCCCTTTTCTAGCCCCCCACTCCCCGAAAGTCCCGTAAGTCCCCTTCTCTTCCCCTGTCCTCCCACCCACCCCTTCCCGCTTCCCCGTTCTGGTTTTGCCGAATACTGCTTCACTGAGTCTTTCCAGAACCAGGGGCGACTCCTCCGTTCTTCGTGTACCTCATTTGATGTGTGGATTATGTTTTGGGTATTCCAGTTTTCTAGGTTAATATCCACTTATTAGTGAATGCATACCATGATTCACCTTTTGAGTCTGGGTTACCTCACTTAGTATGATGTTCTCTAGGTCCATCCATTTGCCTAAGAATTTCATGAATTCATTGTTTCTAATGGCCGAATAGTACTCCATTGTGTAGATATACCACATTTTTTTTGCATCCACTCTTCTGTTGAGGGATACCTAGGTTCTTTCCAGCATCTGGCAATTATAAATAGGGCTGCTATGAACATAGTAGAGCATGTATCCTTATTACATGGTGGGGAATCCTCTGGGTATATGCCCAGGAGTGGTATAGCAGGATCTTCTGGAAGTGAGGTGCCCAGTTTTCTGAGGAACCGCCAGACTGATTTCCAGAGTGGTTTTACCAATTTGCAACCCCACCAGCAGTGGAGGAGTGTTCCTCTTTCTCCACACCCTCTCCAACACCTGCTGTCTCCTGAATTTTTAATCTTAGCCATTCTGACTGGTGTAAGATGAAATCTCAGGGTTGTTTTGATTTGCATTTCCCTAATGACTAATGAAGTTGAGCATTTTTTGAGATGCTTCTCCGCCATCCGAAGTTCTTCAGATGAGAATTCTTTGTTTAACTCTGTACCCCATTTTTTACTAGGGTTGTTCGGTTTTCTGGAGTCTAACTTCTTGAGTTCTTTATATATATTGGATATTAGCCCTCTATCTGATGTAGGATTGGTGAAGATCTTTTCCCAATTTGTTGGTTGCTGATTTGTCCTCTTGATGGTGTCCTTTGCCTTACAGAAACTTTGTAATTTTATGAGGTCCCATTTGTCAATTCTTGATCTTAGAGCATACGCTATTGGTGTTCTGTTCAGAAACTTTCTCCCTGTACCGATGTCCTCAAGGGTCTTCCCCAGTTTCTTTTCTATTAGCTTCAGAGTGTCTGGCTTTATGTGGAGGTCCTTGATCCATTTGGATTTGAGATTAGTACTAGGAGACAAGGATGGATCAATTCACATTCTTCTGCATGCTGACCTCCAGTTGAACCAGCACCATTTGTTGAAAAGGCTATCTTTTTTCCATTGGATGTTTTCAGCCTCTTTGTCAAGGATCTAAACAGTCCCATAATGCCTAAAGAAATAGAAGGAGTCATAGAATGTCTTCCAAACAAAAAAAATCACAGGACCAGATGGTTTCAGTGCAGAATTCTTTCAGACCTTCAAAGAAGAGTTAACACCAATACTCTTCAAACTATTCCACAAAATAGAAACAGAAGGAACACTACCCAATTCCTTCTACGAAGCCACAGTTACGCTGATACCAAAGTCACACAAAGATCCAACAAAGAAAGAGAACTTCAGACCAATTTCCCTTATGAACATCGATGCAAAAATACTCAATAAAATTCTTGCCAACCAAATCCAAGAACACATCAAAATGATCATCCTCCATGATCAAGTAGGCTTTATCCCGGGAATGCAGAGTTGGTTCAATATAGGGAAATCCATCAATGCAATCCACTACATAAACAAACTCAAAGAACAAAACCACATGGTCATTTCATTGGATGCTGAAAAAGCATTTGACAAAATTCAGCATCCTTTCATGCTTAAAGTCTTGGAGAGAACAGGAATTCAAGGCCCATACCTCAACATAGTAAAAGCAATATACAGCAAACCAGTAGCCAGCATCAAAATGCATAGTGTTTTAAAACTCACTGAACTTGCAAATTGTAAAAGAAACAATCTTCTGGTTATAAGCACAGACTGGAACATGAATACATTCATATGTTGTAGTATATTTTGTGTTGCGTCTATGTTTATTTTTTGTTGCTGTTGTTTTGCTTTTCCTTTTATTTTTTATTTGATATATTCTTTATTTACATTTCAAATGATTTCCCCTTTCCTTGATCCTCCCCCCCTGAAAGTCCTATACTTCCTAATAGTACCATTCCCTGTGTCTAGGATATTCAATAGACCACAGGATGCTTGTAGATACAATGGATTTATATATAATTTAACTATAATTTTCACAGTCCTAATGGATTTTTAGTGAAAAATTTAAAAACAATATAGGTACTCAAGATCTTATATTCTATATTTCACATTCTTATAAGCATAGCCTTACTTTATTTTGGCAATTTATTGCTATTCATCCTTGTTGAGGCATAAACTATGATAGATAATGTTTTCCATTTATTTTGATAAAGAAATTTTATGATTTTGTATTAAAATTAAGAGTGGAGTGATATGTTAATAAATAGCTTGTTCATATTCACTTGTTTTATGCATGGTGGTATTATATAGATCACCTTATTCAAAACAAGACACTAAGAGGTTGCTTTTAAAAAGTAAAGTAATGGTGGTTGGTATTCTGTCATATATGACAGTTTTCTAGGGTTCCATAGTTTGTCAGTGACAAAGCAGGCACGTGATCTCAATCATGTATTGGACCATTTTCATGGTAGATCTGCCTAATATGTTGTACTCATGGTATAATAGACTGCTTCAATTTCCTCAGGGCTTTTGGGACTATTTAGATGGTTCTTCTGATCCTGTTTTAACATTGGCACCTGGTGTGTGTCTAGAAAATTGTCCATTTTATCCATAATTTCCAATTTTGTTGTGTATATGCTTTTGTAGTAAGATCTGATGATGTTTTTGAAGTTCCACAATCTCTGTTGCTACGTTTCCCTTTCATTTCTGATTTTATTAATTTGGATACTGTCTCAGTTCCCCCGGGTTAGTCTGGATAAGGGTTTGTCTATCTTCTTGATTTTCTCAAAGAACCAGCTCCTGGTTTTGTTGATTCTTTGTGTAGTTCCTTTTGTTTTTATTTGGTTGATTTTAGCACTGAGTTTGATTATTTCCTGTCTTCTACTCCTCTTGAGTGTATTTGCTTCTTTTTGTTCTAGAACTTTCAGAAGTGTTGTCAAATTGCTAGTGTAAGCTCTCCCCATTTCCTTTTTGGAAACACTTACTGGTATGAGTTTTCCTCTTAGCACTGCTTTCATTGTGTCCCATAAGTTTGGGTATGCTGTGTCTTCATTTTCATTAAATTCTGAAAAGTCTTTAATTTCTTTATTTTTTTTCCTTGACCAAGATATCATTGAGTAGAGCATTGTTCAGCATCCATGTGTATGTGTGTTTTCCATTGTTTTTGTTTAAATTTAAGACCAGTCTAAGACCGTGATGAGCTGAGAGGGTACATAGAATTATTTCAATATTCCTGTATATGTTGAGGCCTGTTTTGTGACCAATCACATAGTCAGTTTTGGAGCGGGTATCATAAGGTGATGAGAAGAAGGTATGTTCTTTTGATTTATGGTGAAATGTTCTATAAATATCTGTTAGATCCATTTGTTTAATAATGTCTCTTAGTTTCTCTGTGCCTATTCTTAGTGTCTCTTTCTATGATCTGTCCATTGATGAGAGTGGGGTGTTGAAGACTCCCAATATTAGAGTGTGGGGTTCAATGTGTGCTTTGAGCTTTAGTAATATTTCTTTTATGAATGTGGGTATCCTTGCATTTGGAGCATAGATTTTCAGAGTTGAGAGTTCATTTGGTAGATTTTTCTTCTGACCAGCATGAAGTGTCTCTCCTTATCTTTTTTGAAAACTTTTGTTTGAAAGTTGATTTTATCAGATACAAAAATGGCCACTACAGCTTGTTTCTTTGTACCATTTGCTTGTAAATTTGTTTTTCAACTTTTGACTATGAGGTAGTGACTGTTTTTGTCACTGAACTGGGTTTCTTATATGCAGCAAAATGATGGGTCCTGTTTATGTATCCAGTCTGTTTGTCTATGTCTTTTCATTGGAGAATTGAGTCCACTGATATTAAGAGATACTGAGGAAAAGTGATTGTTTCTTCCTGTTATTTTTGTTGTTAATGGTGGAATTATGTTTGTGTGGCTATTTCTTTTGGGTTTTTTAAAAGAAGATTAATTTATTGCTTTTTCTAGGGTGTAGTTTCCCTCCTTGTGTTGGAATTTTCCACCCATTATCCTTTGTTGAGCTGGGTTTGTGGAAAGATATTGTGTTAATTTGGTTTTGTCATGAAACATGTTGTTTTCTCTGTCTATGGTAATTTAGACTTTTGCTGTTCAGGAATTTTTCCCTTGTGCCCATGTCAACTATATAAACAAACTCAAAGAAAAACAACACATGGTCATTTCATTAGATGCTAAAAAAGCTTTAGACAAGATTCAGCATCCTTTCCTGTAATTCTTTAAGGGATTTTTGTGTTTCCTCTTTATGGGTTTCTACCTGTTGACCCATGTTCTCCTGTATTTCTTTAAGGGAGTTATTTATGTCCTTCTTGGAGTCCTCTGTCAGAATCATGTGAGATTAAATCAAAACCTTGCTTTTCTAGTGTGTTGGTGTATCCATGACTTGCTGTTGTGGGAGAACTGTGTTCAGATGGTGCTATGTTGCCTTGGTTTCTGCTGGTGATATTCTTACATTTGTCTTTTGCCATTTTTTTAAATTTATTTATTTATTTATTTATTTATTTATTTATTTATTTATTTTTATTTACATTGCAAATGATTTCCCCTTTTCTGGGTCCCCACTCCCCGCAAATCCCATAAGCCCTCTTCCGTCCCCCTATTCTTCCATCTACCCCTTCCCACTTCCCTGTTCTGGAATTCCCCTATACTCTTGCACTGAGTCTTTCCAGAACCAGGGACCACTCCTCCATTCTTTTTGGACATCATTTAATTTGTGGATTATGTCCTGGGTATTCAAAGTTTCTAGGCTAATATCCACTTATCAGTGAGTGCATACCATGATTGATCTTTTGAGACTGGGTTACCTCACTTAGTATGATGTTCTCCAGCTCCATCCATTTGTCTAAGAATTTCATGAATTCATTGTTTCTAATGGCTGAATAGTACTCCATTGTATAAATATACCACATTTTTTGTATCCATTCCTCCGTTGAAGGACATCTAGGTTCTTTCCAGCTTCTGGCTACTACAAATAGGGCTGCTATGAACATAGTGGAGCATGTGTCCTTATTGCATGCTGAAGAATCCTCTGGATATATGCCCAGTAGTGGTATAACAGGGTCCTCAGGAAGTGACATGCCCAGTTTTCTGAGGAACCGCCAGACTGATTTCCAAAGTGGTTGCACCATCTTGCAATCCCACCAGCAGTGGAGGAGTGTTCCTCTTTCTCCACATCCTCGCCAACACCTGCTGTCTCCTGATTTTTTGATCTTAGCCATTCTGACTGGTGTGAGGTGAAATCTCAGGGTTGTTTTGATTTGCATTTCCCTAATGATTAATGATGTTGAACATTTCTTAAGGTGTTTCTCAGCTCTCCGAAGTTCTTCATGTGAAAATTCTTTGTTTAGCTCCATACCCCACTTTTTAATGGGGTTATTTGGATCTCTGGGTTCTACTTTCTTGAGTTCTTTGTATATATTAGATATTAGCCCTCTGTCGGATTTAGGGTTGGTGAAGATTCTTTCCCAGTCTGTTGGTTGACGTTCTGTCCTTTTGACGGTGTCCTTTGCTTTACAGAAACTTTGTAGTTTTATGAGGTCCCATTTGTCAATTCTTGATCTTAGAGCATAAGCTATTGGTGTTCTATTCAGGAACTTTTCCCCTGTGCCCATGTCCTCCAGGGTCTTCCCCAGTTTTTTTTCAATTAGTTTCAGTGTGTCAGGTTTTATGTGGAGGTCCTTGATCCATTTGGAGTTGAGCTTGGTACAAGGAGATAAGAATGGATTGATGCACATTCTTCTGCATGCTGACCTCCAATTGAACCAGCACCATTTGTTGAAAAGACTATCTTTTTTCCACTGGATGCTTTCAGCCCCTTTGTCGAAGACCAAGTGACCATAGGTGTATTGGTTCATTTCTTGGTCTTCAATCCTATTCCATTGATCTGCTTGCCTGATATTGTACCAATACCATACAGTTTTTATCACTATTGCTCTGTAGTAGAGTTTAAAGTCTGGGATATTGAATCCCCCTGAAGTTCTTTTACTGTTGAGAATAGTTTTAGCTATCCTGAGTTTTTTGTTATTCCAGATGAATTTGAGAATTGCTCTTTCTAGCTCTATGAAGAACTGGGTTGGGATTTTTATGGGAATAGCATTGAATCTGTAGATTGCCTTTGGAAACTACCTTAGAGTAAAAGGCTGGAAGACAATTCTACAAGCAAATGGTCCCAGGAAACAAGCCAGAGTTGCCATTCTAATTTCAGATAAAATTGACTTTCAACCTAAAGTCATCAATAGAGACATGGAAGGTCACTACTTGCTGGTCAAAGGAAAAATCCAACAAGAAGAACTCTCAATCCTGAACATCTATGCCCCAAATATAAGGGCGCCCTCATTCATAAAAGAAACTTTACTAAAGCTCAAAGTACACATTGCACCTAACACAATAATTGTGGGTGACTTCAACACTCCACTTTCACCAATGGACCGATCAGGAAAACAGAAACTAAACAGGGAGACAATGAAACTAATTGAAGCTTTGAACCAATTGGAGTTAACAGATATATATAGAACTTTTTAATCCCAAAGCAAAAGAATATACCTTTTTCTCAGCACCTCATGGTACCTTCTCCAAAATAGATCATATAGTTGGTCACAAGACAGACCTCAACAAATATAAGAAGATTGAAATAATCCCATGCCTCCTATCAGATCACTATGGAGTAAAAGTGGTCTTTAGTAACAGTAAAAACAACAGAAAGCCCATATACACATGGAAACTGAATAATACTCTACTCAATGATACCTTGGTCAAGGAAGAAATAAAGAAAGAAATCAAAGATTTCTTAGAATTTAATGAAAATGAAGGCACAGCATACACAAATCTATGGGACACATTGAAAGCAGTGCTAAGAGGAAAACTCATAGCTTTGAGTGCCTTCAAAAAGAAATTCGAGAGAGCGTACACTAGAAGATTAAAGGAACAACTGAAAACCCTGGAACAAGAAGAAACTAATTCACCAAGGATGAGGAGAAGACAGGAAATCATCAAACTCAGGGCTGAAATCAATCAAGTAGAAACCAAGAGAACCATACAAAGAATCAACAAGACCAAAAGCTGGTTCTTTGAAAAAATCAACAAGATAGATAAACCCTTAGCCAGACTAACCAAAGGGCACAGAGAAAGTATCCAAATTAACAAAATTAGGAATGAAAATGGAGATATCACAACAGAAACCGAGGAAATTCAAAAAATCATCAGATCCTACTACAAAAACCTGTACTCAACACAACTGGAGAATCTGGAGGAAATGGACATTTTCTTAGACAGATACCAATTACCAAAATTAAACCAGGATCAAATAGACCATCTAAACAGACCCATAACCCCTAAAGAAATAGAAGGGGTCTTAGATAGGCTTCCAACCAAAAAAAGCACAGGACCAGATGGTTTCAGTGCAGAATTCTATCAGACCTTCAAAGAAGACTTAACACCAATACTTTTCAAACTCTTCCACCAAATAGAAACAGAAGGAACACTACCTAACTCCTTCTTCGAAGCCACTATTACGCTGATACCAAAACCACACAAAGACCCAACTAAGAAAGAGAATTTCAGGCCAATTTCCCTTATGAATATTGATGCAAAAATACTAAATAAAATTCTTGCCCACAGAATCCAAGAACACATCAAAATGATCATACACCATGATCAAGTAGGCTTCATCCCAGGGATGCAGGGATGGTTCAATATACGGAAATCCATAAATGCTATCCACTACATAAACAAACTCAAAGAAAAAAAACCACATGATCATTTCATTACATGCTGAAAAAGCATTTGACAAAATTCAGCATCCTTTCATGCTAAAAGTCTTGGAAAGGACAGGAATTCAAGGCCCATATCTAAACATAGTAAAAGCAATATACAGCAAACCGGTAGCCAACATCAAACTAAATGGAGAGAAACTTGAAGCAATCCCACTAAAATCAGGGACTAGACAAGGCTGCCCCCTCTCTCCATATCTTTTCAATATAGTTCTTGAAGTACTAGCTAGAGCAATTAGACAACAGAAGGAAGTCAAAGGGATTCAAATTGGAAAGGAAGAAGTCAAATTATCACTATTTGCAGATGATATGATCGTATACTTAAGTGACCCTAAAGACTCTACTAGAGAACTCCTACAGCTGATAAACAACTTCAGCAAAGTGGCTGGCTACAAAATCAATGCAAGCAAATCAGTGGCCTTTATATATTCAAAGGATAAGCAGACTGAGAAAGAAATTAGGGAAATGACCCCCTTCACAATAGCTACAAACAACATAAAGTATCTTGGGGTGACTCTAACCAAACAAGTGAAAGACCTATATGACAAGAACTTCAGATCTCTGAAGAAGGAAATCGAAGAAGATCTCAGAAAATGGAAAAACCTTCCATGCTTGTGGATTGGCAGGATTAATATAGTTAAAATGGCCATTTTTTAAAATCTCTGTTGCTAGTTGGTATTGCTGTCTCTTGGCTTATCTGTCCTGCAAGCCTGTGTATCTCTACTCCTGGGATTCCCATTCTCTCTGTGCACACAGGTGTGTAGACACTCCTGGGAGACCAGTTCTCCTGTGGTGGTTTTTGTGCATGTAGCTTTGTGGCACAGGATCAGCTCTGCACTCTCAGGCCTCTCCAGAGTCCTGGGACGTTAGTTATCTTCCTGTGTCACCTTAATATAGAGTACTGTGGCAGAGGATGGTCCCCAGTGGGAGACAGAAACCATAAGGCTCCTGCCTGAGGGTTCTGGATGGGTTTTTCGGAGCAGCAGGGGTGGTCCTACCTGTGCTTTCAGGCCTCTCTGCTGGGGAACCAGGCGCAGAAGGTGCAGAAGAAATGGAATGGGAGTGGTATTTGGGAGGGCAAGAGTTTTGGTGGTGGATGGGTGGTGAGTCCGCCAGGCCCCCTGCAGCACCTCTGGGACTCCAGATGTGGGAGGAGCTCTTACCAACTGCTCTGAGTGCAGTGGATTTCTCTAGGATGTATAAGAAGATGGTGTCTTACTGAAGCAGACCAGCCAAGATTCTGCCACAACATAAAGACAGGCAGCAGAAGCTATTTTTCTATCTTAGTCCTATCAATCCATGAGCATGGAAGATCGCTTCATTTTCTGAGGTCTTCTTTGATTTCTTCTTGAGAAACTTTAAGTTTTTGTCCTACACACATTTCACTTATTTGGTTAGAGTTATCCCCAGATATTTTATATTATTTGTCACTATCATGAAAAGTATTACTTCTCTATTTTCTTTCTCGGCCTTTATATTATTTGTATAAAGGAAGTCAACTGATTTGTTTGAGTTAATTTTATATCCAGCCACATTGCTGACATTGTTTATCAGCTGTAGAAGTTCTCTGGTAGCATTTTTAGGGGTTGCATATGTATACTATTATATCATCTGCAAACAGTGACTTCTTCTTTGCCAATATTTATCCCTTTGATCACCTTTTGTTGTCTTATTGCTCTAGCTAGAACTTTGAGTACTATATTGAATAGATAGATACAGGGATACTGGTCAGCTTTGTCTTGTTCCTGGTTGTAGTGGGCTTGATTCAAGCATCTATTTGATACTGGCTGTTGGTTTGCTGTATATTCCTTCTATTATGTTAGGTATGTGCCTTGAATTACTGATCTCTCCAATATTTTTAACATGAAGGTGTGTTGTATTTTGTCAAATGCTTTTTCACCATCTAAATGAGATGATTATGCAATTTTTTCTTTGAGGTTTTTAATATAGTGGATTATATTAATAGGTTTTTGTATATTGAGTCCTTGCTTCCCTGGGATAAAGCCTACTCGATTGTGGTGAATGATGGTTTTGATGTGTTCTTGGGTTCAGAATGCTACAATTCTGCTGAGTATTTTCACACCAATATTCATAAGTGAAAGTGATATGACATCCCCTTTCTTTTTTGGGCTTTGTATGGTGTAGATATAAGAGTAATTGTGGCTTCATAGACTAAGTTAGGTAGTGTTCCTCCTGTTCTATGTTATGCAATATTCTAAGGTGTTGATGGAAATATTAAAAAAATGAACCAGATCATATTTGCACTAGTGCCTGCACCAACATGTTCTCGCTAAGCTAATCTCCCAAGCTAGACCCCATTGGACCCAATTGTTGCATTTCCAGCTCTTCTTTCCTTGTCCCTGGAGCTGTTAGTTCTTCTTCAGCCATAAACCCATTTCATCTGTGATCCTACATTCCCATAACTAAATGGAACCACCAACCTCTTGGTTGCATATAACAATACTCAGTAACCAGATTAAAATCAAGACTATTAAAGCTTAATTAGCCAAACAGATTCATTTACCTACAATATCACAATTTACAGGAAGCCTATACAATATCTTGAGAACCAATTGATAATAATAAAAACTTTATCCCAATTATTTTTAATTAGATATTTTCTTTATTTACATTTCAAATGTTATATTGCCTTTCCTGGTTTTCCCAACAAAACCACCCTATCCTTTCCCTCCTTCCCCTGCTCATCAGCACAACCACTCATGCTTCTCTGTCCTGGAATTCCCCTATAGTGGGGCATGAGCCTTCTCAGGACCAAGTGCCTCCCTCCCTTTGATGTCTAATAAGGCCATTCTCTGCTATATATGCAGCTATAGCCTTTGATCCCTCCATGTGTACTCTTTGGTTGGTGGTTTAGTCCCTGGAAGCTCTGGAAGTACTGGTTGGTTCATGTTGTTGTTCCTTCTATGGGGCTGCAGGCTCCTTCAGCTCCTTGGGTTCTTTCTCTAGCTACTCCATTGGGGACCTTGTGCTCCGTTGTGGCTGGGAAACACCACATGGGTTCACATCTGCCACCATCTTCCTTCTCCTCCTACCTTGAAATGCTCCCTGTCTCTGGAACTTAATTCTGCCTCCCTTTTCCCTGTCCAGGGCCTCTTCTGCCCTAAAGTAATTGGAGAGGGAAAATCCTGTGACATTAGGGATTAACTGTGTTGGTATTAACGTTTCTTTTTCAGGTCCTTTTTTGCTGGGAAACTCAGCTCTCTTCTCTTCCTACTATTAATAGATTTGGTCTTTTCATTGAGTCCTGGATCTCCTGCATGTTTTGAGTTTGGAGTTTTTTATATTTTGAATTTCCTTGACTATTGTATTTACATCTTCTAAGGTATCTTCTATACCTGAGATTCTCTCTTTTATCTCATGTATTCTGTTGTTGATGCTTACATCTGTACTTCCTGACCTGTTTCCTAGGTTTTCTATTTCCAGGGTTACCTCAATTTGTGTTTTCTTTCTTATTTCTACTTCCATATTTAGGTCTTTGACCACTTTGCTCAATTCCTTCACCTGTTTGGTTATGTTTTCCTATATTTCTTTAAGCAATTTATTTGTTTTGTCTTTAAGTGCTTCTACCATTTTACCTCTGATTTCCTATATTTTTCAGTAAATTATTTACATCTCACTTTAAGGATTCTATTATTTTCATGAGACAGGATTTTAGGTCAGCATCCTGGTTTTTAGGTGGGTTGGTGTATCCAGGATTTACTGTGGTAGAATTGACTTCTGATGATGCCATAGCATATTGACTTCTGTTGCTTAAGGTCTCACACTTGTTTCTTGCCATCTGCTTATTTCTGGTGTTAGCTGGCCTGTCTCTGGAGCCAGCCTCTTATGTCCTTGAGTTGCTTCAGGTATCCTGGGATGCCTATGACCCTGACTTTAGCAGACATTCTGGAACTGTGTGGTCTTCATAAGAGCAGTCAAGCTGATGATCTGCCCCAGCAGAAGGTGCAGGTAGGAAGTTTGTGTAGGGTTGGGTGGTTCCAGAGTCCACTCTGTCCCTTGGGGTTCCAAGCTGCTGAGGTTGTTTGGGAGGATCTCTTGCCTGTTGCCCTGCATGCCTCTGATATCCTGGGAGGGCTTTAGACTATGGCATTTTCAGAGTAGCAGACAAGTTCTTGATCTGTCCTGGCAGAAGTTGCAGACTGTAGTAAACAAATCTTTTAAGATTTCAGAAGCTCAAGAAACACAATCCATGGGGCCCTTCTCCAAGGTTATGCAGGCAGTAATATTTATATGAAATATGACAATGGCTGACTAAATCATGTGGAGGCTGTGCAGAGAGCAATAGGGGTTGAATTTTCATGACTCATTTCATGAGTCACTCAACAGGTGGACTGTTGAGTGATATAGCTTTGGTTCATCTCTTCTTTTGTAATTAACTCCTTACTCATATAAGTAAACACAATAAATTCACCAAGTAACACAGTGACAGGGTTGTTTCTTTGATCTTTTGTCAGTTCCATATTTGGGATGAATAGATATATGATTCTCCAAAAAGCCCTACAACACTTTTTCTGTTACTGCTATAATTTTGCTCTATTTCCCACTAATCTATAAGAGCAGCCCTATCCCTCATCAGTGAAGCTACTTTGGGCAAAATATGGAGAGTATTACAACATTCCACAACTAGCCAAAATTCACAGAATAACTGACTATTCCCAATTAATATTCATTCTAATTTAATTCAAGTACAAATCAATCCCTACAACTAACACTGAAGAAACACACAGATTAAGTTACAATAAGAAAGGAAGAGCCAGAAAATATCAGGATGCCTTATATCGAATAAAAAAAAAGAGGAACAAAAAAAAAAAAATATCAGGATGCCTGGTCCTAGACACTGTCTTCTGGATGTGACTAAGGGAAATGGCCCTATTGTAATCTCAACATTATGAGCCTAAACAGTAACTAAACAATGACAACATTTGACACGCTAACATAAAAGGGGGGATTTTCAAAAATCCCTACTCCTAGTTGAAGAACTCTACGCAATCATTGGTCTGTAGAAAGAGGAGAATCAGTACTCACCAGGGATTAGCTGGTAATACATCATAGAGTGGAAATCATTGAGTATATGTACATAACAGCAAAAAATAAATGGAATCTGCCTACAGAGAAAGAGATTGTAAAATTAATCATTAATTAAATGTTATTTATTTAAGAGAGAATTATGATGAAATAGGAGATGGGAAGATAGTGGGGCAGAAATACTGTAAGTAGTATGCTTATGCATATGAAACTATCAAAATTAAATTAAAAATAGTATGTCTAGGGCTGGAACATTGTGAGATTCTCATTTCCATATTTGCATGACTATTGGTCTTTTCATTATTTAGGTCTTATCTAGATAGACATATTTCTAATTTGATATTATGGTTCCAGTTTCCCTGTCATTTCTAGAAGACACAGTCTCAGAGATGACTTCTTAGTCCTTTGATTCTTACAGTATTTCAACCTCCCATTTCAAGATGTTTGCTGTGCCTACTGGCTTGGGCTCCCAAAGACTATTTGATTTATGTATATATCCAATGTGGGTTTTTTTTTAACAGTTTCCTTCTGCTACAAAGAAAAAATTCTTGTATGTTGAGTAAGAGCCTCACTCATCTGTTGGTGCAAAGATAAGCTTTAGAACGTTGTAATGAATTGTGCTAATCTAGTAGTTGCAGCAAAAGGCTTTCCTATAAGATATAAAACCTCACTAGCCTATTGTAGTTTGCTAAATTTCTAGTATCTGGCATGATTTCTCTCCAGTTGAGTAGGCTGCTTGTAGAGGGAAAAATATTCTCTCCTAAGGGTCAGCCCCTAATTTGTCATTCAAACCAAAGTGATCACAATTAAAATCATACACACAGAAGCAACACCAAGTGAACTCCACAGGTTATATTTGTATATTATATATTTAACTATATCTATAACAAAAATCAAAGAGAAAGAGCTATCAATTTTTAAAAGTAAAATGGATTGGAAGAGGTTCCAGTGAGTAAAGGAGATGGAAAGAAGCAATGTAATTTTACATTAATTAAAATGAAAATACACTTGGAATATGTGGCATACAACAAAATAAATGGGAGAAGCAATTGCAGCTTCCAAATTCACCTCAATAATAGCTGTCAGGAGAGTATGAAACTTGACTTGCTTCTCTTATTAACATGACCTCAAATCAAAGGGACTGTGCTTAATGAGAATCAGAATGTATAGCCTTGATTTCAAAAGCATGAGAATACACACTGTACTGATGCCAGAATAGCATGGTATCTGGGACTCTTGGATGAAGTATTAATGTAATCCAGATGATGTTTATTCAATACTACTTGCCATGTTCTCTGTTTGATATATTCATTTTTTCTCTAATAGCCTCTTCATTGAAGTTTACATTTTCTAAGAGGTCCACTTCTTTAACACATCTATAGTATTCATTTAGTTTTCCAATATTCAACAATATATTTTTGAAAGGAGTGGATGAATGAATAATTTTCTCATGAAGACTTATTAGTGGAAAATCATCCAAACTATACTTTCCAGCATCTGATATGGCCTGAGTCATAATCATGAATTAATTCTGACCTGACTCAGAAATATAATTAGAAAAGTAGTTTAAACTCAACCTCTTCTCACTTTCATCTACAAAAAGAATAATTGTGTGGGTATACATGTGTGTGTATGTGTATGTGTGTGTATGTGTATGTGTGTGTGATTATATCACAAAAATATGCAGAGATATTGACTTGTAGCCTGGCATGCACAAAGTTCTGTGCTAAGTCTCCAATACCATATAAAATAAGTACTGAATTATTGTAAATTAAATATTTTAGAGATAGAAACATGACAGGAGAATCAGAAATTCAAGATCTTGCTTAGCTGTCTAGAATATTGAAAGTTAAACTAGATTACATGAGACAATCTTAAAAACAGAAATAATATACAACAACCCTTAAATACATATCTTAGCAAAGGTAGTTTTTACCTATATTTGTATATATATATATATATATATATATATATACCTGGGTTCTTTCCAGCATCTGGCAATTATAAATAGGGCTGCTATGAACATAGTAGAGAATGTATCCATATTACATGGTGGGGAATCCTCTGGGTATATGCCCAGGAGTGGTATAGCAGGATCTTCTGGAAGTGAGGTACCCAGTTTTCAGAGGAACCGCCAGACTGATTTCCAGACTGGTTGTACCAATTTGCAACCCCACCAGCAGTGGAGGAGTGTTCCTCTTTCTCCACATACTTGCCAACACCTGCTGTCTCCTGAATTTTTAATCTTAGCCATTCTGACTGGTGTAAGGTGAAATATCAGGGTTGTTTTGATTTGTATTTCTCTAATGACTAATGAATTTGAGCATTATTTAAGATGCTTCTCTGCCATCTGAAGTACTTCAGGTGAAAATTCTTTGTTTAGCTCTGTACCCCATTTTTAATAGCGTTATTTGGCTTTCTGGGGTCGAACTTCTTGAGTTCTTTGTATATATTGGATATTAGCCCTCTATCTGATGTAGGGTTGGTGAAGATCTTTTCCCAATTTGTTGGTTGCTGATTTGTCCTTTTGATGGTGTCCTTTGCCTTACAGAAACTTTGTAATTTTATGAGGTCCCATTTGTCAATTCTTGATCTTAGAGCATAAGCTATTGGTGTTCTGTTCAGGAACATTCCCCCTGTACCGATGTCCTCAAGGGTCTTCCCCTGTTTCTTTTCTATTAGTGTCAGAGTGTCTGGCTTTATGTGGAAGTCCTTGATCCATTTGGAGTTGAGCTTAGTACAAGGAGACAAGAATGGATCAATTCTCATTATTCTGCATGTTGACCTCCAGTTGAACCAGCACCATTTGTTGAAAAGACTATCTTTTTTCCATTGGATGTTTTCAGCTCCTTTGTTGAGGATCAAGTGGCCATAGGTGTGTGGGTTCATTTCTGGATCTTCAATCCTATTCCATTGATTAGCCTGCCTATCATTGTATCAATACCATGCAGTTTTTAACACTATTGCTCTGTAGTATTGCTTGAGGTCAGGGATACTGGTACCCCCAGAATTTATTTTGTTGTTGAGAATAGTTTTAGCTATCCTGGGTTTTTTTTTGTTATTCCAGATGAATTTGAGAATTGCACTTTCTAACGCTATGAAAACCTGAGTTCAGTTGGGATTTTGATGGGGATTGCATTGAATCTGTATATGGCTTTTGGCAAAATGGCCAATTTAATAATATTAGTCCTGCCAATCCATGAGCATGGGAGATTTTTCATTTTCTGAGGTCGTCTTCCATTTCATTCTTCAGAGTCTTGAAGTTCTTGTCATGCAGATCTTTCACTTGTTTGGTCAGAGTCACACCAAGGTACTTTATACCGTTTGTGGCTATTGTAAAGGGTGTCATTTCCCTAATTTCTTTCTCAGCATTCTTATCCTTTGAGTATAGGAAGGCTACTGATTTGCTTGAGTTGATTTTATAACCTGCCACTTTGCTGAAGTTGTTTATCAGCTGTAGGAGTTCTCTAGTGGAGTTTTTTTGAGTCGCTTAGGTAGACTATCATCCTCTGCAAATAGTGATAGTTTGACTTCTTTCCAATTTGTATCCCTTTGACTTCCTTATATTGTCTAAGTGCCTGAGCTAGTACCTCAAGTCCAATATTGAAAAGATAAGGAGAGAAGGGGCAGCCTTGTCTAGTCCCTGATTTTTAGTAGGATTGCTTCAAGTTTTTTCCATTTAGTTTGATGTTGTCTACTGATTTGCTGTACATTGCTTTTACTATGTTTAGGTATGGGCCTTGAATCCCTGTTCTTTCCAAGACTTTAAGCATGAAAGGATGCTGAATTTTGTCAAATATTTTTTCAGCATCCAATGAAATGACCATGTGGTTTTTTTCTTTGAATTTGTTTATGTAGTGGATTGCATTGATCGATTTCTGTATATTGAACCATCCCTTCATCCCTGGGATAAAGCCTACTTGATCATGGTGGATGATCATTTTTATGGATTCGGTTGGCAAGAATTTTATTGAGTATTTTTGCATCGATATTCATAAGGGAAACTTGGCTGAAGTACTCTTTTTTGTTTGATCTTTGTGTGGTTTTGGTATCAGTGTAATTGTGGCTTCGTAGAAGGAGTTGGGTAGTGTTCCTTCCACTTTCTATTTTATGGAATAGTTTGAAGAGTATTGGTGTTAGGTCTTCTTTGAAGGTCTGATAAAATTCTGCACTGAAACGATCTGGTTCGGTGCTTTTTTTTTTTTTTTTTTTTGTTTGTTTGTTTGTTTGGAAGACTTTCAATGACCCCTTCTATTTCTTTAGGGGTTATGGGACTGTTTAGATGATCTATTTGGTCCTGATTTAATTTTGGTATTTGGTATCTGTCTAGGAAATTGTCCATTTCCTCCAGATTCTCCAGTTGTGTTGAGTATAGACTTTTGTAGTAGGATCTGATTATTTTTTTTAATTTCCTCTGTTTCTGTTGTTTTTTCCCCCTTTTTGTTTCTAATTTTGCTAATTTGGATACTTTCTCCGTGCCCTTTGGTCAGTCTGGCTAAGGGTTTATCTATCTTGTTGATTTTCTCAAAGAACCAGTTCCTGGTTTTGTTGATTCTTTGTATGGTTCTCTTTGTTTCTACTTGATTGATTTCGGCCCTGAGTTTGATGATTTTCTGTCTTCTACTCTTCCTGGGTGAATTAGCTTCTTTTTCTTCCAGAGCTTTCACATGTGCCATTAACCTGCTAGTGTTTGATCTCTCCTGTTTCTATTTGGAGGCACTCAGGGCTATGAGATTTCCTCTTAGCACTGCTTTCATTGTGTCCCAAAGATTTGGGTATGTTGTGCCTTCATTTTCATTAAATTCTGACCTCAAGCAATACTACAGAGCAATAGTGTTAAAAACTGCATGGTATTGGTACAGTGACAGGCAGGAGGATCAATGGAACAGGATTGAAGATCCAGAAATGAACCCACACACCTATGGCCACTTGATCTTCGACAAAGAGGCTGAAAACATCCAATGGAAAAAAGATAGCCTTTTCAACAAATGGTGCTGGTTCAACTGGAGGTCAGCATGCAGAAGAATGCGAATTGATCCATCCTTGTCTCCTTGTACTAAGCTCAAATCCAAATGGATCAAGGACCTCCACATAAAGCCAGACACTCTGAAGCTAATAGAAAAGAAACTGGGGAAGACCCTTGAGGACATCGGTACAGGGAGAAAGTTTCTGAACAGAACACCAATAGCATATGCTCTAAGAGCAAGAATTGACAAATGGGACCTCATAAGGTTACAGAGTTTCTGTAAGGCAAAGGACACCATCAAGAGGACAGATCGGCAACCAACAAATTGGGAAAAGATCTTCACCAATCCTACATCAGATAGAGGGCTAATATCCAATATATATAAAGAACTCAAGAAGTTAGACTCCAGAAAACCGAACAACCCTATTAAAAAATGGGGTACAGAGTTAAACAAAGAATTCTCACCTGAAGAACTTCGGATGGCAGAGAAGCATCTTAAAAAATGCTCAACTTCATTAGTCATTAGGGAAATGCAAATCAAAACAACCCTAAGATTTCATCTTACACCAGTCAGAATGGCTAAGATTAAAAATTCAGGAGACAGCAGGTGTTGGAGAGGGTGCGGAGAAAGAGGAACACTCCTCCACTGCTGGTGGGGTTGCAAATTGGTACAACCACTCTGGAAAGCAGTCTGGCGGTTCCTCCGAAAACTGGGCACCTCACTTCCAGAAGATCCTGCTATACCACTCCTGGGCATATACCCAGAGGATTCCCCACCATGTAATAAGGATACATGCTCTACTATGTTCATAGCAGCCCTATTTATAATTGCCAGATGCTGGAAAGAACCCAGGTATCCCTCAACAGAAGAGTGGATACAAAAAATGTGGTATATCTACACAATGGAGTACTATTCAGCCATTAGAAACAATGAATTCATGAAATTCTTAGGCAAATGGATGGAGCTAGAGAACATCATACTAAGTGAGGTAACCCAGACTCAAAAGGTGAATCATGGTATGCACTCACTAATAAGTGGTTATTAACCTAGAAAACTGGAATACCCAAAACATAATCCACACATCAAATGAGATACAAGAAGAAAGCAGGAGTGGTCCCTGGTTCTGGAAAGACTCAGTGAAACAGTATTTGGCAAAACCAGAACGGGGAACTGGGAAGGGGTGGGAGGGAGGACAGGGGAAGAGAAGGGGGCTTACGGGACTTTCGGGGAGTGGGGGGGGGCTAGAAAAGGGGAAATCATTTGAAATGTAAATAAATTATATCGAATAAAAAAAATTCTAAAAAGTCTCTGATTTCTTTCTTTATTTCTTCTTTGGCCGAGGTGTCATTGAGTAGAGTATTGTTCAGCCTCCATGTGTATGTGGGCTTTCTGTTGTTTTTGTTGCTATTGAAAACCACTCTTACATCATAGTGATCTGATAGGAGACATGGGATAAGTTTGATCTTTTTATATTTGTTGAGGTCTGTCTTGTGACCAATTATATGGTAGATTTTGGAGAAGGTATCATGAGGTGCAGAGAAAAAGGTATATTCTTGTGCTTTAGGGTGAAATGTTCTATAAATATCAGTCAAATCCAATTGGTCCAAAGCTTCAATTAGTTTTACTGTGTCCCTGTTTAGTTTCTGTTTTGCTGATCAGTCCATTGAGGAGAGTGGAGTGTTGAAGTCCCCCACAATTATTGTGTTAGGTGAAATGTGTGCTTTGAGCTTTAGTAAAGTTTCCTTTATGAATGAGGGTGCCCTTGCATTTGGTGCATAGATGTTCAGAATTGAAAGTTCTTGGTGGATTTTTTCGCTGACCAGCAAGAAGTGTCCTTCCGTGTCTCTTTTGATGACTTTAGGTTGAAAGTCAATTTTATCTGATATTAGAATTGCTACTCTGGCTCATTTCCTGAGACCATTGGCTTGTAAAATTGTCTTCCAGCCTTTTGTTCTAAGTTAGTTTTTGTCTTTGACACTGAGATGTGTCTCCTGTATGCAGCAAAATGTAGGGTACTGTTTCCTTATCCAGTCTGTTAGTCTATGTCTTTTTATTGGGGAATTGAGTCCATTGATGTTTAGAGATATCAAGGAATAGTGATTATTACTTCCTGTCATTTTTGTTGTTATTTTTATATTTGAGTGATTATCTTCTTTTGGGTTTGATGAAAGAAGGTAACTATCTTGCTTTTTCCAGGTGTAGTTTCCCTCCTTGTATTGGACTTTTCCTCCTATTATTCTTTGCAGAGCTGGGTTTGTGGAAAGATATTGTGTAAATTTGGTTTTGTCATGGAATATCTTGGTTTCTCTATGTATGGTGATTGAAAGTTTTGCTGGGTATAGTAGTCTTGGCTGACATCTGTGTTCTCTTAGAGTCTGCATGAGATCTGCCCAGGATCTTCTAGCTTTCATGGTATCTGGTGAGAAGTCTGGTGTGATTCTGATAGGTCTTCCTTTATATGTTACTTGGCTTTTTTCTCTTACTGCCTTTAATGCAGTTTAGTGCATTTGGGGTTTTGATTATTATGTGACGGGAGATATTTCTGCTCAGGTCCAGTCTGGAGTTCTGTAGGCTTCTTTTATATTCATGGGCATCTCTCTCTTTAAGTTGGGAAAATTTTTTCTTCTATAATTTTGTTGAAGATATTTGCTGGCCCTTTCAGTTTCAAATCTTCACTCTCATCTATACCTATAATCCTTAGGTTTGGTCTTCTCATTGTGTCCTGGATTTCCTGGATGGTCTGGGATACAAGCTTTTTGCATTTTGCATTTTCTTTGACTGTTGAGTCAATGGTTTCTACGGTATCTTCGGCATCTGAGATTCTTTCTTCCATCTCTTGTATTCTGTTGTTGATATTTGCATCTATGGCCCCTGATTTCTTTCCAAGGTTTTCTATCTCCAAAGTTGTCTCCCTCTGTGATTTCTTAGTTGTTTATACTTCTGTTTTTAGATCTAGGATGGTTTTGCTCAGTTCCTTCATTTGTTTGTTTGAGTTTTCCTTTAATTCTTTAAGAGATTTTTATGTTTCCTCTTTCATGACTTCTGCCATTTGACTCACTTTCTCCTGCATTTCTTTAAGTTTTGTGTGTGTGTGTGTGTGTGTGTGTGTGTGTGTTTCTTCTTTATTGGCTTCTATATCTTGAGCCTTATTCTCCTGAATTTCTTTAAGTGATTTTTTGTGTTCCCATTTTACAGGTTTCTAGCATATTCATGTTTCCCTGTATTTCTTTAAGAGATTCATTTATGTCCTTTTTGTGTTCCTTTTGTGTTTTATTTTTAATACAAGTTCTTTTTGTGATTCATTGTTCTGTCTTCCAGGTTAGGGCCAAGGGTCTTCCAGTGGAGATCCTGTCTTTGTTTCTCATCTGCTAGCAGGAAACAGAAACACTTTGAATCAGAGTGAACTGATGCCCAGTTGTCAACCACTTTTACCTATGTGATATCAAAGATAGAGAGGAGATATTAATATAATTAAGATTAAAGTGAGTGATGAGCTGAATCTTAAGTTTGGGGATCACTGTGCTTTCTATCTTTTCATATAAAACATAACCTGAGACCAGGTGTCACATATTATGTGAAATATGAATTATGAAATGTGTTTATGTGGAAATCACCAGTACTCATTTCTACTCACAAATTTTTTAAAGTAACAATGACATTTTAGACTCTTGCTGATAAAATGGTTTCTCCCTTTAGTAATTATTCAACTTTGCATCTTATCTATCTTTATATTCACCAAAACACCTAAAAGAATATTTTAAATCAACAACTAAAATACTAAAAGAAAATTGGTGTACATGAATGAAAGGAACAAAAAGATTTTGTTTTTTGTAATTGTTTAATATCCTCTAACTTGAGTTAACATGAATCAAATATCAACTTGAACATTTACCTAATAGTGTAAGAAATTCAGTTGTTATCATGTACCACCCATAGTGAAAGCATACCAATTCCCAATGAAGAGGAAAATTAATTGTGTTTTTATGAAATGAACTGCTCAGTACTTACCACTGAGAATGAGTTAATGATCCCTGATGACTTGAATTCACACTGGAATTCAGAGCCTCTGCAAGGACTTATCCTTAGTCATGGAGACAGCTTTGTAGCTATAAAATCATAACAATCTTGAACTTCCTACACTGAAATAAATTGTTATTTCAAGAGGTAAGATTTTTACTTTTTTGCTAAATGAATATAATTTATTCTTTGAAAATATACTATATTTATAAACTATGGTAGAGAATTAAGTCAGATGGAATCAAGGAATGGTGGAGCATAAGGGAATTAAACATTTATGGAATCAACTTATATTTCCATTGGCAAAGTATTCTGAATAATCAGTCATAAAACTAAGTTGTCAAAGATTTCTCATTTATCCTTCTCCTGGTAATACCACAAACCAACACAACTTTCACTGGTGTGCATTCACATACTAGTCACCAAAATACTAAAAAGTGCAGTAGCATTGAGATGCTTTTGTGGCTTACTGCTAAGGAATATCATATGTAAAGACATTCTTTGCTTATAGACTGATGATTTCAGAATCTTAGTCACTACTGTGGACAAATGAAGATTTAAATATAAAACATGAGGAGTCAGATTCAATCTACTTCTTACTGGAGGAACCTTCATAAAGCTGTTAACTTGCTAGTTTGAAAATATATTGAGCTGTATCCTCTGTTGAAAATTGTGTGAGTTTATTCCATCATACTCCCGTGAGAAAACACTGTAAGACTAGGAAATGATCTGGTGTGTTTTAATAAAAATAATAGTGCACTAAATATTTTTCATAATTTATATTATGAATTTGATATTTCAAATTATTTTAGAGAACAGTGATATTTTTAGAATCATTTAAAATATTTAATGAGATTACAGCAGGAAATGTCGTATGTAATTTTAGTGCATATTTTTTCTGTTTCCCAGCTCTGACAAGATTTGTATTCTTTAAAATTTGGATCAAAATAAAGTAAAATTACTTACTGTTTTCAAAGCACATAGTTTATCAATTATTAAATTAAATCAATAAGAAACCTGATATTCTGTGAAAATAACAGATAACCATAAAATATTTTAAACTCATATATTATTTGGATATATATCTAAATATTCATATTGTTATTTGGAATGGATTCAGCAAAAGTCAGCAATTATCGAA
Organism: Apodemus sylvaticus; assembly: GCF_947179515.1. Classification (NCBI taxonomy): domain Eukaryota; kingdom Metazoa; phylum Chordata; class Mammalia; order Rodentia; family Muridae; genus Apodemus; species Apodemus sylvaticus. Next base: position 98,214,549 of record NC_067472.1, read on the forward strand.
TACTTCATTATATAATTTTACAATTGTAAATTTTTGTACACATAACTGCTTATTTTTTATAAGTACCACACTTTTACTTTTGAATTTATAGGTACACTTTATTATATACATAAATGTAAATTAAATGGTATTATTTGAAAGAAATATCCAGCATTTTATTTTGAAGTTTTAAAAAGAATCCATACATATAAATATGCAAACACTGAGAGTCTAATGTAATAAATCAATTGCATATTTTGAATGACATATTTTTGTGATAGCTTCTATCTATATGTAAGTGGAAAGGCAGCCTCATATTCATAAATTCCATTCCTGTATGTCTCATTCATAGCCTTCGTCTGGCAGAAACTACATTGCTCCATGGCTTTCCAAGAGGATGGGAACCACAGTGCAGTGACAGAATTCATTTTATTGGGCTTAACAGATGACCCGGTCCTTAGAGTCGTCCTCTTTACCATCATCCTTTGCATCTACCTGGTGTCTGTGTCTGGAAACCTCAGCACAATCCTTCTCATCAGAGTCTCTTCTCAGCTCCATCAACCCATGTACTTTTTTCTTAGTCACTTAGCTTCTGTTGACATAGGTTACTCATCTTCTGTCACACCCAATATGCTTTTCAACTTCCTGGTAGAGAAAAGTACCATCTCCTATCTTGGGTGTGCCATCCAGCTCAGCTTAGCTGCATTTTTTGGTACAATTGAATGCTTCATTCTGGCTACCATGGCTTATGATCGGTTTATGGCAATCTGCAACCCACTGCTTTATTCAACAAAAATGTCCACACAGGTCTGTATTCAATTGATTGTAGGATCTTATATAGGGGGTTTTGTTAATGCCTCCTCCTTCACCTTATTCTTCTTGTCTTTTCTCTTCTGTGGACCAAATAAAATCAATCACTTTTACTGTGATTTTGCTCCTTTGGTGGAGCTCTCTTGCTCTGATGTCAATGTCTCTGAAATTGTAACATCATTTTTTTCTGGCTCAGTTATTATGATGACAGTGTCTGTCATAGCCATTTCTTACACCTACATCCTCATCACAGTCCTGAAGATGCACTCTGCCGAGTGTCGCCACAAGGCTTTCTCCACCTGCACTTCTCACCTCACTGCAGTCACTCTGTTCTATGGAACAATCACATTCATTTATGTGATGCCAAAGTCCAGATACTCCACAGACCAGAACAAGGTGGTGTCTGTGTTCTATATGGTGGTGATCCCTATGTTGAACCCACTTATCTACAGCCTCAGGAGTAATGAGATTAAGGATGCTCTAAAGAAATATCTTGGTAAAAAAATGTCTTCTTAAGATGTCTGACAATCCATTATTTTGCCACACTTTGTATAGCAGTGATATATAAAATGAATAATATTAAAAGGCAACTGGGAATTTTGGTTGAAGTACATGTTTTCACACATATTTTTAAAAAGTGGAAGTTTGGTAGCAATATACAGAGTGAATATTTGTACATTGCAAAGTAAGTCATATGCATAGTAAGTTATATTTAATAAATATCAAGTATAACCAAACTTTTTCTACACAAAAATGTATGATAAAAACATTTTTAATTGTAATCATATTTTAAAATGGTTTTATGGTATGTAGAAACTATTGACTGTATGTTTTTAAAGCCTCAGCCTATTTTCTATAGCAACTACCCTTAAGTATATAATCCTATAGCAACTATAAGCAAAAACGAGTACACTAAGTGATAAAATTACAACAGATAAGACAGTAAAATTAGTGGAGATTTTTGTGGTAGAATCATCTATTTGATTGGGTCTTTCACACTCATAAGTACTAGATCCAGTCCTATGACTAGATTATCTTCTAGTCCTCTTGTGCCAACACTGGCTGCTTGTGGGAAGGGTGTCCCATATGAGGGCAATGAAATGATACAGTACAATGTGTTGCCCTAGGAAACATTCTGTTTTTACCTGTGATAGTGGAATTTAAATATGATAGTGGTATAGTCTATATGCTTCTACCTAAAAGCCATATTCAATTTCTCCTCTGTCCTTACTAGTCTCTCTATGACAGTGAATATCATTTTATTTCTATTTTTCTCCTAACTTATTTCCTTATACTTGGAACCCTAACTGTTGAATCAGTTCCTTTATTTAGGAGCATAAAAATATTTTCTATGTCCCCATTTTGTGTTTCTACTTTTTTTCAGAAAGTTTATAGAATTGAGAGCAATATTGATCTACTTTTCATTGCCAGTGTCTCTATTTTATGTTGAATTCCTTCATGATAAATCATTCCAATAAAATGGCTAATTTAATATGTCTACTTGACACAATGCAGTGTTCAGATGTTTAATACAATAGCAATGCAAGTAAGCTTTGAATAATATGGAGTGGTAATTAGCAGCTACTATTCATTGAATATGGCACAATATCTCTCAGTGTGAACATTTTGGGGGGATCAGCTAAAAGCTTTGAGAAGTAGAGCCTCTTCTGCCTCTAGCATGCCGTTGGACTCCAAACTGTAGCATCAACTCCTGATAGTATATTCACATTGTTCATCTACCCAATGGATTTTAAATTGACCAGTTATGCAATTTCATGAACATATTCCAGTTGGGTGGTGGTGGCACACGCCTGTAATCCCAGTACTCTGGGAGACAGAGGCAGGTGGATTTCTGAGTTTGAGGCCAGCCTGGTCTACAGAGTGAGTTCCAGGACAGCCAGGGCTACAGAGAAACCCTGTCTTGAAAAAAAAACAAATCCAAAAAAGAAAAATGAACATATTCCATATGGGATATATATGTGGAACATATATAGAATATGTACATATGCACATATGCATGCATTTATGTATCAACAACAGAATACAAGAGCTGGAAGAAAGAATCTCAGATGCCGAAGATACCATAGAAACCATTGACTCAACTGTCAAAGAAAATGCAAAATGCAAAAAGCTTGTATCCCAGAACATCCAGGAAATCCAGGACACAATGAGGAGACCAAACCTAAAGATTATAGGTATAGATGAGAGTGAAGATTTACAACTGAAAGGGCCAGCAAATATCTTCAACAAAATTATAGAAGAAAACTTTCCCAACTTAAAGAGAGAGATGCCCATGTATAGGGTCCTGTTTCCTTATCCAGTTTGTTAGTCTATGTCTTTTTATTGGATAACTGAGTCCATTGATGTTAAGAGATATTAAGGAATAGCGAATTGATCATCCTTGTCTCCTTGTACTAAGCTCAACTCCAAATGACACACTTCACAATAGCCACAGGTATCCTACACCAGATACATGCTCCACTATGTTTATAGCAGCCCTATTTATAATAGCCAGAAGCTGGAAAGAACCCAGGTATCCCTCAACAGATGAATGGATGCAAAAAATGTGGTATATATATACAATGGAGTACTATTCAGCCATTAGAAACAATGAATTCATGAAATTCTTAGGCAAATGGATGAAGCTGGAGAACATCATACTAAGTGAGGTAACCCAGTCTCAAAAGATCAATCATGGTATGCACTCACTAATAAGTGGATATTAGCCTGGAAAACTGGAATATCCAAAACATAATCCACACATCAAATGAGGTACAAGGAGATCGGAGGAGTGGCCCCTGGTTCTGGAAAGACTCTGTAGTAATATAAGGCAAAACCAGCACAGGGAAGTGGGAAGGGTAGGTGGGATAACAGGGGGCGGGAAGGGGGCTTATGTGACTTTCAGGGAGTGGGGGGCCAGAAAAGGGGAAATCATTTGAAATGTAAATAAAAAATTATCGAATAAAAAAATTTAAATAAAAAGTCACTAAACCATGGATTCCAGTATCTAATCTACAGCCATTCTAATTCTCAGTGTGTTTGTTGTTACAAACTCATATCTTGTTTTTGCACTGGTACAGGGATATATGTTTCTCATTAATATATTAGATATTAGTGGTAATCTTCTTAAAGATATTAATAATTAATTTGACATTTGTTTCTATGGCTAACACATCCATTAAATATATTAAAATTAAGAGTATTATGAGATGTCATATTTTTAGTAAAGCAAAGGTGAGAAGAAATATATTTCTTCTAGGGGGTTCATTAATTGTTAGTACCAAAGCCAGATTGGGCTCACAGGCCATTGCTTCTTGGCCTTTTGGCTAAGATCAAGTGTGGGATCACAGGCCTCTGTTTTTAAGCCAGTTATGGTAATTCTGTCTAACATCTTGCATCTATGCTATACAATGATCATTTTAGTTTTGATATTGCTATATGCATATATTTTCTTTAAAATGTTAAGGTTCACTAATAAATTTCATATTTGTATCATGTATCACCTAAGGAAGACAATGAATTTTAGAGATAAAAAAAATCATACTTTTTACAACATGACTTACTATTGCTCATGAAACACACATATGCTATTATTAGAGGTAGTAAGATTTAATACATATTTATGTATATGACATAGATTTAAATGGTGGAATAATTAGGAAGAGAAAGGGTGTTAATGTGTAGAAGATTAAAGATGTGGTGAGGGTAATGGAGGGGAATATGGTCAAAGTGGATAAAATACTTGAATAAAACTGTCATGAAACTGATGACTTCGTGCAGTGAACATAAACTCATTATTTTTTAACAAAATGAAAAATATAATGTTGTAGATAATGGAGCACATGGTTTGAAGACATGTGTGGGATGTGTATGTGTATGCATATGTCTGTGCCTGTCTGTCACTCTAACTGTAAGTGCTTGTGTGTATGGTTTCTGACAATGAATTTGTGAAAAAAAACATTTAATTCTGTTTCACATTTTTTATTCATCATTCAAATGTAAACTAGCATCATGAGGCACAAATCATGTCTTACAAAATTTTTTAAAAGAGCACTAATGATTACTGTCCATGCATCAATTGATACTTATCAGTTTAACATTTAAGGGAGGTTGTACATGAAAACATTCTCCCTGAAATTTATATACAGTATCTTTATTTCTGTCATTTGCATTATACAGCAGCTGTGAACACAGTAGGTGACAATACTCTATTCCAGTGTAATAGCTGACTGGATTATGCCCCCTGCCCAGAGGCAGTATTCCTGTCACAGATGAGACCAAGAAACAACACGATTATAACAGTTGATTCTTTTGGTGTTATCAGAGGCTGCTACATTTCATTTGTCATGTTTCTAGCAATTTACTCAGACACTTTAATAGGCAATGTGAGCATAATCATGCTAATCAGAAGCAACCCTCATCTCCACAACTTCATGGGCTACTTCCTCAGCCATTTGGCATTTGTAAACATTGGGTACTCCTTATCAGTCACACCCATCATGCTGAAGGTCTTTCTCACATTTATCTTTGTGTCTGGCTGTATATATCAACTGTGTTCTGTAGTGACATTTGGTTCATCTAGGAGCTTCATGCTGGCTTCTATGGCCAATAATGGCTTAGTCATCTATACACCTCTGATCTACTCATATGTGGATAACCTCCATAGTCTGCATCTTCCTAGTGACAACTTCTTCCCTAAGTAGATGGGCAAATGCTTAGACATTTACTTGCTGTTTATCAAATCTGTGTTTAAGTAGACTGAATAAAGAGAATCACCTTTTCTGTAAATAACCTTTAAGTGTTTAAAGTTGATGCATATTTATTGTGCTAATAATAAATAGTAATTTTGTATACATTTAAGTCTATCACAGTCACAAACAAATTATATCAATAGGAAATAGGTTTGAATTTAATGGAGTCGACCATACAAAGTTTTATCAGAAAGGATTAGTAGAATGGTTTTCTGTACTATACAACAGTTGAAAAGCATAGTCTTAGTAAATTTTTACAACTAATATATAAGTAGGATTGCTCAAAAAAAAAAGATTTCATGGTATGATTAAGGCTTTTTCAACGTATGGTCACTGGATGGTTTTAGAGAAACACTTCCATCAATATCACTAACTTCAGCCTCAGAGAATATTCCACAAGGGACATACAAAATGTGAACTCTAGAAGGAGTGTTGGAATGTTGTGTAGTTATTTCTTCCCAATGGAACTATACCATTTAGGGGGAACAAAAGTTCTTAAGACCTGGGAAATAATACAATAATTCAAAGCTGGTGGTGTATACAAAATGATAAGGCTCAGGAAGTTCAAAAACCAAGATCCATAAGACCCTTTCCCAAAGTTTTACAGGCAGTATTATTTCCATGAGGGAGAAGACTGGCTAGGCAAACTATGTGCAAGATATATAAGAAATAACAAGAGTTGAGCTTTCATGAGTCATTCTGTATGCTGGGGTGGAAGTTCAGTATTGGAGCTTTCATTCAGCCAAGCTCCTGTAATCAACTTCACACCAGTACTCATGTAAGTCAAGTCAAAAAACTCATTGAGTAATGCAGGGATGAAATAGTTTCTTTGGTCACTTGTCAGTGCCATATTTTGGATGAATAGATATATTGTCATTATTACCTAAAAGTCATACAACAATATGTCTGTGACCAAGATGATTTTGTTATATTCTCCAATAATTACAGCATCCCCACAAGATATCAATGAAGCTTCCTTGGACAAAAAATAACTGCTTAAAATTCAGAGAGTAGCTGGCCATACAGTGTTAATTCCCAATTAATATATCTTCAATTTAACTGCTACACCTAATTCTCAATGAACATCACATAAGAGGGGACAACAGAATATAAGAGCCAGAAGACAAGGATGCTTGGTGTCTTCTAGACATAATAAGAAAATGACACCTGTGAAATCTCAACAGTTTGACATAAGAAACTAGAACTGAACAATGTCAGTAACAGTTGACATGACAGCACAGGCCCTAGACCTAGTTGAAAAACTTTAGGCAATTAATGGGCTACTAAAGCAGGAGAATCAGTCTTGTCCAGGGACAAGCTCATAAGAAGTATGTAGTCTCCTACATCCTTCCTTAATTACATATACTTATTAGCAGAACTAAATGAACTCAGCAGTGTGTGTATGTGTGTGTGTGTGTGTGTGTGTGTGTGTGTGTGTGTGTAAAACAATAATTTAGAAGTTAGAAATTTGAGAGGGAATTGGGAGGTAAAATGAGGAAGTGGTGGAAGTGTGGGGTAGAAATAATACGAGTAGTTTATTCATATATGAAACTGTCAAGATTTAATTTAAAATAATGGTTATAAGTGGGACTGCTTGAGATTCTCCTTTGTACTTTGTACTACTATTGATATTATCATTGTTCAGGTCTTATCTAAACTGATATTTTTGAGTTGGTATTATGAGTACATATTCTCTAAATTTCCAGAAGACATATATGTACAGATGACTTAATCCTTTGTTTCTTATAATATTTCTATTCCCTCTTTCAAGATGTTCATCTAGCCTTCAGAGCATGTGTGTTATAGATATTTGAGCTAGGTGCTCTACAATAATTTGATCTCTGTATTTTAATCAGTTGTGGTTTTCTGTGATAGTCTTATGTTACAAAGATAATGTTCTTTGATATGGAATGATAGCTTCACCTATTTGTTGGTACAAGGATACACTTTAAAATGCTGTTAGGAATTACGTTATGTTGATCTAGTAAAGTGGCAGTAGGAGGTTCATAACCTCATATAGTAGGAGATTATAACCTTCACTTACCCAGGATACCCAGATAGATTGCTAATATCAGGTACGACTTCCCAGGTGTTGAACAATGTGTTGCTAGAGGCAGAATAAATCACTTCCAAAAATGAGCTCTCTAATTAATTATCAAATGCAAAATGGTCAACATTGAAGTCATATACACAGAAGAAACCTTAAGCAAACTGCAGAGGTTATGTTTATATATTTACTAACTAAAATATACCTAATAAGAAAAATTGAAGAAAAAGATCATCATCTTGAGAAGGAGTAGAAGGGAGTGGAGGGAGGAGGGAAGAAATGAAAGAAAGGGAAGTGGCATAATTATATTTTAATTAAAATCAAAATATACTGGGAAATGTGACCTAAAATATGAAATTAATGATAAATAAGGCAGTAGGTGCAGCTTCACATCAGTCTCAAAGGCAACTGTTAGGAGAGTTGGAGCAGAAGACTTGCTTCTATACTTTACATGACATCGAATCAAAGGGACTGCTTAATGAGAATCAACATGTCTGACCTTGACTTTAATATCATGATGGTTGAGTGCATACCATGATTTATCTTTTAAGACTGGGTTACCTCACTTAGTATGATGTTCTCCAGATCCATCCATTTGTCTAAGAATTTCATGAATCCATTGTTTCTAATGGCTGAATAGTACTCCATTGTGTAAATATACCACATTTTTTTTTATCCATTCCTCCGTTGAAGGACACCTAGGTTCTTTCCAGCTTCTGGCTACTACAAATAGGGCTGCTATAGCCTAGAAACTTTGAATACCCAAGACGTAATCCACAAATTAAATGATGTCCAAAAAGAATGAAGGAGTGGCCCCTGGTTCTGGAAAGACTCAGTGCAAGAGTACAGGGGAATTCCAGAACAGGGAAGCAGGAAGGGGTAGATGGAGGAACAGGGGGAGGGAAGAGGGCTTATGGTACTTGTGGGGAGTGGGGACCCAGAAAAGGGGAAATCATTTGAAATGTAAATAAAAATATATCAATTAAAAAAATAATGCCCCGATGGAAAAAAAAATCATGATGATGCAGTCAGTCTTGGTGCTGGGATGGCATGGTATCTGGGGCTTCTGAATAAAATATCAATTCAATCTCAGGAATGTTTCTTTATACCATTTGCCATATTCTGTATTTAATATGTGCATATATGGTCTAGTGACTTCACTGACATCTAAATTTCCTACAAGTTTCACTTTTATTAAGCTATCTTCAGTGTTTATCTAGTTCCTATAACTATAACAAATATTCAACACATATTTTAGAGCAAAAAGAATGAAGGAACAATTCCCCCATATATGACTGAGAAACCTCATTGGAGTCAGTCATATAAAACATACATCCTACTATCCAATCTGACCTGAATTATGAATTTATACTAACCCTGACATGACCCAAGAATACATTCATAAAGTAGTATAAATTCAGCCTCTCTTAACTTTCATTTGCAAAAGGTGACCGTGTGTGTGTGTGTGTGTGTGTGTGTGTGCATGCCTGCATTCATGTATGTGTCTGTGTTTGTGTATGTGTTATGTGTGAATGTATGATGTATGTCTGAGTTCATGTGAGTTCAGGTGACTGTATGTCATAGTGTACATATGAAGATCAGAAGATAATGTCACTGTTGGTCCTGACTTTCTAATATTTTTGAAACAGTAACTTTCTAGTCTTTCACCAATCTAAACTCCAGGCTTGTGGACCAGGAATTTTTTGGTGAGGACTATGCCTCTGCCTCTTCTCTGACAACAGGGTCAGGAAAAACGTCAGTCAAAATTGACTGATGTTCTTTGTTCAAGCACTTTTGTCAGGTGATATCAAGGGTACAATATAGAACTTAATGGAGGTATGGAAAAGGTGATCTAACTGTGGAGGATCACTGTGCCTTTTATCCACCTTCATAGCATGAAATCTGAGACCGGCTGTCACATGTTTGAGGTATAAATTGTGAATTAGTAATTCTTAAAAAAATGTCCATACCTCTTTCGATATACTATTTTCTAGGTAGAAATTTTTATACACTTTCCTATAAAAGTTGTGAATGTCTCAAATAATTATTCAACTTTGGAATCTCATGGTTCTCTATATTCATCAAAATACCTAATAGTTGTTAATAGATGTGTGTTATATCAACAACTAATATAATAAAAAACTGGTACACCTTAATTAAAGAAATAAAAAATAAACAAGAAGTTCATTCTACCTAAGATAATTTGTTATAATGTACATCCAAAACTTAGCAAGTAAAAGTAGACCAATACTCACCTAAAGAGGAAAACAAGACATTACTTAAGATTAAGAAATTCATTGAAAATTAGTTCTGGTTGTGTAAAATGAATACTTTAGTACTCACTGGGAATAAGATAATGATCCCTGGTGCTTTAAATTCACACTGGAATCCAGTGCCTATGTGGGGACTTATTTTCAGAAACAAATGATGACAATGGAGACAGCTTTGCAGCTATAAAATTATAATAACTTTAAGCTTATTACTTCACAATGAATGCTTGATTGAAGAGGTAAGTTTTGAGATTTACACATTTTAACATTAAGTTTTGAGATTTGTGAATTATGGTAGAGAAACAAGTCACATGGATTCAAGCAATTCTGTAAAAGAACAAAACAACCAGTCTTATAGAATCACATATTTCATAGGCAAATTATCCAAAATGATCAAGCATAAAAGTAAGTTTTCAAACACTTTTGTTTACTCATTCCTTAGTAGGATCAGAAAACAACATGACCTTCAAGTGTGTACACACATAGCATTCATCCAAAAAGCTAAAATGTGCACTAACTGAAATATTTTGGTGGCTTACATATAGGGAATATCATGTGCAAAGTCATACTTTGTGTACAGACTGAATACTCTAACATAACAGGTATCACTGTGGAAAAATGGAGATGTAAATATAGAATTTGGTAGATGAGAGAGATCTGCCCTTTGTTAGGTGAACCTTCTAAACCTATTGAACCTATGTTTTATTCTAGATATATATTGAGCAGTGTGTTCTGTTGAAAATTATGTGAATTTAATACATCAAATTACAATATACAAAATACTGGGACATTGGGAAAGAAATGTTTCTTGATGAAAAGTGCATCATAATGCGTTAAATATTCATATTATATATAATAATAAATTTATTATTTCAAATTTCTTTAAAGAGTGATGATCTACTTAGAATCATTTAAATATTTAATGAGATTACAATAGAAAGTTGCATTTGTTATTTAGTGTGATCTCTCTTCAGCTTCTCAGTTCTAACAAAAAAATTTATCTTTTTTTAAAAATTAATTCAAGACATGACCTTACTTAGAGAAATGATAGACTTGTGATCAGTTTCACCAACATAGAGCCTCTCAATGTGTTAATGTGGGAAAGCTGAAATGTTACTATGTTATATCTCCCTAATTTCTATGTATTCTCAAGTGCATTGACACCTTTCATTTGGAGTGTGGTTACTATTAAGAACAGACTAAGCCTATCTTTTGTATATAAAATTCTCTTTTTAAAGACGATATTTTAATTTGTGTTTATGTTTATCTTCTACATGTACACATATGGAAATACATGCAATGCATGACTAGTGCATTTGAAGATCAAAATAGTGTATTGGTTCCCCATAACTGGAATAGCAAACTTCTATGAGAAACTGTATGAGTGCTGAAAATATAAAACCCAGGTTCTCTACAAGTCAAAATGGATTCTTAATCACTGAACCATTTCTTCAGCCCCATAATTCTGTCACTTTTTATGTATGCTACTTAACTTAAAACTGACTTTTCTTTCAAAATAAAAACAGTAACATATATTAATGGATTATGGAAATGGAAAATAGAAACATACAAATTTTTAAATCCTGTACTGGTAATGTAGAAAGCATTCAATAAAACTTAACAAAGAGTTAAGTATTCCTTAAAGAATTCTATGCTTTTGCATTTTAATTCTTTGTCACACTTATAATAAATCTATGTTATTAAGACTTGTATATTTATCTGTTCATTTATATGAAGAAAATGATGCAGGAAACATACCATGTGTACATGCCAAAGAACAACATTCAGAAGTTGTTTCTCACCTCCCATCATATTAGTACCAGCAATCGAACTCAGGCTGTCAAGAGTCAGAATTTATAGGGAGAACCTTTATGTGAAAAGCTGTCTCACCAGGCAAAGTCTGATGATTTTAAATCTACAGCTTTAATGATAATTAAGTATGTTTTATTGCAAATGAATGTAAACAATGGGTAAATATTATTTATTACATATTTCTAAGGCTTCTGCTTAAACAATTTTAAAGGTCTTATTTCACACAAACAGTGAAAACACTTTGGAAAATAACCATTTTGATAAAATTTTTGAATAATATATATTAGCTTCTAATGTTCTTTGTGAATGTATTAAATGAAATCAAGTGAACTGTTTATAAATACTTTCTTGTACTGTATCCATTACAGCCTTGATCTGGCAACAGTTACACTGCCCATGGCTTTCCTGGAGGATTGGAACCACACTAAAGTGACAGAGTTCATTTTATTGGGTTTAACTGATGACCCAGTCCTTAGAGTCATTCTCTTCACCATCATTCTGTCCATCTACCTGGTGACTCTGTCTGGGAACTTCAGCACCATCCTTCTCATCAGAGTCTCTTCCCAGCTCCATCACCCCATGTACTTTTTCCTTAGCCACTTGGCATCAGTTGACATGGGATATTCATCTTCTGTCACACCCAATATGCTTTTCAACTTCCTGGCAGAGAAAAACACCATATCCTACACTGGATGTTCAATACAATTTGGATCAGCTGCTTTCTTTGGGACAGTTGAATGTTTCCTTCTGGCCACCATGACTTATGATTGTTTTGTAGCCATATGCAACCCACTGCTTTATTCCATCAAAATGTCCACACAAACCTGTATCCAGTTGGTTTTAGGATCTTATATAGGAGGGTTTCTTAATGCTTCCTTTCCATGGTTTCTTTTTTTTCTTTTCTCTTTTGTGGATCAAATAGAATCAATCACTTTTACTGTGATTTTGCTCCTTTGGTGGAACTATCCTGTTCTGATATTAGTGTCTCTGTAGTTGTTACTTCAATTTTTTCTGCCTCAGTTATTATCATCACAGTGTTTGTCATAGCCATTTCCTACACCTATATCCTCATCACCATCTTGAAGATGAGCTCCACTGAAGGCCACCACAAGGCCTTCTCCACCTGCACCTCCCACCTCACTGCAGTCACTCTGTTCTATGGAACTGTTACATTTATTTATGTGATGCCAAAGTCTAGTTACTCCACTGACCGGAATAAGGTAGTGTCTGTGTTCTACATGGTGGTTATCCCCATGTTGAACCCCCTCATCTACAGCCTCAGGAATAATGAGATTAAGGGTGCTCTAAAGAGACAGCTTAGTAAGAAAACATTTTCTTAATCTATTATGTTGTAACACACACACATACATACACACATATAGATAGATGATAGATAGATAGATCGACTGATAGATAGATAGATAGATAGATAGATAGATAGATAGATAGATAGATAGATAGATAGATAATCAATGGCAGTCACCCAAGACTCATGTGACCCCATCTTATTTTTGGTTATTATCTGCCTTATTAATCTTTATACCCCTCATTTTTCCTATAGTATATATAGATATTTTGTTATTTCTTTTTTTGAATTTTATGTCTTTGAGATTCTTATACATTGTATTTTGATAATGTCCCATCCTATCCCCAACACCTCTCAATATAGCTTCCTCTCCTACACTACCAATTCCATTTTCTTTTATTTTGACAAATAATATTTGTGCTGCCTGCATAAACTTAGTTGTATAGGAATCCTCTGAACCATGATTTGCCTTCCATAGGCTAATTTCTCTTCATCTGGCAGATACTACTTTCCAATAACTCTTCAACTGGGCATAGAATTTGTAGACATTTTCTCTACACATTATAACATTTTATCTGCTTTGAATTTATAAATTCTAACAGAGCTACCATGAGTTCCTATCAATAGCATTCTGCTGTCTCCTCAAAACTATGTATTTTGCAGTCAACTACTACCTCTGCCCCTTGCAATCTTCCCTTTCATAATGATTCTTGAGTTTGGAGAGAATAGAACGTGAATTAGCTGTTCCATTTAGAGCTGAATATTCTACAGTTTTCAATTCTCTGAGCATTGACAAGTTATATGTTAATCACCATCTACTGCAAAAAGAAGCTGTGCTAATTCTAGTTGGGAAATGTACTAATCTATAAGTATAATGATAAGCCATTATAAGTGATTTAATACTATGTCCAGTTAGCTGGATAATGGTTATGGAATCTTCCCTAGGACCTATCACTTCTCCAGAACATGTTTAAGCCCTAATATAGTGTTAGGTGTTGGTTTCATCTTACTGATCTTGTCCTAGTTCCATTCAGAAAGTAGTTGATTACTCCCATGACATCTGTGCTACTATAACAGCAGGAGGGATGTCTTGTCACATTGGTTAGCTTGTAGAAGTCCTATGACAAATTTCCTATAATACAATATGATATATAAAATCATGGTCATTATAGGCTACTCCTACTTTAACATATTAATTCATTCATCTACTTCAAAATAGAATTCAGATACTCTCTGTCTTCCCAGTTTTTTCTTGAATTACCCTTACTTGCTTTTTTCTTAAGATTATCAGGATCAGTGTTCTTGCTATTATCCATCTGGCAGTGTTTTGTCCATTCTCCATATATACACAACTTTCTTCATTTTCTGCTCAAATATCATTTTCATTGATAGCTTACTCAAGCTAAAATTATTGACCTCCACTACCTTGCTACAATTACCTTTGCCACCTCATATCAGTTCTATTTTTCTTCTCCACCACATTTCTAAGTTTGAAACTTTTCATTCTTTGTTAGTCTACTTCTAGTCTACTATGTATTGCAGTATCAATTTCATCAGAATTATTTTATTCAGTAACATCTTTAGTATCTACTTGGTTCGATAATATTCAACATCTAGATACAATGTTTCAATGGTTAGCCTGTATCTACCAATGAATCAATTGCAATCCCTGCCAAAATATTTGAAAAAATTTGAGTTCATGAAAGCAGATGACAGTTTTTTATACCTTTTCCATTTCTTCTTCCTAAACTATCTTCAAACATGTCAAGAAAGAACTAGAATTTTTCAGATATATAAATTATTGTTTCATATTAGTTAATTATTTTAATTTTTATTTCCCAATTACCAAAGCTGAGATAATATTAATTTATTATCTCCCAATTATCAAAGCTCAGATAATACTAATGTAAAATTCAAAAAATAGTTAAACATTCCATTGAACTTCAGACATACAGATCCAATGTTAATTGAGAAGCTAGTCTTTACGTTCAGGAATTTGGTGGTTGTATTACTAAAGTTCTAAAGTCTCATGTAGTCAGAAGTATCTTAAAAATTTACCCAATATTCTGAGGTGTTTGTCAAGTGATAAAGACTAGTAACAAGCTCTAAGAAGGGATAAGTATACAGCTCCCAACACAAGAGTTGTTAATATGGAGAAGACTCTCCAAAGGAAAAGTCAATGTCACCTTGCCTGATAATCCGGCCTTGACCCTATGACCTACGTTGTCAAAGGAATAAAACCAAGTCACGTAAGTGCTCTCTCTCTCTCTCTCTCTCTCTCTCTCTCTCTCTCTCTCTCTCCCTCTCCCTCTCCCCCCCTCTCTCTCTCCCTCTCCCTCCCTCTCTCTCTCTCTCTCTCTCTCTCTCTCTCTCTCTCTCACTCACGCACACACACACACATACTGAAAAAGAAAAGAAACTAATGAAGTAGATTAAACAGACCAAAATACACAAGGGGATAGAATTAGGAGTAGAATGTGAGACTAGATAATTTGTAGATACAGCTCAGTGAATAAGTGCACATTCTATGCTTGTGGAAGACCTGAGTTCAGTTCCCAGAACCTACATTGTGGCTTACAACTATCTACAACTCCAAGTCATGGGGATTCAAAACACTCTTCTGTCTTCTTTATGCAGCAGGCATTCACATAAAAAGTAAAAATAATCCTTAAAAAAGAAAGGATCAGGGCACTTGGAGGGGCTCCCTGCCACCATCTTTGCTCCCAGATGGACAGCACAGGCAGCCCCAGGTACACAGAGATATCCCAAGTTTAACATCACTTGGGACACAGACCTCCAGGCTTCTGCCTGCACCCAAGACCTGGGCAGCTCTGCGTGTCATCTGCATGCCAACACTCTCGTGTATAATTTGCCCTGCAGAGAAATCGACACTCTGAGGGGATCCCAGCTGCTATCTTTGCTCCTAGATGGACAGGACAGGCAACACCAGGTACGCAGAGATATCCGGAGTTTAACATTGCTTGGGACACAGTCCTCTGGGCTTCTGCATGCATCCAAATCCTGGTAATCTTTGCATGTGGTCTGTGTGCCAGCCCTGTCATGGGTTATTTTCCCTGCAGAGTAATCATCACTTGGAGGTGCTCCCTGCCACCATCTTCACTTCCAGATGGACAGCACAGGCAGCTCCTTCTTTCATCAAACCCAAAAGAAGATAACCACTCAAACATAAAAATAACATCAAAAATAACAGGGAGTAATAATCACTGTTCCTTAATATCTGTTAACATCAATGGACTCAATTCCCCAATAAAAAGACATAGACTAACAAACTGGATATATAAAGACAACCCTACATTTTTCTGTATACAGGAAACACACCCCTGTCAAAGACAAACACTACCTCAGAGTAGAAGGGTGGAAAACAATTTTACATGCAAATGGCCTCAGGAAACAAGCCAGAGTAGCCATTCTAATATCATATAAAATTGACTTTCAACTTAAAGTCATCAAAAGGGACACAGAAGAACATTTATTACTGGTCAAAGGAAAAATTGACCAAGAAGAACTCTCAACTCTGAACATCTATGCTCCAAATGCAAGGGCACTCTCATTCATAAAAGAAACTTTACTAAAGCTCAAAGCACACATTGCACCTAACACAATAATTGTGGGTGATGTTAACACTCTGCTCTCCTCAATGGACCAATCAGGAAAATAGAAACTAAACAGGGATGTAGGGAAACTAATAGAAGCTTTGTACCAATTGGATATATATATATATATATATATATATATATATATATATATATATATATATATATATATATAACATTTGACCCCAAAGCAAAAGAATATACATTTTTCTCAGCACCCCATGGTACCTTCTCCAAAATCAACCATATAATTGGTCACAAGATAGACCTCAACAGAAATAAGAATGAACTAATCCAATGCCTCCTATCAGTTCTCTCTGGAGTAAGAGTGGTCTTCATTAGAAACAAAAACAACAGAAAGCCCACATATACAAGGAAGCTGATAAATACTCTACTCAATACCTTGATCAAGGAAGAAATAAAGAAATCAAACACTTTCTAGAATATAATGAAAATGAAGGCACAGCATAGCCAAATTTATGGGACACAATGAAAGCAGTGGTAAGAGGAAAACTCCTAGCCTTGAGTGCCTCCAAAAAGAAACTTTGGAGAGTATAAACTAGCAGCTTAATGGCACACTTTAAAGCCCTAGAACAAAAAGAAACTAATTCACCCAAGAGGACTAGAAGACAGGATATCATCAAACACAGGGCTGAAATCAATTAAGTAGAAACAAAGAGAACCATACAAAGAACAAAACAGGGAGCTGTTTTTTTGAGAAAATCAACAAGATAGAGAAACCCTTAGCCAGACTGATCTAAGGGCACAGATACAGTATCCAAATTAACAAAATTAGAAATGAAAAGGGACATACAACACAGAAACTGAGGAAATTAAAAAAAAATCAGCTCCTATTACAAAAACCAATACTCAACACAACTGGAGAATCAGGATGAAATGGACAATTTCCTAGAGAGATACCAAATACCAAAATTAAATCAGGACCAAATAGATAATCTAAACAGTCCCATAACCCCTAATGAAATAGAAGGGGTCATAGACTTACAACCAAAAAAAGCAAAGGACCAGATTGTTTCAGTGCACAATACTATCAGACCTTCAAAGAAGACCTAACATCAATTCTCTTTAAACTATTTCACAAAATAGAAACAGAAGGAACACTACCCAACTCGTTCTATGAAGCTGCAATTACACTGATACCAAAACCACACAAAGATCCAACAAAGGAAGAGAACTTCAGACCAATTTCCCTAATGAATATCGATGCAAAAATACTCAATAAAATTCTTACCAATGAAATCCAAGAACACATCAAAATGATCATTCACCATGAACAAGCAGGCTTCATCCCAGGGATGCTGGGATGGTTCCATATATAGAAATCCATCAATGCAATCCACTACATAAACAAACTCAAAGAAAAAAAAAACATGGTCAGTTCATGATGCTGAAAAAGCATTTGACAAAATTCAGCATCCTTTCATGCTAAAAGTCTTGGAAAGAATGGGAATTCAAGGCCCATATGTAAACATAGTAAAAACAATATGCAGCAAACTGGAAGACAACATCAAACTAAATAGAGAGAAACTTAAAACAATCCCACTAAAATCAGGAACTGGACAAGGTTGCCCCTTCTCTCCATATCTTTTCAATATAGTACTTGAAGTTCTAGCTAGAGCAATTAGACAACATAAGGAGGTCAAAGAGATACAAATTAGAAAAGAAGAAATCAAACTATCACTATTCGCAGATGATATGATAGTCTACTTAAGTGACCCCCCCCCCAAAAAACCTCCTCCAGAGAACTCCTAGAGCTAATAAACAACTTCAGGAAAGTGGCTGGTTATAAAATTGCAAGCAAATCAGTAATCTTCTCATACTCAAAGGATAGGCAGGCTGAGAAAGAAATTAGAGAAATGACACCCTTCACAATAGCCACAAACAATATAAAGTATCTTGGTGTGATTCTAGCCAAACAAGTGAAAAATTCTATATGACAAGAATGTCAGGTCTCTGAAGAAGGAAATTGAAGAAGACCTCAGAAAATGGAAAAATCTTCCATGCTCTTGGATTGGCCGGATTAATATAGTAAAAATGGCCATCTTGCCAAAAGCAATATACAGATTCAATCCAATCCCCATCAATATTCCAACTCAATTCTTTATAGAGTTAGAAAGAGCAATTCTCAAATTCATCTGAAATAACAAAAAACCTAGGATAGCTAAAAGTATACTCAACAGTAAAAGAACTTCTGTGGAAATCAGTATCTCGGACCTCAAGCAGTACTACAGAGCAATAGTCATAAAAACTGCATGGTATTTGGTACAGTGACAGGCAGGTAGATCAATGGAATAGAATTGAAGACCCAGAAATGAGCCCACACACCTATGGCCACTTGATCTTTGACAAAGGAGCTAAAACCATCCAGTGAAAAAAAGATAGCCTTTGCAACAAATGGTGCTGGTTCAACTGGAGGTCAGCATGCAGAAGATTGTAAATCTATCCATTATGTCCTTGTACTAAGCTCAACTTCAAATGGATCATGGACCTCCACATAAAACCAGACACAGTGAAATTAATAGAAAAGTAACTAGGGAAGACCATTGAGGACATGGGCACAGGGGGAAAGTTCCTGTACTAAACACCAATAGCTTATGCTCTAAGATGAAGAATTGACAAATGGGAATATCCACTTATCAGTGACTCATAAAATTCCAAATTTCCGTAAGGCAAAGGACACTGTGAATTGGACAAAATGGCAAGCAACAAATTGAGAAAAGATTTTCGCCAATCCTACATCCGACAGAGGGCTAATATCCAATATATATAAAGAACTCAAGCAGTTAGACTCCAGAGAACCAAATAACCCTATTAAAAATTGGGTACAGAGCTAAACAAAGAATTTTCACCTGATGAATTTCGAATGGCTGAGAGGTACCTGAAGAAATGTTCAACATCATTAATCATTAGGGAAATGAAAGTCAAAACAACCCTTAGATTTCACCTCACACCAGTCAAAATGGCTAAGATTAAAAACTCAGGAGACAGCAGGTGTTGGCGAGGATGTGGAGAAAGAGTAACACTCCTCCACTGTTGGTGGGATTGCAAGGTAGTACAACCACTCTGGAAATCAGTGTGATGGTTCCTCAGACAACTGGGCATGACACTTTCAGAGGACCCCCAGAGGATTCCTCAGCATGCAATAAGGACACATGCTCCACTATTTATAGCAGCCTTATTTATAATAGCCAAAAGCTGGAAAAACTCAGATGTCCCTCAATGGAGGAATGGATACAGAAAATGTGGTATATTTACACAATGGAATACTACTCAGCAATTAAAAATGATGAATTCATGAAATTCTTAGGCAAATATTTTGAACTGGAAAATATCATCCTAAGTGAGGTACCCAATCACAAAAGAATACACATGGAATGCAGTCACTGATGGGTGTATATTAGCCCAGAAGTTCTGAATACTCAAGACACAATTAACATATCAAATGATTCCCAAGAAGAAGGAAGGAGAGGGCCCTGATGCTGGAAAGGCTTGATGCAACATTGTAGGGCATTACCAGGACAGAGAAATGGGAGGGAGTGATAGGGAAATGGGCAGAGGGAAGATGGCTTATGGGACTTTGGGGAGGGGGAACTGGGAAAGAGGAAATCATATGCAATGTAAACAAGGAGTATAGAAAAAATAATAGGTGTGCCAAGAATCATCCAGGAAAAAAAAAGGAAAGGATAAGGCATTGAACATAACTGGTTTATGGGAATTTAAGGAATCACTCTTCTCTCTACCCTTGTCTTGAATCTCACAATGTCTGTTCCTATGAAAACAATGGACATGGTATTAGTAACAAATTTACTCACACATAATTAGCATCTGCTTTCCTAGTTATTATGGTAATCTCAACAGTAGAATAGTGTATATCATAACACCCATTCACCATATCTATACCTTGGAAGTTGTGGTGCTCCTTCTCTTTGATTGATCACATCTGACAGTCAAAATTTTTGGTCTCCTAATATTTTTCTATATCTAATTTTCTATTTTATAACTTCTCTACATAATTTTCATGGTCTGATTTACATGATCTCTGACATCTGGTAGCACAGACTTTGCTTCCTAGTCAATCTCCTGGAATTAAAGGTGCTAATAATTTCTAAATAAAACTAACCATTTTATTACCTTGTATGAAGCCTTTTTAGTACTTCCAAAAGGACAAAAATATCTTCACATGGAAATTATAGCTTCTGAAAGCCTATATTCAGTGGATAGCATCTGTTACCACTTCCCGTCTTCAAACAACTTCTCATCTTGTGTCTTTTTCATTACTGAGTAGATATTCACAGAATGGCTCTATGTTTGACAATCACAGGTATGATTATAACACATTGAGAAAATAACCACTCCTTTTATATATTATCACTCTATATTTAATGCTTCATAAATGTATTTCTCCACATACCCTGCTTTTTCTAATCTGATATTTCTAATGGTGTTGCCTATATATCCATTTTCCTAATCTTGCTTTTATCTATGCCTATTGTAGTATTTGATTTGTGTGCACTATTTTATGAAAGTGATCTTTTTTAAACCTAGTGGAGAAAAATTTACCCCCATGTAAAAATGTTTACTATTTTCATGTGCATTTAAATGCATGTTATATTTAAGTACCAAAATACCTCTAGGAAAGGAAACACGGGGGTTTATAATATAGTGAAATACTTTGAAGTCATATAAAGACCTGGTCATTGTATTATTAACACAATACTTGTTGCTTAATAAATGCTCCGTAAACAGCCATGCTGAACTGAACCATCACAAACAGCACTGTAAGAATCTTGTTTCTTGGTGATATGCAAAATACTTGCCTGGAGAAAGACAGAGACGCAGCCTATCTTTCCCAGTTCACATAATTCTATGTGACTATTGTTCTCCTCTCCATGGACGAGAAGTGGAATTTTATGCCATTATCCAAAGCAGAAATTCAAATATTTGTACTCTGCCTATTGTGGAAGATGTGGAATTTGCACTCCAATATGTGTATATTCTTTCCCTATATTTTTCTTACATTTTTCAATTTAACATTTGGTGTGTGTGTGTGTGTGTGTGTGTGTGTGTGTGTGTGTGTGTGTGTGTGTGAATTCAGGTCATCAATCTTCATGATCATTTTAACCAATGAGCCATCTTGAAGGCCTAATTTTATTTTAAGTTCTTCTATATTTTAAATAAGACATTATACCAGGAGATTAAAAACATGACATGCATATTCAGCACCTATTACTCCTCTGTATTTAATATACCTTGCTTCTTTTCAGCCTTGCTTAGCATCTTTCACTAAAAATATTGCGTATTTCACTCAATAGTGAAATATGAATAATTTCCATTTGGGTAGATCATAAGTTTAATTACCTACAAATAAAAATAATGGGAATAAATCAAGTTTCCCAAGATTTAAACTTTTCCCAGTGTTTGTATGACATAAATGATCTTCACACATAGTCTCTCCAAAATATTGACACAGTTTAACATTGGGCAAATCCCTAACAGTAAAAGTACTCAAAAGACTTGAATCCCCACTAATCTGGAGAAACTCTTGGGTCTCCATAAAACCATTCTCTTTCTGATATTTTTCATCTGTGAATTGGAGGAAGTTTTAATGCCAGGTCAATAAATATGTTGTGGGAATTAATTGTAGACGTGGAGTTTGTTAAAGCAGTTTCTCTGTGGTAAATTAATCTTATAAATTCTTTTGAACATGAGTGTGATAATGTAACTATATCATTGGGCAAGATATTTGTAAAATAAAACTAATGATATTACTTCATCAAGTTGCTGTGTTTGCATATAGAGTGAATTTAGAATAGATCTGGTACACAGCAAGTGAGAATTATTGTTTGGTACATGATTTTTAAAGAGAATATTTTCTTGATATCTGCAGAAATTCCAAATTTATTATAAATTCAATTTTAAAGACTTCAAGAGAGTATCCAAATAAGCACAAGATTGGAAGTAATATTTAGAACAGAGAAATACAATGTTTACTTAAGCATCATGTGAAAAACACTGAAAGTGACAGATAAATTAAATATTCATAAAATTTTTCAAAGAACAGATTCTATGAATATATTCTGACAGTTGCCTTCCTCAAGGCCTCCTTTACATCTCTGTTCCTTAAACTATAGATAAGGGGGTTCAACATGGGGATTACCACTGTATAGAACAGAGATACCACCCTGTTCTGCTTAGTTGAGTAGCTGGACTTGGGCATTACATAAATGAAGGTAATAGTCCCATAGTAGAGAGTGACTGCAGTGAGATGGGAGGTGCAGGTGGAGAAGGCCTTGTGGCGGCCCTCAGTTGAATGCATTTTCAGAATGGTGATAAGTATGTAGATGTAGGAGACAGCTATGACAAACACTGTTAGTACAATAATGGAACCAGCAGAGATGGAGGGAATTATTCCAATAATGGAGACATCTGAGCACGAAAGTTTCAACAAAGGGGAGAAATCACAGAAGAAGTGATCTACCTGATTTGCTTCACAAAAGGACAGACTTAACAAACAACCAGTAAATGTCCAGGCATTCACACAGCCACCCACATAGGAGGCTCCAACCAAGAGGTGGCAGATTTGGGAAGACATATGTGTAGAGTAGAGTAAGGGTGAGCAGATAGCTACATATCTGTCATAGGCCATAGCAGCCAACAAGAAGCATTCAGCTGTCCCAAAAGTCACAACAGAACAGAGTTGTGCTTCACAAGCATGCACAGGGAGGGCTGTTCCATGTACAAAGAATCCTATCAACATTACAGGTGTAACTGATGTGGAATAGCCAATGTCCACAAAAGCCAAATGGCTAAGAAACATGTACATGGGAGTTTGGAGCTGGGAAAAGCTTCTTACTAAATTTATTATGCTGAAATTTCCTACTAAGGTAACAATGTATATTACAAGAAAAAATATGAAGAAGATGACACAGAGTGTAGGATCATCTGTTAACCCCAAAAGGATGAACTCTGTCACTGTAGTGTGGTTTCCAGGCTCCATCTCTTGTATGAATTGTCTCTGCAGAGAAAAATGATGGAATCATTTTTTTTTGATTTTCTCATTCTATATAATCCTTGATGTATATAGTTATTCCACAACTCAATCAGGTGTTCCTTATACCAAAATGTACTTACCAGGGTTCTTCAGTATTGTGTTCAATACAGTATTCAATTCATTCATTAACTCCATGCATAACATGAGAATGATTAAACCTCACTCTCTGACATACCATGACATACCATACATCTCTTGAAAGTAGTTCTCCAACCTTCCATTACAGGCAGATCTGTTTCCTAAGGTTCAGATCCAGTTTCAGAGTGGTGTTGGGATTATAATTTTGCTTAGGGTTACATTGAAATCCAAAACATACCCTGCAGCCAGTCTTCTCATAAATCTGTCTCTCAACTACTACACCTCTAATTTATAGTTACAGAATAGCACCCCATCCACCCAGTCTGCTGTTTCTGCTTTTTGGGAGACTTTCTGACTTATATCAAAGTTATGAATTTGATACATTTCTCTCCAAGGTCTGTTCCTTGGAAATATTTAAATGACATTAGCATATTTTAAGAAAACAATTTGATAGTAACATTTTAACTTTAAACTTTCATATAAAAATTGTGTTACATCATAATTTATTGTAAACAGGTTTTGAGCATGGTATAATGGAAACACTAAATTGACCTTAATCTCATGATATAATTTAATTTAAATACTGGATGTTAATTTAAAAGAATGTTAATTACTTCCTTTTCAATAATTACCTTTTGAATATTTCTTTCAGATATTCACCTTTACTTTTAAAGCTAGTAACATTATTATATAAAACAAGCCTTAGGAGAAAACAAATTAAGACTGATCAAATTAAACAATAATGTTATTTTCACTTACTCTTCTTAAGGCAATAATTCAAAAGAAGTATGTCCATGTTCAAAGATCATTTTAACCTGGTGACATGGAATAATGAAAATGCAAAAACAATTTGTTTCCTTTTTCTCACTAATTATTTTGTGTGTACTTTGATGCATTTTATTCAAGGGGTTTGTGCCTTCTCTGTTTAGTCACTTCATGCAACAAATACAAATTTCTTGTGCTTTGAAACAGTCCTAAAATAGCAGAAATAATTTTAATAGCGGTTATCATTAGTTATAAAATAAAAAAATGTTATAGCAGGCATACTGAAAGTTCAGTGAAAATTAAGAAATGTCATAATATTTTTATGAACATTTACAGAATGAAAAATTATTCTAAAGGATTCTTTTAATTGTGTTCCCAGTTGCTAAGAACAATTTGTTTCTTTTTCAGTGGACCTAGATTACATTCCAAGCAACCACATGGCTCAAAACCATACATAATTCCAGTTCTGAAGCTCCAAATCATCGTCTGACCTCAAGTGGTGTCCAAACACACATCTAGAAAAACATGCACACACGTAAATTAATATAAATTTTTAAGTGTTTAAATTATTTTATGAATTTTTTCAGTGTCAGAATTTTTATTTATCACATCTTATACCAATTACTCCAATTCCGTAATAATGCCTTTGAAAAGAATCTATTGATCACAAATCATATGAACTTGTGTTTTTATTTAGCTAAAGAAACGTCTACCCTATGGGAAGGGTCAGGCTGTCTTGCCAGTCTAGACCTTTGAGAAGGTTGTATAGGATTAGGGTGGGTGGAGAAGTTGGGAGCAGTGTTAAATCCTTAATTTTCAGAACACCTCACAATCTATTGAATTGTTTGAATTTGAGGGCAAAAATAATAGTGTTTCTATTTAGAATAATGCACTCAAGTTAATATTATTAGTAAAATGCTTCCCATCTCCCTGAGTCAGCTTCACAGCAGAAATAATGCATCAAACATGTTAAACTGAGAACTCCATCCTTAGTTACATTTTGAAATGCATCTTAATGTTATATATGCTTTCTCATAATTTTATTCCCTTTAAAAATTGAGACGTCTGCTCTCTGTTTTGAGAATAGGGGAGGAATTGATGGGGGACGGGGGCTGAAGCTAGACTGGGAGGACCAGACGGAGGAGAAACTGCAGTATGAATGTAATGTATGAGAGAGGAAAATATAAAACAGAATTTTGTTTCTATGATGATGAGTTTCTACCCAAGACTTAGTTTCCACACTCATAAATATAACTTCCTTCTAGCAGCAATGTGGCAGTTCTTAAGGTTTTAAAAGCATTTACCAGAAATAGTAAACATGGTTATTAAGTGGCATGATAATATATTAATTTCTTGAAAGTTTTCAAATGATTTCTTTATAGAAAACAATGGGCAGTGGTGGTGCATGCCTTTAATCCCAGCACTTGGATGGCAGATGCAGGTGCATTTCTGAGTTCGAGGCTAGCCTGGTCTGCAGAGTGGGTTCCAGCATAGCCAGGGCTACACAGAGAAACCCTGTCTTAGAAAAAAAGAGTATTTAAAAAAAGAAAGAAATCAATGATATTATTCCTCTAATACTTTGAGATCTTTAGCTAGAGAATTGTATAAGGCAATGAATCAACAGCTGCAGACCATGTTTTCCCTCTTCATTGATAACCTTTCCTTAGATATGTTTAAGTTACTGTAATAGCAAGTATCTTATTGCCCTTCATACTAGCTCCCATTTTAAAAATCTATTTTAAATCCTTTCACTTTTAAACCATAATTTTAATGATACATTGTTTTCTATACAAAGCCTTTAATTGTTTGATGAGAGCTATTATGCCTCTTTTGCCTTACTATTTCTAAACTTAAGCATCTACAATCCTTGTTGTCCTTTATATTGTGATACACTTTCCAGATTTTGAAATTCTCTTAGTCAAATATTGCACACAAATACTGCTCTTAAGGAATGAGGATATTCCTATTCTACCTTCTGCCTCAGCAGAGTTTAGTAGGGGAAATTGTTGTCCATTTGTGATTGTCCAAGTGTCTACCTATGCTGTCTTCATACTCTGGATTGGAATCAGACAAGGCAGATATGCCACATTATTTTGATTCGCCTCTTATACTTTGTATTTATCCAGTGGGATTGCTAGTCACACAATGTAATTTTGTTGTCTAATGAAAAGATGTTTTATAACATCAAAAATTACTATGTAAAATTTTCCAGAGGTATTTGGTCATATGTCATGATGAAGCAACATTTAATTTTAAATAGGTATAACATTTTCATGGGCTGTTAATTATTCAACATCTAGATAAGGTATATTATTTTTTTCATTCAACATTTCTGAGAATTTTTACCACATCTCTAAGAAAGGCAGGAGGTACAGACTCTGATATTTCCTCTATTCATGACTAAGCCACTCATGCATTAACACCTATGCACTAACACTTTCTTTTCCTCTTCATGGAACACAGAAAGTCTAGACCTCTGAGTGCCCCACTTACTGCTTGACTCAAGGCAGTAGTAACTGTGGCCCTTTATCTTTCCCCTGGATTCAACATCTACCTGTATAGATAAACATTGACTATAGAAGTATGAGCCTAATCCAACCAAATATCTGCTTGATTGTTTGTTTGTTTGTTTGTTTTCCTTTTCTCAGATTTCCTTTTCATAGTCTTTTCTGCACAAACCTAGCAAAAGTGTTACCAAAGACCTTTCATCTGTCCTTGATGTCCAGGGAAGAATGATACAAGTGTGCCAGGCTAGCCATTGCACAGCAACTGTTGTATAAAGTTTTTTTTCACAGATGTCAGGAGCTAACTCCAGTAAAGCAGTTCTGTTCCTTTCAAAGTCTTCTAGAACTAATAAATATTCATCTTAAGATCAATGAATCCCAAACTTACATTTAAAGGCAAAATTGTTGATGGTGAATTTCAAAGAAAACTCTATAAAGTAGATCTTATTTGTTCTTATAGTTGAAAACTCCACACTAGGAAGCACAGAGTGCCACACTTGGTTAAGGACCATAGTTACACATATGTGGTGTACTTGATACCAGGAGTGTGTGTAATGGCAGAAGAGAAGAGATGGTAAGTGTCATCATGACAAATCCTCTGGGGCTACTGCTGCTTGTTCCTTTGAGGAAAAAGTTCATGAGTTTGTTGTACATAAATGACTTATGGAATCAGGTGGCTCATTAGGGCATCTGTCAAGGATTTGTTTAATATTCACTACAGCAAAATGTAACAAATTGTTTTACAAAGAAGCTCCAAGTTTACATTGAATTTGGTTTCAACATTTCAATATGTATTTACAGATAAATATTTATATTGGTATCTGTCACATATGCCATTATATGTCTTAGGGAAACAAGAAGATAAGCTGCATGCAAAGTTGAGCTATTAATAAAAAAATTTTGTATGATTAAATTTGCATTATCCTATCAGAAGGAAAAATATGAATGCTTTGAAAGTAAAATAAATACTAAGATTACAAGAGTTTAGATGTCTTCTAGAATGGCAACAGTGTCAAATATCAGGTCTTGAGTGGTGAATCACAATGTAGGTCAATCACAGAACAATATCACCTCTACAACCCAGAAGCTCAGTCTTACTATATTTCTCTTGCTAACCCTAATTTCAGAAGCCCATTTATCCTCACATCCAAATACATGTGTTTAAACCAATGTATTAATTAGAAGTAACATTCGTTTATTCTTCCCTTTATGCTAAAAATTAAATAAAATTAAATAAATAAATATGAGATCTTTCCATATAATACTGAAACTTCAAAGCAACTTTAAAATGTAGATTGTTTTATTATTCACATTTTTCATATGAGAGAACAGTTGTCTCCACATTAATATGAAAGAGACCACTTCTAGTAGATAGGTGCCTCCCCCCAATGTAGGGATGAAGTTACCAATCTACCTTCAAAATTTTTGATCTAGATTGTTCCTGTTTAAAAGAAATTCAGGGACAAAACGGAGCAGATATTGAAGAAAATGCCAACCAGTGACCAGCCCAACTTTGGAGTTATCTCATGGGTAGGCACCAAACCCTGAAACTATTACTGATGCTATGTTGTGCTTGCAGAGAGGAGCCTCACATGTCTGTAATCTGAGAGACTTTACCAGAAATTGACTGAGACAGATTCATATACTTATATCAAACATTTGGACTGAGATGGGGCCTTCTATGGAAGTTTTAGGAGAAGTACTGAAGGAGCTGAAGGAGACAGCAACTTTATAGGAAGACCAACAGTATCAACTAACCTGGACCCCTGGGAGCGTCCAGAGACTAGGCCACCAATCAAAGTGCATACATACACTGGTCTGTGGCCCTGATACATATGTACCTGAGGAAGACCTTGTCTGGCCTAAGTGGGAGAAGATGACCCTAATCCTGTAAAGACTTTATGCCCCAGGGAAGAGGATTTGGTGGGATGATGTGAGGGGGCGGGTGGTAGATGGGTGTGGGGTATGTGAGGGCATATGGGAGAGCATACTCTCAGAGGCAAAGGAGAGGGTGGAGGGGATGAAGAACTCTTGGGAGGTAAGGCCAGGAACATTTGCAATATAAATAAATAAATAAATAAATAAATAAATAAATAAATAAATAAATAAATAAATAAAACTAGCTTGGGGACTTTCTTTTTTCTGATGTTACATAGATGGAAAGATGGATAGCAGTCCCTTGGCAGCAGTACCGCACAGGACTAAGAGCTCATGAAAACTAATTGTGGATTAACGAATGTTAAATAAGGTAGGCCCTGTCATATATGTTGCTTCAGTCAGTATCAATCCTTTTACAGAGCAGTTGATAGAAGGGATATGAGATCTTTCCATATAAAACTGAACCATGAAAATGTTTCTTTTCTTGTTGTTGTTTTTGTTGTTGTTGTTGTTGTTTAGTATCTCCTTAGTTGCATAAAGTCAATTAGCACATACTTGGAATAGATAGCAGGAACATTTAGAGGTCCTGTTCATTATTTTTAATAAGTCTACTCCATAAGGTTAACTTTTTAGTTTCTCTCATATTTAGAAGTTCATCTGGAAACAAAGTAAGACATCAGTTAAAGAGTTTATACAAAAGCTCCAGGCACTAGTGAAACTGGGCTAACGGGTTATGTAGTGAAAGCCCCTGTAAAAATATTGGGCTATCTGCTTAAGTATTTTGACCAGTAGAGAGACCATGAGGAACTACAAACTATAAAGGGTATGGCTACTCATTGACTTCCATATAAGAACAGAATGGTAAGTTCCTGTCACCAAGGAAACTAATTGCCTGGTTGCAGAACAGAAAGAAATTAAATTGGTACTGTACTGGAAGATGCCTCTTTTCTGGTTTTATTTCATATTGTTGGAAGATGTCATAAATAGCAATGGGAAAAATTGTTACTAATAGTCCTGGTTTACTACATTCCTGTATGTTACTTGTGATACATGTGATATTTTGTTGATTATCAAATCGGCTTCTAAACATGTGTGTTAGTGACCAAGATTATAACCACTCTTATTTGTTGTTGTCTATTTAACAGATAAGATTGCTGGAGATGGGTTTAAGCCAGTAAAAGTCTTTCAGAACAGGAAAGAGACTTTACTGGAGGGTTAGAATCCCAGTGTAGCACTGAGCCTTTTTTAGGATGAACTATTAAGGACAAAACCATGTTCTTGTTTGACCAACTTTATTTAACGAGAACATTCATATAGAAGCAGAAGTTAAGAATCAAAAATGCAAGGTTAGGGTATTTTGAGACATTTCCAGAACTATATGCACTTTGATTGATTAGATCTTTGTTTTTGTTTTAGCAGGTAGTGCTGTCTACAGGCTGAGTTTGTATCTTGAATGGTACTTCCATTTTGGAGTCAGTTGTGCTAAAGTCTGGGTGCCTGTTATATCACTCACAATTGAATATGAAAATAAAATTCTCCTTCCAATGAGAAGTCTACTATAGTTAGAAATTCTAAATAAATCCTGGTGTGGGTAACTGCCTGTTTTAATGGTTTATGTTCCTGAATAGAGGACACATACACAGACTTTATATTTTCATATACCTTAAGTACCTCAATAGCTGGGCAACTGACTATCTGTCATGCTAGTTAGAATGTACCTCCTACAGATAACTCTGAGATACTACATACTAATTTCTATGTTCCATCTTGGCTGCTCTTAACTCCAATTAGTCTGCTCTCTGGACCACATTCTCATGGTATAGAGCTCAGGGTGCTCTCTTTGCTTCTCTATTTCAAGCAACATTTTACCATTTATGAGTAAATTTGGTTTACTATTTGACCTTTACTGTTGAAGAATACTTTATATTTGGGAATGCATCCAAGTGTATAAGCTTTAGTGAACACACAGGTCAGGTGAAAAGGCAATAAACTAGCTGAATATAGCCCAAATAGCTGAACCAACTTTTATTTCCATATTCAAACTCCTGTGAATATCCAGTTAACTTCCATTGCTAAAGATTTCTTATTTATTTAGCCACTGAATCCAGAATCCTGTATGATCTTTAACAGTATAGAAACTTACTACTCAGACAAATGAAGTCATTGTCTTTGATGGTGTACTGTTGGTAAATAAACATCTTTGTTTAATAAAGCAGTGGGCCACAAAAGGAATCATAAGCCATCGCAGCTAGAAAAAACAAACAAACAAACAAACAAAAAAACCCTCAAAGAAAGCACCTGAGCCAAACTGGATGCCACAACCTAGGATTGTAATGGTACATTTACCACCAGGAAGTTGGCAAGCATATTGGGTGTGACAGAAGAATAGCCCAGGTAAACAGAAACCAAATGGCTGAGAAAAAGATACATGAGGTGATGGAGCTAGAAAGAGACTCTAATGAGAAGGATGGTGCTGTGGTTCCCATAGATGCACAGGATAATGGTGAAAATGATGACTTTAAGGACTGGGTCATCTGTTAAATCCAAAAAAAATTAACTACTTCTGTAGTGTGGTTCACATCTTCCAGGAAATCTATGGGACAGGGTAGCTGCTGCTAAATCAAGGCTATGACAGAGAGAGCACTGTACAGCATTTACATTAGTTCACATTTGAGGCTATCACAAATTTATCACTTAAAGTTAATTTGACAGTTTAATGTGACGAAGTTTTTCCTTTTTATTGGATATTTTCTTTATTTACATTTCAAATGTTATCCCCTTTACAGATCTCCCTTCCAGAAACCCTCAATCCTATCTCTCTTCTCCCTGCCTCTATGAGGGTGCTCCCACAAACACCCACTCCTGCCTTCCAGCACAGACATTCCCCTACAGTGGGACATTGAACCTCCTCAGGCCCAAGGGTCTCTCCTCCTACAGATGTCCAACAAGGCCTGCCTGTGTCACATATGTGACTAGAGAGCAATGGGTCCCCCCCCCATGTGTACTCTTTGATTGGTGGTCCACTCCATGGGAGTTCTGGGGAGTCTTACCTGATGACACTGTTGCTCCCCCAACTGCAAACTTCCCCAGCTCCTTCAGCCCCTACACCATTTCCTCCATCTGGGACCCCATGGTCAGTTCAGTGGTTGTCTGTGAGCATCAGCCTCTGTATTTGTCAGGTTGTCAGAGCCTCTCAGGAGTCAGTCATATCAGACTCCTCTCAACAAGGACTTCCTGGCATCTGTAATAGTGTCCAAGTTTGCAATGGATCCCCAGGTGGGGCATCTGACTATTTTAATCAAGACTCTTAATGTACATATATTTTTGTGTAATTAATGTGTCCTAATATTACTTTATTTAACTTTTGTATATATTTTTATAAACTTGTTTCATTGTAATATTTTTTGAAAATAGATTCATTTCTCCTACAATACATTCAGACCACAGTTTCCCCCAGATCTGAACCTTGTAGTTCCTTCACACTTATACCTCCCCTATCACCCAGATCACCTTCTGTTTCCCTTCAAAAAGGAAAAGGTATTCAAAAGAGAACAAGCAAACATGTGAGAGCAAGATACAGCAAGACAAAGCAAAAATCTTCATATTGTGTCCAGACAAGGCTAGTCTTTGCTGTCTCCTACATCTATATCCTCATCAGCATCCTGAAGATGCATTCCACTGAGGCCGCTCCACAAGACATTCTCTGTATGCACCTCACACCTCACTGCAGTCACTTTGTTTTATGTGGCAATCATATTCATTTATGTGATTCCCATGCCCAGATAGTTCACAGATCAGTATAAGAAAGTGTCTGTGATTTATACAGTAGTGAACTCCATCTTGAACCCCTTCATCTCATGAATAATAAGATTAAAGATGTTCTAAAGAGGCATTCAGGCAGGTCTCCCTGAGAACTTAATAAATGATGAAGATCTGCATGATGTGTGGACACTCATGTCAAATAAGGCACTAGTTATATGAATTAGTTTTTAGGGTGCAATATTGAGTTCATATGCATTGAGGTTTCTATTGAAGCAATGACAGGACTATTGATTTTAATCATCACTGTTGTGGACACATTGGAACAAATGAAAAAATGTTAGTGATACTCCATGTTAAATTATAGCTTACATAGTAAGTATTTTGTAATCATTTCCATATACATACATACTTACATACATACATATATACATACATTCATACCAAACATACACCACATTTCTATGTGTGTGTGTGTGTGTGTGTGAGAGAGAGAGAGAGAGAAAGAAAGACAGAGAGACATAGAGAGAGTGGAAGGAGAGAGAGGAGAGAGAGAGAGAGAGAGAGAGAGAGAGAGAGAGATGACTTGAGTTCATTTTCTGGTACTCCCATATGAGAAGAAGGCAAGAAACCCTCTCCTTCTTTTTCTCCCTCTCCCTCTCCCTCACCCTTTCCCTCCCTCTCTCTAATCTCTAATATAAGATCTCTCTCAATCTCTCTCATGTACACACACACACACACACACACACACACACAGAGAGAGAGAGAGAGAGAGAGAGAGAGAGAGAGAGAGAGAAATGTACTTCTTTCAATGAGAGAATTTAAATATTTAGAAGTCAATGCTACAATTTTGACTAAAAATTAATGTGATATGAAGGATGAGAAAGGGAAAATTATAATTGTTACTTAAAA
The DNA here is from genome assembly GCF_947179515.1 of Apodemus sylvaticus. Classification (NCBI taxonomy): domain Eukaryota; kingdom Metazoa; phylum Chordata; class Mammalia; order Rodentia; family Muridae; genus Apodemus; species Apodemus sylvaticus. Next base: position 98,248,106 of record NC_067472.1, read on the forward strand.
TAATTGGTTTTTTTGAACATGAACTTTATCTTTCCTTGCTCCCCATAAACTTAATTACATTCATTGGTGATATCTCCTCAACAGCTACCACATTCATCCTCAAGGTTAATGAAAACTATGGAAAAACAAGCCTTGTACAGATTGCATCCACAATGAAATAGTGAAGCTCAGTCCTTGAGTCAAATATGCTCATGAAGTAATGGCATGTCATGACTAATTGAGTGAATGATGAGACAGCCTCAACATTACCCCTGTTAAACACAAGAAAATTATTGACTTGTGTGAGTCTGTTGGGGTGTGGAAGCAGGTGGTGAAACACGGGAAACACTCTTGACTATATTGACACTGCACTGCTGCCAACACTGGGTGCTTTAGAGAAGCACCAAGACCCATCAGGGTGGGGAATGCAGTGAAACATGTGGAGGCCGAAGCTGGGGCTCCCTGACTCCCAGGAATCCAGTCACCACTGGATTACTGCACAGAAGAATCGTGAACAAAGAATTGGGGTCCATGGGTTTGCAACAAGTCCAGAACCAGGGGCTCCAAAATTCCTGGCTGAGAACCACAATTAACCCAGGTCCAGGTTCTTAGCCTCTTTGTGATTGTCTTTAGCTTAGCAGTGGGTGTCTGGAAGCACAGAGAGGCCTTCTATAGGAGACTCAGGCTTCAGCTCTGTAGGCAAAGGCCTTTCCTCTGCTCCCCATAGTGGCTTCAATGAAGTCCATGTTTATCCATACCTTTTATTGACTGTTTATGGTGGAAAATGGAAGCATACAACTTCCTCAGGGTAGAACAGAGAGTAAATATCTTTTGCAAGAAAGAATGTCTGGGAAGAGAAGCTTATTGAGTAAAAACCTCAGAACCTCTAGGTCCCTCATTAGCATGGAGAACTCTGTTCTGGGCTACTTGACCAACTAATGTGGGGAGTGTGGATACATGTTCTGGTCGAGGAGTCTAGTAGAGAACAGGAGTCAGTGGCGGCAGTGCAGCAGTGGCTGGTCCAGAAAAAGGGCCATCAGCAATGGAACCAACGCGACACAGGGTCCAGTTAGGCCCTGCGCCCAGGACCACTGACCTTTGCTGGCCAGCCAGGCTGCAAGCACCTGCGGATTTACGGTGCCTTTCACCGCACAGAAGCCACTTCAGAACTCTGCCTCCCGCCAGTCACAGGAGACTCGCCTCCATCTTGGTTTCTGACTCCAGAGAGATCTGACAGATTGAGGTACACAAACATAACCCAAGGCCAACATGGCGGGGGTTTAAGCCCGACGGGCGTTGGCCTGCACCCAGGCCCTGGGCTGTTTGGGGGGCCATCAGGGTGCCAACCCAGCCAGGAGGTTTTTTTGCCCGCGCCTGCGCACGCACCACCATTTTGCCTACAGGACGCCAGAGACCTCTAGCAGGCAAAGCCGGTAACAGGCATAGCCTGAGGCTAACAAAGTGGGGCTCTAGACCCCAACAGGCCCTGGACTGACACCAAGAACTGGGCAGCTTAGTAGGCCATCTGTGAGTCAACCCGACCAGGAGGTTGTTAGCCCAGCAGACTCTCCCAGAACTTTCAGGGAGTGCGAGCACACACGCCCGCCATCCTGGCCACCTGACAGACCCAATTAACAGTCATAGCCCAAGGGGAACTTTGCTCAGACCTTGGCCTCCCAGGCTTTTACCTGGACCCAGGGCCTGAGCAGCCAGGCTAGCCTTGTGTGCACCAACCCGGTTGGGAGATTGGCTGCCCAGCAGAGTGATCAGGAGGCAGAAAAGGTCCCCGGCAGCATACATCATCAACACTCCCTGAAGGTGCAAACGGGCTCCATCTGGTTCACAGACACAATCTGGGGCAAAGCACACTAGAGCTGCAAGGGCAACCAAGAGGAAGACAGCACATCAGCAATCAGCTATAGGGGTAACCCAGCCATATAATGTTGCAGTAATAGCCCCAGAGCCCCTCAGGAGGCCCAAACACCAGCCAGGGACAAGACCAACTAACTCCAGAGAACAAGATGGCAAAGGGCAAATGCAGGAAAGCTACTAACAGATATCTAGGCAATATGGCAGCATCTGAACCAAACTCTCCAACATCAGCAAGTCCTGGTTATGCCAACACACCAGATAAACAAGATTTGGATTTAAAATCACTGATCATAATGCTGCTAGAAGAATACAAAAAGGACATAAATGAATCTCTTAAAGAAATACAGGGGAACATGAATAAGCTAGAAACCCATATAATGGAAACAGAAAAATCACTTAAAGAAATGCAGGAGAATAAGGCTCAAGAGATAGAAGCCAATAAAGAAGAAACAAAAAAAAAACTTAAAGAAATGCAGGAGAACTTGAGTCAAGAGGCAGAAGTCATGAAAGAGGAAACACAAAAATCTCTTAAAGAAATACAGGAAAAAACAAACAAATTATGGAACTGAGCAAAACCATCATGGATCTAAAAACAGAAGTAGAAACAACTAAGAAATCACAAAAGGAGACAACTTTGAAGATAGAAAACCTTGAGAAGAAATCAGGGGCTATAGATGCAAATATAAACAACAGAATACAAGAGATGGAAGAAAGAATCTCAGATGCTGAAGATACCATAGAAACCATTGACTCAACAGTCAAAGAAAATGCAAAATGCAAAAAGCTTGTATCCCAGAACATCCAAGAAATGCAGAATACAATGAGAGGACCAAACCTAAGGATTATAGGTATAGATGAGAGTGAAGATTTACAAATGAAAGGGCCAGCAAATATCTTTAACAAAATTATGGAAGAAAAATTTCCCAACTTAAAGAGAGAGATACCTATGAATATACAAGAAGTCTACAGAACTCTAAACAGACTGGATCTGAGCAGAAATACCTCTTGCCACCTAATAATTAAAACCCCAAATGCACTAAACAAAAAAAGAATATTAAAGGCAGGAAGAGAAAAAGGCCAAGTAACATATAAAGGAAGACCTATCAGAATCACACCAGACTTCTCAACAGAGACAATGAAAGCTAGAAGATCCTGGGCAGATCTCATGCAGACTCTAAGAGAACACAAATGTCAGCCAAGACTACTATACCCAGCAAAACTCTCAATCACAATAGATGGAGAAACCAAGACATTCCATGACAAAACCAAATTTACACAATATCTTTCCACAAACCCAGCTCTACAAAGAATAATAGGAGGAAAACTCCAATACAAGGAGGGAAACTACACCCTGGAAAAAGTAAGATAGTAACCTTCCTTCACCACCCCAAAAGAAGATAGCCACTCAAATATAAAAATAACATCAAAAATGACAGGAAGTAATAATCTCTATTCCTTAATATCTCGTAACATCAATGGACTCAATTCCCCAATAAAAAGACATAGACTAACAGACTGGATAAGGAAACAGGACCCTACATTTTGCTGCATACAGGAAACACACCTAAATGTCAAAGACAAAACCTACCTTAGAGTAAAAGGTTGGAAGAAAATTTTACAAGCCAATGGGCTCAGGAAATGAGCCAAAGTAGCCATTCTAATATCAGATAAAATTGACTTTCAACCTAAAGTCATCAAAAGAGACACTGAGGGACACTTCTTGCTGGTCAAAGGAAAAATCCACCAAGAAAAACTTTCAATTCTGAACATCTATCCTCCAAATACAAGGGCACCCTCATTCTTAAAAGAAACTTTACTAAAGCTCAAAGCACACATTGCACCTAACACAATAATTGTGGGGGACTACAACACTCCACTGTCCTCAATGGACCAAACAGGAAAACAGAAACAAAACAGGGACACAGTAAAAATAATTGAAGCTTTGGACCAATTGGATTTGACTGATATTTATAAAACATTTCACCCTAAAGCAAAAGAATATACCTTTTTCTCAGCACCTCATGGTACCTTCTCCAAAATCGACCATATAATTTGTCACAAGAAAGACCTCAACAAATACAAGAAGATCGAACTAATCCCATGCCTCCTATCAGATCACTATGGTGTAAGAGTGGTTTTCAATAGCAACAAAAACAACAGAAAGCCCACATACACATGAAGGCTGAACAATACTCTACTCAATGACACCTTGGCCAAAGAAGAAATAAAGAAAGAAATCAGAGACTTTTTAGAATTTAATGAAAATGAAGGCACAACATACCCAAATCTTTGGGACACAATGGAAGTGGTGCTAAGAGGAAAACTCATAGCCCTGAGTGCCTCCAAAAAGAAAATGGAGAGAGCATAAACTAGCAGCTTAGTGACACACCTGAAAGCCCTGGAACAAAAAGAAGCTATTTCACCCAGGAGGAGTAGAAGACAGGAAATCATCAAACTCACAGCTGAAATCAATCAAGTGGAAACAAAGAGAACCATACAAAGAATCAACGAGTCCAGGAGCTGGTTCTTTGAGAAAATCAACAAGATAGATAAATCCTTAGCCAGACTGACCAAAGGGCACAGAGAAAGTATCCAAATTAACAAAATTAGAAATGAAAATGGAGATATTACAACAGAAACTGAGGAAATCCAAAAAAAATCATCAGATCCTACTACAAAAGCCTATACTCAACACAACTGGAGAATCTGGAGGATATGGACAATTTCCTAGACAGATACCAAATACCAAAATTAAATCAGGACCAAATAGATCATCTAAACAGTCCCATAACCTCTAAAGAAATAGAAGGGGTCATAGAAAGTCTTCCAACCAAAAAAAGCACAGGACCAGATGGTTTCAGTGCAGAATTCTATCAGATCTTCAAAGAAGACCTAACACCAATACTCTTCAAACTATTCCACAAAATAGAAACAGAAGGAACCCTACCCAATTCCTTCTACAAAGCCACAATTACGCTGATACCAAAACCACAAAAAGATCCACCAAAGAAAGAAAATTTCAGACCAATCTCCCTTATGAACATCAATGCAAAAATATTCAATAAAATTCTTGCCAACCGAATCCAAGAACACATCAAAATGATCATCGACCATTATCAAGTAGGCTTTATCCCAGGGATGCAGGGTTGGTTCAATATATGGAAATCCATCAATGCAATCCACTACATAAACAAACTCAAAGAAAAAAAACCACATGGTCATTTCATTGGATGCTAAAAAAGCATTTGACAAAATCCAGCATCCTTTCATGCTTAAAGTCTTGGAAAGAACAGGAATTCAAGGCCCATACCTAAACATCGTTAGAGCAATATACAGCAAACCGGTAGCCAGCATCAAACTAAATGGAGAGAAACTTGAAGCAATCCCACTAAAATCAGAGACTAGACAGGGCTGCCCCCTTTCTCCTTACCTTTTCAATATTGTACTTGAGGTACTAACTCAGGCAATTCGACAACATAAGGAGGTCAAAGGGATACAAATTGGAAAGGAAGAAGTCAAACTATCATTATTTGCAGATGACATGATAGTCTACCTAAGTCCCTGAAAAAACTCCACTAGAGAACTCCTATAGCTGATAAACAACTTCAGCAAAGTGGCAGGTTATAAAATCAATTCAAGCAAATCAGTGGCCTTCCTATACTCAAAGGATAAGCAGGCTGAGAAAGAAATTAGGGAAATGGCCCCCTTCACAATAGCCACAAACAGTATAAAGTATCTTGGGGTGACTCTTACCAAACATGTGAAAGATCTGTATGACAAGAACCTCAAGACTCTGAAGAAGGAAATGGAAGAAGACCTCAAAAAATGGAAAAACCTCCCATGCTCATGGATCGGCAGGATCAATATAGTTAAAATGGCCATTTTGCCAAAAGCAATCTACAGATTCAATGCAATACCCATCAAAATCCCAATTCAATTCTTCACCGAGTTAGAAAGAGCAATTATCAAATCCATCTGCAATAACAAAAAACCCAGGATAGCTAAAACTATTCTCAGCAACAAAAGAAATTCTGGGGGAATCAGTATCCCTGACCTCAAGCAATACTACAGAGCAAGAGTGTTAAAAACTGCATGGTATTGGTACAGTGACAGGCAGGCAGATCAATGGAACAGGATTGAAGATCCAGAAATGAACCCACACACCTATGGCCACTTGATCCTCGACAAAGGGGCTGAAAACATCCAATGGAGAAAAGATAGCCTTTTCAACAAATGGTGCTGGTTCAACTGGAGGTCAGCATGCAGAAGAATGTGAATTGATCTTTCGCCGTCTCCTTATACTAAGCTCAAATCCAAATGGATCAAGGACCTCCACATAAAGCCAGATACTCTGAAGCTAATAGAAAAGAAACTGGGGAAGACCCTTGAGGACATCGGTACAGGGAGAAAGTTTCTGAACAGAACACCAATAGCATATGCTCTAAGATCAAGAATTGACAAATGGGACCTCATAAAATTACAAAGTTTCTGTAAGGCAAAGGACACCATCAAAAGGACAAATCTGCAACCAACAAATTGGGAAAAGATCTTCACCAGTCCTACATCAGATAGAGGGCTAATATCCAATATATATAAAGAACTCAAGAAGTTAGACTCCAGAAAACTAAACAACCCTATTTAAAAATGGGGTACAGAGTGAAACAAAGAATTCTCACCTGAAGAATTTTGGATGGCGGAGAATCATCTTACAAAATGCTCAACTTCATTAGTCATTAGGGAAATGCAAATCAAAACAACCCTGAGATTTTACCTTCTCCAGTCAGAATGGCTAAGATTAAAAATTCAGGAGACAGCAGGTGTTGGCGCAGATGTAGAGAAAGAGGAACACTCCTCCACTGCTGGTGGGGTTGCAAATTGGTACAACCACTATGGAAATCAGTCTGGCGTTTCCTCAGAAAACTGGGCACCTCACTTCCAGAAGATCCTGCTATACCACTCCTGGGCATATACCCAGAGGATTCCCCACCATGTAATAAGGATACATGCTCTACTATGTTCATAGCAGCCCTATTTATAATTGCCAGAAGTTAGAAAGAACTCAGGTATCCCTCAACAGAAGAGTGGATGCAAAAAATGTGGTATATATACACAATGGAGTACTATTCAGCCATTAGAAACAATGAATTCATGAAATTCTTAGGCAAATGAATGGAGCTGGAGAACATCATACTAAGTGAGGTAACCCAGAATCAAAAGATGAATCATGGTATGCACTCACTAATAAGTGGATATTAACCTAGAAAACTAGAATACCCAAAACATAATCCACACATCAAATGAGGTACAAGAAGAATGGAGGAGTGTCCCCTTGTTCTGGAAAGACTCAGTGAAGCAGTATAGAACAAAATCAGAACAGGGAAGTGGGAAGGGTTGGGTGGGAAAACAGGGGGGAGGGAAAGGGACTGATGGGACTTTTGGGGAGTGGGGTTCCAGAAAAGTGGAAATCATTTGAAATGTAAATAAATATATCAATAAATTTAAAAAAAAAGAGAACAGGGAGATGCCTACCATCTCAGGTTAGTACATGGGTACCATGGTCACAGACCCATTGTAGTTTCCTACTACGTTTCCTGGTATGGTCCACTGTCCTACAAACATGATGGTTGGAATCCCAGGATAGTAAAGAAATAGAGTGACTGTTCTAAAGAAACCAAAGCACTCAGAGAATCCAAAAGATACAAAACCACTAGAATTTTTTCTTATCCACAATTACTTATTGAATGTCTAAATGCAAGATGCAAGATGATATGGTCCCCACTCTCATAGAGCTTGCAACTACATTACTCTAATATTTTGATCAGTTTTACCACTGGAATTTGTGATATAAAACTAATCAACATGTGCTGTAACATTACTTCCTCTGAAAATATAAGGGACAACTGAAATGCATGCACTATCAGAATATGAAAATAGAAATAATTTAGAGCTTCATAGTTGAAAAACTCACCATGTTAGCATTTACCAGAGGAGCATTCTGAGTAAGAGTCTCATGACTCTCTAGAAGAAGAATATGCTAAAATAATGTCAGTTTTCCATGGTCTTAGCCAGGGTTGCTTAGATTATTAAGAATCACTGCACTGAGGGACTTACACAATGTGAATAGAACTTGGTCATAAAGTGTTTGAAATTTTGTTAGTGTCCAGTGGTCAGCCTCTTGTATAAGACAGCATCAAAGATAGAATAAATGATGGCATAAAATTAAGATTGGTAGTAGTTTGACAGGATTTTCAAAGTGAAGATAACTTTCTACCAACCTCCATGAAAAAAATAAAACCAAAACTTTTTGAGGTATGAAGTATGAGATACCAGTTCTTGCTTGAGAACTAGACATTTGTCTTTTTACTCGCAGATTCTTGATAGCAGTATGTATACGTCTGGCTATAAGAATTATGTATGTCTGAAATAATTGTCATCTGGAAATCAACTATACATGTCCTGCCTCCCTATATTCTTCAAGGTACTTAATGATGTGAATCACATCACATACTACAAAATACTTTCCCAAATGAAAAGGTACCGAATGAAAAAAGAAAATTTTGCCTATTTTTAAATCAATATCCATTAAGATGAACTAGAAAATGTGCCTAGAACTAACATTTGCCATAAATAATTTGTTCTTACATACTCTTATCACATACTCAAATCAAAATGCACAATTTCTCACAGTAAAAAGTCAGATTGAATCCTTGAAGACTATTTTCATATAAAGTGGATAGTTTTGCCCAAGACAATGGTCCCTGGCTATTTGAAGTCACATTTGAATCTAGACTCTTCAGAGACTTATTCTCTATGGTAAACAATGATTGTGGGAGACATCTAGGAGGTTATAAAACCATTTATAATTATCTTTATACTCTAAAATAAATTACTTTTATTTTTTCAATGAGTAAAAAGTATTTTGAACCTAACTTTATCATTACAAAATACTTTGTTCTTCAAAATGTATATGTATATATAAAAATATATATTTATAATCTACAGATAAGAAATCAGTCATCTGTAATCAAAAAGAAAATTTTAAGTGAGTCAACTCACAATTTAAGACAAACACCTATGAATAATTAGTCATAGAACTTAGTTTTGAAAGTTATTTTCATTTATTCAAACACTTAGAATACTGAAAACCCATGTTATCTATTGGTATGTAAGCTTAGCACTCAAGAGAAATGCTGATAAATGTACCAGCTTTGACATAGTTTAGTAATTTCCTGACAAATCGCATGGTGTATGAATAAATAAATCCTATACTAATATAATTTGAAATAGTGTTCACATATTTGCAAGTAATTACATTTATAGTGAAATGACTTGGTAAATCCTTGGTTTAGTTAGTACTTGTTTAAAGTGTTTGATAAATAAATAGTAGGCCACCCCATTTTAATTTTAGTGTATATTCTTCCCTAAATTCTGGCAAGAAATCCTATTTCTTGCTATAAAAATTGGTTTTAATATTGTGCAGGGGGATAAGTATAGATCTATTTGCAATTGTCTAATGCAGACATCCAGTTAGACAAAAATAATTTGTTTAAGATTCTTTTTTCCCATTATGTATTTCTGGCTTCTTGATAAAAACTTAGGTTTCCATAGGTGTGTATTTTGAACATGCTGTCACAGAAAACATTTTTCTAAACAATATGCTGATTGCATAGGCTCTAATGTCAATAATTAAATGGGACCTCACAAAACTGAAAAGCTTCTGTAAGGCAAAGGACATCAATAGGACAACATCAACCTACAGAATAAGAAAAAGTTTTCACCAATTCCTAATCTGATTGAAGACTAATATCCAAAATATATAAAGAACTCAAGAAAATAGACATCATAAAACCAAATAATTCAATTAAAAATAGGATACAGATCCAAACAGAGAATTTCAATAGAAGACTCTCAAATAACTGAGAAATCCTTAAAGAACTGTTCAATATTCTTAGCCACCAGGGAAATACACAATTATTTGAAATTCCATCCCACAACTGTCAGATATCTAAGATCAATAGCACAAGTGATTGTTCATGCTGGCCTGAATGTAGAGCAAGGAAAACACTCCTCTAATGCTGGAGACAGTACAAATTTATAAAACTACTATGGAAATCAATATGTCAGTTCAATAGAAAATTGGTAATATATGTAGCCCAAGACCCAGCTGTAGTGGTTTTGGCCTAGTGCTGTTTGTATCCTAATGTTAATTTGAGTTCCCAAAAATGTTTGCATGAGAGAGTCTGAATGTAGGAAACTGAGAGACCCTGTCCCCAGTTGGTCCTAAATATTAAATAAAGATGCCTGCAGCTAATCGCTGGGCAGGACAGACTGAGAGGTAGGACTTTAAAGATTCCCAGGATTGAGGCAAATAGGAGGAGGAGGGGGGGAGGGGAGAAGGAGGGGAGGAGGAGGAGCCAAGTGAGGTTTAGAGTGTGGCCTAGTTGGGCAGCCCTCTCTGTCCAAAGAAGCCAAAATCAAACACAGAATTCAACAAGTAATAACTCATATTATCATAACAAGTTGGATTAACTACATGGAGGTTAGACAGTGAGCCAGCTATTGTGCTGATTAAGACATATCATAAAAAGGTGTGTGTGTGTGTGTGTGTGTGTGTGTGTGTGTGTCTTCACTCAGGAATGTGTACTATTGAGGTGGGTAGTGAACCTGCAGAAGGGATCAATTAATTAAAAAGAATTGCTACACTCAGCTATACTACTCTTGACAGATAAAATCCCTTATTAAATCAGTTCTCAATATATACTATTACATGAGTGTCCTATTAATGTAGCATGACCAAAGACATGATCAAAAAATCACCTTAGAAAAATCTTAAACATCATATAATAAAAGCCCTGACCTAAAGAGTATTTACAACAGCAGAAGATAATTTGATGTCCTTCCTTCCATCATATTCCTAGGTATAGAAGTCACTGTAACCTCAGTCCAGTCAGATAAACCTGCCATTGAGTTCCACAACCCATCAACCCTAAATAATCTTCAAAGCTTTTTAGGTAATATTAATTGACTTAGACCATGGATTCTCATACTGACCAGACAGTTTCAGACCAGACTATTTGACTTATTTGGCCACATGGAGAGAGGGGGGAAGGGAACGCAGAGAGAGGGGAAGCAAGAGGGCAAGTGTAAGAATAAGAGAGACAAGAGTGAGGAGTAACCAGACTATTTGACTTATTTATGTGTGACAAAGACCTCTCCTCTCCTTGCTCCCTGATGCCAACAGTCAAGTAGTTCCTTTGCTCTATTAACAATCACATTAAAATACTTCCCTTGCTCTCTATGAGTATGAGCCATAACAACCAATCCATGTCTTTGTATTCCAATCCTACCCCATGGGAGTTGGATCCTTATACCAACCTCAGGGTATCTTAGAATGACTCATACATCAGTATTGGACACTTCAAGTCCTAACTAAGGTAGTCACTTCATCCACCCTGAGAAGGACAAGAAGAGAACATACCTTACAAATTATAGGTAAAGAACCTGATGTAATTGTTTTTTCTTTTCCCAGACATCTAATGGTTCCTGAGAAACAATGTATCTTTTGCTATTAGTCTCATCAGCTTCCCACGACAAATAGACAACTATTACTCAAAGATAAATTGCTGGCAAAAAATACCACACTTTAAGTGGCTCCCACCTCATTTATTCTCCTGATCTACCATCCTGCAGGACACCATGTGTGGGTTAAAATGGTGGGACCCATCCATCCAGGGCTCTGTCTGCTGGACGAGACAGGTGCAGAAAGTTTGACTTCGCTCACCCCAACCACCTTCAGGCATGGGAAAGGGCAGGCTGAGGTCCCTATGGAACTGGCAGAGTCAGGCTCTGTGTCCCGAGGCAGCATGGAATCTGGAGATGGCAGGTTCTAGCTCTTGGACACCACAGATACCTCTGGATGTCTCAGAAGAGCTGAGCTCCAGCACATTCCCATGAGGATGAGAGTCCTTGGCTTGCTCAGGTGGCTGATTGGCTTGGTAGAGACCATGTCTGGAAGCGCAGAGAGGTTTCCTACAGAACACTAGACACAGTTCTTTAGAGGAAGACCTCCATTGCTCCAGCACGGCGGGTCCAGATGAGAAGAGGCCATCCATGGTTTTAAGGCATTTATTGTTGGTGGAGAGTTGTGATGAGTGAAAAGTAAAGACTGGCTATGGCCACATGGAGAGAGGGGGGAAGGGAACACAGAGAGAGGGGAAGCAAGAGGGCAAGTGTAAGAATAAGAGAGACAAGAGTGAGGAGGGGTCAGGCATCCCCTTTTATAATGGGTCAGGCCTACCTGACTGTTGCCAGGTAACCAAGGAGAGGAGCATATCTAGCTGTTTCCAGGCAACTGTACGGGTAGAGTCCAGACAGAATACTAGGAACTTGCGATGTTGCCCTACTTGACCAATGGCCCCAGAATTATGGAGCCTCCCCTCAGGAACCTAGTGTCTGGGAGCCTTCCATCCCCTGCAGAAAGATACAACTTGACCATAAAACAAGCTATCTTTCATGATCCCACACCCAAGGCTATTAAAGATTGGGGAGGGGCATGACAAGGGGCTGCCTACATATCAAGGTGATGCTGAATCCTAGTCACATTTTTCAACCTCCCCAATTTAAATAATGTATGCTATCTTTTTGGTTGTAACATACCTACAAGAACTATTTTCTATACTCAGATAGCATTTATGTGGTCAACTTGTTCCCCTAGCTAGCCTGATTCTATAATAAATTTGTTGGTAACCCTCATTCCCCACTATTTAATAAATGTTTCAAAAATACTTTAAATTAGTTCCATTTTTATCAGCCATATAATGTTATCCTCATTCCTCCCCTCATGAACAATGCCCTGGCAGAAATATGCCACCCATATTCAATCATTCAGTAGACAGAATTTTATATTAATTACTGTAGATACCTAGTCCCATTTCACCTGGGCCATGGCACAGTTAAATGAAACCTAAAACAAAACAACACAAAACTAATTTAGTACATGCTCTCTACTTTTGCTATTATGGGGGAACCCCTCCAAATAAAAACTGATAATGAACCAGGATCTTCTAGCTTTCATGGTCTCTGGTGAGAAGTCTGGTGTGATTTTGATAGGTCTTCCTTTATATGTTACTTGGACTTTTTCTCTTACTGCCTTTAATATTCTTTCTTTGTTTAGTACATTGGGGTTTTAATTATTATGTGGTGAGAGGTATTTCTGCTCAGGTCTAGTCTGTTTGGAGTTCTGTAGGCTTCTTGTATATTCATAGGCATCTCTCTCTTTAAGTTGGGAAAGTTTTCTTCCATAATTTTGTTGAGGATATTTGCTGGCCCTTTCAGTTGTAAATCTTCACTCTCATCTATACCTATAATCCTTAGGTTTGGTCTTCTCATTGTATCCTGGATTTCCTGGATGTTCTGGGATACAAGCTTTTTTGCATTTTGCATTTTCTTTGACTGTTGAGTCAATGGTTTCTATGGTATCTTTGGCATCTGAGATTTTTTCTTCCATCTCTTGTATTCTGTTGTTTATATTTGCATCTATGTCCCCTGATTTCTTCTCAAGGTTTTCTATCTCCAAAGTTGTCTCCCTTTGTGATTTCTTAGTTGTTTCTACTTCTGTTTTTAGATCCAGGATGGTTTTGCTCAGTTCCACCATTTGATTGTTTGTGTTTTTGTTTTCCTGTAATTCTTTAAGATATTTTTGTGTTTCCCCTTTCATGACTTCTGCCTGTTGACTCAAGTTCTCCTGCATTTTTTTAAGGGTTTGGGTTTTTTTTTTTTTTTTTTTTTTTTTGCATTTCTTCTTTATTGGCTTCTATCTCTTGAGCCTTATTCTCCTGAGTTTCTTTAAGTGATTTTTGTGTTTCCATTATATGAGTTTCTAGCTTATTCATGTTCCCCTGTATTTCTCTAAGAGATTCATTTATGTCCTTTTTGTGTTCTTCTAGCAGCAGCATGAACAGTGATTTTTAAATCCAAATCTTGTTTTTCTGGTGTGTTGGCATAACCAGGACTTGCTGATGTGGAGAGTTTGGTTCAGATGCTGCCATATTGCCTAGATTTCTGTTAGTAGTGTTCCTGTGTTTGCCCTTTGCCATCTTGCTCTCTGGAGTTAATTGGTCATGTCTCTGGCTGATGTTTGAGCCTTGTGTGAGGCTCTGTGGCTATTTCAGCAACATTGAATGGTTGGGTTTCCCCGTCACAGATTGCTGATGTGCTGTCCTCTTCGGTGCCCTTGCAGCCCTTGTGTGCCTTGCCCTGATTGTGTCTGAACCAGATGGTGCCTGTTTCCTCCTTCAGGGGGTGCTGATAGTGTATGCTGTGGGACTTTTTTCTGAGTGATGATCCTTCTGCTGGGCAGCCTATCTCCCAACCGGGTTGGTGAACACAAGGCTAGCCTAGCTGCTCAGGCCCGGAGGCTAGGCAAAGGCCTGGCAGGCCAAGGTCCAAGGAAAGTTCCCCTCGGGCTATGAGTGTTAACTGGTTCTGTCAGGTGGCCAGGATGGTGCAGGTGTGTGCTCCCAGAAAGTGCTGGGAGAGTCTGCTGGGCTAACAACCTCCTGGCTGGGTTGGCACACAGATGGCCCACCGAGCAGCCCAGGTCTTGGGGGCAGTCCAGGGCCTGTCAGGCCTAGACCCCATGATGTTGGCCTTGGGTTATGTTTGCGTACCTGAGGCTGTCTGATCTCTCTGGCATCCGAGAACCAAGATGGAGGCCCTAAAATTCATTTTAAGGTCTCCATCAACAATCCTTGGGAGAGACGATAGTGAACAGAAATCATAGGTAAGCTCTACTCTACTGAATTTGCTAAATACACTCAGACCCTGATTCTGTTCCCTTTGTCCTCACATTCCAGTGGCCAACAGCTCTTGAGGAGAAGGGAGGGCCAAAATGGCCATGAGCAAAGACACAAATTAGGCCAATATAGTAGCCACAAAAAAAAAAAATCAAGCCTATAGGTGGAATTAGAAAAAATATGATACAGAACAAGACAAGCCAGATCTAGAAAGTCAGGCAAGGAATATACTCACTTATAAGTGGATATTAGCTGCTAAGTAAAAGACAATCAGTATAATCTATAGACCTAGAGGGGCTAAGTAACTAGAAATGCTCTAGGAGGGATCTAAGAAGGTGAAATAGAATATATTGTGTGGTGAACTGATGGTGGGTGGGAATGGGAACAAGAAGGATTAGGTGAGAAAGAAGAAATGGAGGAGTTATTAAGGGGCACATGGGGCGCAATGTGGAAAACTAGTGCAACAGAAATTTTCTGGAATCTATGAGGGTGACCCTAGTCAGAAATCCTCCTAGTCATAAAGAATACAGAACCTAAATGGGCCATCTCCTATAACCAGGCAAATTTTCCAGTGGTGTGAATGTATTAAATAGCAAATTAAGGGTCTTATCCTGAGAGGGACTAATTCTTTCTTCCAGAAGCCTTCTCAGAAGGAGGGAATTTATACCTAGCCACAAAACCTTAAACCTACAACCTCTGTTGTCTGCAAGACATTCTTTGGTAATGGTGGCTCAGAGCTTTTGGGAGTGGCCAAACAATGACGTTCTAATGACAATTAATCTAGATTGATGTAGTCCTATTGATGGTTCCTTTGCCCTAAATAAACTTCAGTTTCATGAGGTTCCATTTATTTATTGTTGATAATAGTATCTGCGTTTTCAGTGCTGTGTTTAGGACTTTGTTTCCTTGTCTAAACTTCAGGTCCAAATCACAAGAGTGCCCATGTCTGACACTGCCTGGATAGGGCCCCAAAGTAGCAGAGGCCAAATGGCAGCACTGAATATCCAAAGTCAAGGTGATAATTATCACAATGGGCAGAACAGACAAAGCAATGTTCATAATGACTTAAACAATAATGGTGAGCCCGAGTAAAGTATGACAGATAAGGACCTGTGGTACTGGCTAATTAATCGTGGTATTTCTAGGAATGAAATAGATAAGATGCCTACTTTTCTTAGGGTTTTATTGCTGTGAACAGATACCATGACCAAGGCAACTCATATAAAAGAGAACATTTAACTGGCTTATAGTTTCAGAGATTCAGTCCATTATCATCATGACAGTTAGAATGGCAGTCTGCAGGTAGACGTGGTGCTAGAGAAGGAGCTGAGAATTCTATTTCTTGGTCTGAAGGCAGCCAGAAGCAGACAGTCTTCTGCAGGCAGCCAGGAGGGGACTGTTCCACACTGAATGGAGCATGAGTACTAGGAGACCTCAAAGCACACCCCACAATGACACACTTCCCCCAACAAGGCTACAGCTACTCCAACAAAGCTCCACTCCTAATAATGCCATTTCCCATGGGGCAAGCATTGAAATACTAGTCTATGGGAGCCAAACATATTAATAACACCACACTACTGATTGGTTTTATATGTATAAGTGGAAAAATTCTCAAATAAATAAAATAAAGGCTACATTGAAAGTAACAAGAGGCACTACCACATGAGTTAATTTACAAGCTTGAACCAATTTTCAGATTCAGAACAGCTTGAATGAAGGGTTGGTCAGGTTCCTTTAAGGACAGACAGTAACAAAATACCTAATTTTTCTGCTAGCTTTTTTTCTAGTCTTTCCCAGAGGGACCTATGGCCCTTTTGCAAGGAAAACTGTACACTGAGATATAGGAAGCAATAGGACTTTTCTGGGTCTATTAGATAGTGGTTCTGAATTGACACTGATACTGAAAGACATTCTGGAAGAGTCAAGAAACACTGATGGTCTCCAATTAAAGTAGGGGCTTATAGAAGTGAATTGATTAATAGAATGTTGGCTGAAGTCCAACTCATTAGGTCCAGTGGGTCCCTGGAACTAATCCTGTAGTCATACCTCCAGTACCAGGATGAGTAATTGGGAAAGATATACTTAGAAATTAGACAAATTTTCACATTGGTTCTCTGACCTGTGGAGTGATGGATATGGTTGGAAAGGGTAAATGGAAGCATTTAGATTTGCTTCTGCCAATGAAAATAATGATTTAAAATCAGTATCATTTTAATGCTGCTGAATTTTCTGAAATTAGTGAATTATCAAGGACATGAAACCTGCCAGAATAGAACTTTCCAAATCTCCTTTTAACTTTCTCATCTGGCCAGTATACAAAAGAAATAAATTGTGGAGATTGACAGTTGAATATTGAAACCCAATCAGATAGCTTGTCCATTTCAGCTGCTTAACTGGAGTTATATCTTTACTTGAGCAAATTAGCATGTCTTCTGATATGTGGTATACAGCTATAGATCTACAAAATTTCTTTTTCCAGTACTTCTCCATAAGAATCACAAAAACAAATGTATTTATTTATTTATTTATTTATTTATTTATTTATCCACTTTACATCATGGTCACAGCCTCCCTCCTCCCTCATAAGTCCCTTACTTATTACCCCTGTCCTTCTTCTTGGAGAAGAGGGAAGCCCCCCTTTGTACCATCTAGGACAATAAATTCCAATAGAATTAAGTGAATCCTATCCCACTGGGGCTCAGCCAGGCAGTCCAGATAGGGGAATTGGATTCATTGGCAGGTAACTGAGTAAGACAGCCTCAACCAGAATTTTTTTGGGGACCCACATGAGGACCAAGCTGAACATCTGCTAAAAATGTGTAGGGGGCCTAGGTCCAGACACTGCATGCTCTTTCCTCAGTGTTTCAGTCTCTTTGAGCCCCTATGGGCTCAGGTTAGTTGACTGTAAATCTTCTAGTGGTGGATATTCTCAACTCCTCCTGCTTGGACACTTATATCCCCCACTCTTCCACAAAACTCTCCAAGTTCTGCCTGATGTTTTGCTGGGGCTCTTTAAATCTGTTTCCATCAGCTTCTGGAGGAAGTCTCTCAGGAGACAATTATGCTAGGGTCATTTATGAAAGCAAAGCAGAGTATCATTAATAGAATCATGGGTTGGCTCTCTTCAATGGCATAGGTCTAAATTTGGGACAGTCATTGGTTTTCTCTTCCCTCAATATCTGCTCCATCTTTATCTCTGCACATCTTAGAGTGAAAACACAATTTGGGTTGAAGGTTTTGTAGATGGGTTTATGTCTCCTCTCCACTAGAATTTGTTCCTAGCTAGAGGAAGTGCTGACTTCAGTCCTCAAATCCCACCTGCTAGGATTCTCAGTTAGAGTCACCCCATAGACTCCTCAGAGCCTCACCAGTCCCAAGTCTCTAGTTAATCCTAGAGATGCCCCCACTGATTTCCATTCTCACAGCCTGTTGCCGCCAGCGGCCACATACGAACCAGAATACCTGGAAGAGAATTCTGAGGTTAACGGGAAGGGGGCGAAAGAGAATGAGTCAAGAGGACAGTTGCCCATAGAGACCGACTTTACTATCAATTAGCCAATATTTATAATCTTTGGAAAAACCACCCTGCCCCCAAATGGCAGAGAGTTCATTAGATCTTCTTCTCGGCGGGTTGTCTGCTTTTAGTCACACAGTTTTCTGCTGGTCTCCGGGTGGAGCTGCACTGAGGCGGCCTTGGTAGTTAAGGTGAAATCAGCTGTATTGTTCTCAAGGGAACTAGGGCCGGACATAACGCCAGGGGAAGGGTGGAGGCTGTAGGTCAGGAATGCCTCAGCTTGAATAGGCCAGAGATAACGCCTGGGGAAGGGTGGGGGTGGCCAGCCAGGAGGGTCACAGCTAAATGCTGTGGGGGAAAGGAACTATTCCCCCTTAATTATTAATTTTTAACAACTCAGTGGATATAAGTATATTCGTCCAATGGACGATGGGCTTTCACCAGTGAGGGAAAACAGAGGTCCAACCCCCTTAAACATTAACGACATCTTTTTCAGGGGAGGGGAAATAGACTGCCTTACTAATTTAAGGACAGTCTCTTAATGTCAACCCCCATGCAGCTGGACGTGCTTTTCAGGGAAATCCGGAGGTAGGATTTTTTCCTTTTCCCTTGCAGTGCCTCGCCTCGCACCTCAAACTGATGCCCATGTTTGTTATATTAACAAACATGCATAGTTCCGAATACTATGCAGCCTCATTTTTGAGGATCCACTGGTAAAGTAAATGATCTGTGAATATGAGCTGGCTGGCTATAATAACCACCCATCCTCATCCTGGCGGCCATTGCTGGAGGAGCCTATCTTCTGAGTGTTATCTGCTTGAAATATAAAAGGAGATTAAGAGAAAAAACCTGTTTGGTCAGTATTGGAAGGCCCAAGATGTTTAATTTGATTGAAAATTTGTGACTTCAGGCAAGAGGCCTGGCTTGCAACTTAATTGCAAGAACATAAAGGAACCTTTCTTCCCAAGTAAGTGGGAAGCGGCTTAGGGAAAGCCTTTTGAGTTAATTATACTTACCAGCAGCTTTAGGGTGTGTTTACCTGTCGGACCAATCTCTCTGGCAGCCAGCGTGCTCGGTCTTCTCCTTGAGAAAAAATGCAGACGGACCCTCTCCCCCAGATTAAAACGGGGTCTGGACCATTCCATGTATTAGTTAAAGGATCCCGCCACTTAACCATGGCGTAGGAATTGGAAGTAGCTGGGTGCCAGTGTCGGTCTGCTGCAGACTGACCTTTAGCATCCGTTTGGAGAAAATTTAAAACAAATAAGACCAAGGCAAGATGTGATTTGGGAGACCTGGGGGGTATTGACTCCCCTTCTTTGTTTTAAGAAGCCTGTTTTTAAGGGTGCGGTGAGCACGCTCTACGATTCCTTGACCCATTGTGTTATAAGGAATTCCAGTTTTAAGTTTTATATTAAATTCCTTGCAAAATAAGATAAAGTTCTTACCAGAATAGGCTGGTCCATTGTCTGTCTTAATGACTTTGGGTAATCCCATGGTATTAAAAGCTTGTAAACAATGATCAATTACATTTTTAGAGGCTTCTCCCGAATGCAGGGAGGCAAAAATGAGTCCCGAGCACGTATCAATGGAAACATGTATAAACTTTAATTTCCCAAATTCTGCATAGTGAGTTACATCCATTTGCCAAATTTGATTGGGCATAAGGCCACGTGGATTAACCCCTAAGTGGGGCACTGGTGCTAAAGTGAGACAATTAGGGCATTGTTTTACAATCATTCTTGCTTGCTCCTTTGTGATCTTATGACGGAGTCTTAATGTATGGCTAGAAAGATGAAATTTACCATGATCACATCTAGCCAATTCTATAGGTTTTAAACCTAAAGCCTCTCCTATGAGAGCTTTGTCAATGCACTCATTACCCTGAGCCAAAGGTCCAGGAAGACTTGAGTGAGCTCGTATATGGCCAATATAAAAGGGATTTTTCCTAGCAAGAATGATACTTTGCAATTGTGAAAACAAGGATCCAGATGGCGTATTAAAATTAAATGTGCCACAGGTTTCTAATTGTGGTATAGAAAATGCAACATAAGCACTGTCAGTAAAGAGATTAAAAGTACTATCTATAGATTGAAAGACACACAACACCGCTGTCAGCTCTGATAACTGAGCAGAAAGCCCAGGGGTCTCTATGACCACCTGTTGATTATTAATAAGATATCCGGCTCTTCCTTTGGAGGAGCCGTCTGTGAAAATTAAAAGAGCATTGTACAATGGCTGTAAAGATGTCATTTTAGGAAATACAACCTTATGCATATTTAAAAACTTTATTAATTTGTCTTGAGGATAATGGTTATCTATAGTCCCTTCAAAGCCTATCTGAGCAAGCAACTAATCTGTGCTATGCTGTTTTAACCAAGCATCTTGATTTACACTATAAGGCTGAATAATAACATCTGGTTCTTTGCCAAAATAAGTTAGCGCCTGCTTTCTTCCAAGCACAATTACTTGGGCTACTGCCTCATAATATGGCAAGATATTACGCCTTGAAGACACCCTCAAATGAATCCACATCAGAGGAGCCTTTTGCCATAATAAACCTGTAGGCGAATGAGTCGTATTAAAAATTAGCAGATGCAAAGGTAAAGAATAATCTATATAGGTAACAAATTGATTTTCAATAGCTTTCTCCACTGTCTGTAAAGCCAAAAATCCTTCTGAAGTTAATAATCTAGGGGATGTAGGATCAGCATTCCCCTTTAGAATATCAAATAAAGGTTGCAATTCTCCTGTAGTAAGCTTTAAATATGGCCGAAGCCAGTTAATGTCACCCAATAACTTCTGAAAATCATTTAAAGTTTTTAAATTGTCCCTGCAGATAATTATCTTCTGGGAAAAAAATTGCTTGGTCTGTAAGTTTAAAACCCAGATAATTATATGGATCCTGGGTCTGTACCTTCTCTGGTGCTATTTGCAATCCTTTAGCGGATAAAGCTTGTTGTAAATCTTTAAAACATAAAAGCAAAGTCTGAGGATTTTTTCCTGCAATTAGAAAATTATCTGTGAAATGGATAAAGTAAATATCTGGCCATTTTTGTCTTACAGGCTGAATGGCCTGTGCCACAAACTTCTGACATAAAGCCGGGCTGTTAGCCATGCCCTGAGGAAGAACTGTCCATTGGTATCTTTTCATAGGTTCCATGAAGTTAATAGAAGGAACACTAAACGCAAATCTTTTGCAATCCTCAGGATGCAATGGAATAGTAAAGAAACAATCTTCTAAATCTATGACTATTTTATGAAATCCTTTAGGAATAGCTACGGGGGATGGAAGACCAGCTTGTAAAGTTCCACTTTTTCTGCGAAGCTTCGCCAGATAGGGTCACCTCAGGAAATTCTCCTGTATCAGGTCTGTCCCTGTTCAGACGCCAATATGTTGCCGCCAGCGGCCACATGCGAACCAGAATACCTGGAAGAGAATTCTGAGGTTAACGGGAAGGGGGCGAAAGAGAAATGAGTCAAGAGGACAGTTGCCCATAGAGACTGACTTTACTATCAATTAGCCAATATTTATAATCTTTGGAAAAACCACCCTGCCCCCCAAATGGCCGAGAGTTCGAGTTCGTTAGATCTTCTTCTCGGCGGGTTGTCTGCTTTCAGTCATGCAGTTTTCGGCTGGTCTCCGGGTGGAGCTGCGCTGAGGCGGCCTTGGTAGTTAAGGTGAAATCGGCTGTATTGTTCTCAACAGAACTAGGGCTGGAGATAACGCCAGGGGAAGGGTGGAGGCTGTAGGCCAGGAATGGGATGCTTAGAAAGGAAATCAGTCTTCTCAAGGGATAAGTCCTTGATAGGTAATCCAGTTTTAAGTGAACATTCCTGAGCACATGTATATAGCAGTAACAATAAATGGATGCAGTAGGATGAGTGTGTTAGGAACAAAATATTTAACCAAGAACTTATGAACTTGAAAGAAAATTAGAAGGAAACAGAAGGAGTTGACAGGGCTGTTGAAATAGAAATAATATAAATATTGTACTTGTGAAGGAAACCAGCAAAATCAATGGATAAGGATAATAGCACAAGTGAAATCTAATACTGGATGGGATATGGAGCAAGGACAAAACTACTGAATTTCTGGTGGGAATGAAAATTTTTATAGCCACCATGGAAATCAAAATGGCAATTCCTCAGAAAGATGGGAGTTGATCCACCTCAAGACCCAGTAAAACTACTTGGGTATATATCCTAAGGACACTTCATTCCATCACAAGGACACACGCTCAACTATCTTTGCAGCAGCTTTATTCATAATACTGACAGCACGGTCCTATTGCTGAAGACAATACCAATACAATTCATTGAACATAAAGAAGTCAAGATGGTGCTTAGATGAAGCCCTCACCCATATATTATAGCCTCTTTGGTGAAGAAGTGTACTTCAGGCTATCAAAAGTGCATAGTAACCCAGCCACTAAAATTTTTACCTACAATCTATCCTGACTACAAAATATGCTAGGGCAATAGTGCACAGAACTTATGGAAGTAGCCAACCAATATTTGATTTGACTTAAGTCTCACTCCATGAAAATGAACTCATACCTGACACGACTTGGGTAACCAAAACCAGAAACTAAATAGCCCAGAGACACAGGGTAAAAGCGAACACTACTAATTCCTTAAATGATTCCTAGTGATATTCTCTTATACTTATAGACTAGTATCTTATGCAATCATTCTGAGAGAGGCTTCTTCTTCCACCAGCAAATGCGAACAGATGCAGAAATCCACAGACCCACAGACCCACAGACCCACAGACCCACAGACCCACAGACCCACAGGTCCACAGACCCAGAGACACACAGACACACAGATCCACAGACACACAGACACACAGACTCACAGACCGAGACCCACAGCCAGTCATTATACAGAAAAAGAATATAAATTGGAGTTCTTCATCAAATACCTTCTCTCACACCTCAGGGAATTTTGTGGAAAATCATGTGGCAAGGCTGTAAGATCAAAGGAGATAAATGACATCAGAATAATAAGATCCTCTGAATCAATTTAGTAAGGTTCATATGTGCTCACAGGGACAAAAGAAGCAAGCACAAGGCCTACAGGGGTCTACAACATGTCCCCTATGCACATGCACACATACACAAACACATGCAATTAGCTTAGTAATTTTATGAAACTCCTGACTATGAGAACAAGTGGGTTTCTGACTGTTGTGCTGCACTTGGGACTCTTCCTTTTGTTGTATTATCATGCCCAACTTCAATATAGAAGTGTTTTTCTTCACCTCACTATATTTTGTCATTATATATTATTATATATATTATAGTTTGTCATGTTTGGTCATTATATCTTAGAAGCCTATTCTGTTCTAATAAGACAAAGAAAATAGAGTAAATTGAAATAGTCAATTGAAAGGATGAGTAGGAAAAAACTGAAAGGATGGGGGAAAGTATAATCAAATGTATTGTGTGAGAAAAAAATCTTCCAAAAATAAAATATAATAATAATAACAGATACCAGAAAATTTTAAATAAAAAATAATGTTTAGGAATGAGAACAATGGTATTTCCCTTTCCAGTCTCACATGGCTATGGGTATTATCTATTCAGATCATACCTAGACAGCCATATTTACAAGTTGGTATTATGGGTATAGTTTTCCTGCCATTTCTGAGTGGCACAGTCTCAGTGCTGATTTCTTAATCTTTTTACTCTTACAATCTTACTGCCACTATTTTAAGGTGTTAACTGAGCTCTAAGTGAAATGTAGGACTTCTGTTATAGATATATGCATTGGGCTTGGATGTTCACAATCATTTGATATCAGTAGTAAAACCAGTTGTGGTGTTCTGTAATGTCTCCATCTTCTGCAAAGAAAAGCTTCTTTGTTATTTGTTATGTAAGAGAGCCTCACTTAACTGTTGGTGAAGGATAAGCTTCCAAATCCACTTAGAAAAATTGGTGATCAGTGGCAATATTAGCCTCTCCTCTATGATGAATAACCATACTATACTTGGTAGTTAGGTGTTTAATATCAGGTACAATCTCCCTCCTGCTGAGAAGGCTTCTGGAAGAGAGAATTAGTCCCTCTCAGGATGAGACTCTGAATTTGTTATCTAATACAAAGTAGTTGGCATTGAAATCATATTCACAAAACATCACTAAATGAACTCTGTAGGTTATATCTGTATGTTTATGCATTTAAATATATCTAGTAACAAAATTTAAAGATAAACAGATCACTAATTTGAGAGAGAGTAGGGAGGCATTCAAGATGTTGGAGAGAAGAAAAAAGTTGGGAAGTATTAAAATATATATGTTAATTAAAATAACAGCATAATGGGAAGTATGACATAAAACATGAAATTAATAATGCATGAGAGCAGTGAGTGCAGCGTTCTCATCCATCTCAACAGCAACTATCAGAAGATGGTTCAGAAGACTTGATTATTTTTTGTGTCACATAACCTCAAATCAAAGGGACTGTGCTTAACAATAATCATCATATCTGACCTTGATTTCAATAGCATGGTGGTGAATTGTATCATTTTCCTGGAATGATATGTTATTGAGGCTTCTGAGAAAGTCATCAGTGTAATCTGGGGTATGTTCATTCCATACTACTTGCCATGTTCTATATATAATAGGTGTGTTAACTCTCTATTGGTCTGCTCAATTGCTGATACTCCCTGGACCAGGTACAAGGTCGTATCTGTGGACAGCATGGCTTTTATTCCCATATTGAACCCTCTTAACTACAGCATCAAGAATAATGAGGTAAAGATTGCTCTGAAGAGAAAACTAGGTAGGTAAGTATTAGCTTAGAGATATATGCTATGTTGAAGGACTTAATATAGCAATAATGTCTCATGAGTATAATAATAAAAGGGAGGTCAGAGTGATAATGTCTGTTGAAACATTAAACGTAAATGTAGAACATTGAATAAATCTAAGTTCAACTATTTTTTAAATATTTTTTATTTTCTATATTCGTTTACATTGCAAATGATTTCCCCTTTCCCAGAAACCCCCTCCCCATATATCCAATAAAGCTTCTTCTCTCCATCCATTCTCCAATCACCTCCCTCCTTTTTCTCTGTCCATATATTCCTCTCCAATGCTAGATCAATCCTTTCCAGGATCAGGACCCTCTCCATACTTCTTCATGGGAGTCATTTGTTATGTGATTTGTGCCTTGGGTATTCAGAGCTGCTGGGCTAATTAATATCCACTTATCAGAGATTGCATTCCATGTGCATTCTTTTGTGATTGGGTTACCTCACTTAGGATGATATTTTCCAGATCAAACCATTTGCCTAAAAATTTTGTGAATTCATTGTTTCTAATTGCTGAGTAGTATTCCATTGTGTAAATATACCACATTTTCTGTATCCAGTCCTCCTTTGAGGGACATCTGGGTTCTTTTCAGCTTCTGCCTATTATAAATAAGGCTGCTATGAACATAATGGGGCATGTGTCTTTATTGCATGCCAGGGAATCCTTTGGGTATATGCCCAGGAGAGGTATAGCAGGGTCCTCCGGAAGTGTCATGTCCAGTTTTCTGAGGAACCGCCAGACTGATTTGCAAAGTGGTTGTACCATCTTACAACCCCACCAGCAGTGGAGGAGTGTTGCTTTTTCTCCACATCCTCCCCAACACCTGCTGCCTCCTAAGTTTTTGACCTTAGCCATTCTAAGTGATGTAAGGTGAAATCTCATGGTTGTTTTGATTTGCATTTCCCTAATGACTAATGATGTTGAGCACTTCTTAAGGTGCCTCTCGCCCATCTGAATTCCTTCAGGTGAAAATTCTTTGTTTATATCTGTACCCCATTTTTAATAGGGTTATTTGGTTCCCTGGGGTCTAACTTCTTGAGTTCTTTGTATATATTGGATATTAGCCCTCTATCAGATGTAGGGTTGGTGAATATCCTTTCCCAATTTGATGGTTGCTGTTTTGTCCTTTTAACAGTATCCTTTTATGAGGTCTTCTATGAAAGTCGGATAGAACTCTGCACTGAAGCCATCTGGTCCCGTGCTTTTTTTGGTTTGGAGACTTTCTATGACCCTTTTTATTTCTTCAGGTGTTATGGGACTGTTTAGATGATCTATTTGATCCTGATTTAGTTTTGGTGTCGGATATCTGTCTAGGAAACTGTCCATTTCCTCTAGATTCTCCAGTTGTGTTGCGTATAGGCTTTTGTAGTAGGATGTAATAATTTTTTAATTTCCTCAGTTTCTGTTGTTATATCTCCCTTTTCATTTCTAAGTTTGTTAATCTGTATACTGTCTCTGTGCCCTTTGGTTAGTCTGGCTAAGGGTTTATCTATCTTGTTTATTTTCTCAAAGAACCAGCTCCTGGTTTTGTTGATTCTTTGTACGGTTCTCTTTGTTTCTACTTGATTGATTTCGGCCCTGAGTTTGATGATTTCCTGCCTTCTACTCCTCCTGGGTGAAATAGCTTCTTTTTGTTCCAGGGCTTTCAGGTGTGTCATTAAGCTGTTAGTGTATGCTCTCTCCATTTTCTTTTTTGAGGCTCCCAGGGTTATGAGTTTTCCTCTTAGCACTGCTTTCATTGTGTCCCTTAGATTTGGGTATGTTGTGTCTTCATGTTCATTAAGTTCTACAAAATCTTTAATTTCTTTCTTTATTTCTTCCTTCACCAAGGTATCATTGAGTAGAATGTTGTTCAGTTTCCACGTATATGTTGGTTTTCTGTTGTTTTGGTTGCTATTGAAAACCATTTTACTCCATAGTGATCCAATAGGAGGCATGGGATTAGTTCGATGGTCTTATATTTGTTGAGGTCTGTCTTGTGACCAATTATATGGTCGATTTTGGAGACGGTACCATGAGGTGCTGAGAAAAAGGTATATTCTTTTTTTTTATTCGATATATTTTTTATTTACATTTCCTTTGTTTCCCCTTTTCTAGCCCCCCACTCCCCAAAAGTCCCATGAGCCCCCTTTTCTCCCCCTGTCCTCCCACCCACCCCTTCCCACTTCCCCGTTCTGGTTTTACCCTATACTGCTTCACTGAGTCTTTCCAGAACAAGGGGCCACTCCTCTGTTCTTCTTGTGCCTCATTTGATGTGTGGATTATGTTTTGGGTATTCCAGTTTTCTAGGTTAATATCCACTTATTAGTGAGTGCATACCATGATTCATCTTTTGAGTCTGGGTTACCCAAAAGATTCCCCAGCATGTCATAAGGATATGTGCTCCACTATGTTCATAGCAGCCCTATTTATAATTTCCAGAAGCTGGAAAGAACCCAGGTATTCCTCAACAGAAGAGTGGATGCAAAAAATGTTGTATATATACACAATGGAGTACTATTCAGCCATTAGAAACAATGAATTCATGAAATTCTTAGGCAAATGGATGGAGCTAGAGAACATCATACTAAGTGAGGTAACCCAGACTCAAAATGTATATTCTTTTGCTTTAGGATAAAATGTTCTATCTATCTATCTATCTATCTATCTATCTATCTATCTATCTATCTATCTATCTATATATCTATCTATCTATCTATATCTATCTATATCTATATCTATATATATATCTATATATCTATATCTATATCTATCTATCTATATATATATATATATATATATATATATATATATATATATATATATATATATATATATATGTTAAATCTAATTGGTCCAAAGCTTCAATTGGTTTCACAGTGTCCCTGTTCAGTATCTGTTTTCCTGATCGGTCCATTGAGGAAAGTGCAGTGTTGAAGTCACCAATAATTATTGTGTTAGGTGCAATGTGTGTTTTGAGCTTTAGTAAAGTTTCTTTTATGAATGAGGGTGCCCTTGTATTTGGAGCATAGGTGTTCAGGATTGAGAGTTCTTCTTGTATTTTTCCTTTGACCAGCAAGAAGTGTCCCTCAGAGTCTCTTTTGATGACTTTGAATTGAAAATCAATTTTATCTGATATTAGAATGCCTACTACAGCTTGTTTCCTGAGACCATTTGCTTGTAAAATTGTCTTCCAGCCTTTTACTCTACGGTAGTGTTTGTCTTTGACACTGAGGTGTGTTTCCTGTATGCAGCAAAATGTAGGGTCCTGTTTACACATCCAGTCGGTTAGTCTATGTCTTTTTGTTGGGGCATTGAGCCCATTGATGTTAAGAGATATTAAGGAATAGTGATTATTACTTTCTGTCATTTTTGATGTTATTTTTTAAATTTGATTGGTTATCTTCTTTTGGGTTTGATGAAAGAAGGTTACTACCTTGCTTATTCCTGGGTGAAGTTTCCCTCCTTGTATTGGTGTTTTCCTCCTATTATCATTTGTAGGGCTGGGTTTGTGTATAGATATTGGGTAAACGTGGTTTTGTCATGGAATATCTTAGTTTCTCCATCTACGGTGATTGAGAGTTTTGCTGGGTATAGTAGTTTTGACTGGCATTTGTGTTCTCTTAGAGTCTGCATGAGATCTGCCCAGAATCTTCTAGCTTTCATAGTCTCAGGTGAGAAGTCTGCTGTGATTCTGATAGGTCTTCCTGTATATGTTACTTGGCCTTTTTCTCTTACTGCCTTTAATATTCTTTCTTTGTTTAGTACATTTGGGGTTTTGATTACTATGTGACGGGAGGTATTTCTGTTCTGGATCCATTCTCTTTGGAGTTCTGTAGGCTTCTTGTATATTCATGGGCATCTCTCTCTTTAGGTTAGGGAAGTTTTCTTCCATAATTTTATTGAAGATATTTGCTGGCCCTTTAAGTTGTAAATCTTCACTCTCATCTATGCCTATAATCCTTAGGTTTGGTCTTCTCATTTTGTCCTGGATTTCCTAGATGTTTTGGGTTACAAGCTTTTTGAGTTTTGTATTTTCTTTAACTGTTGAGTCCATGGTTTCTATGGAATCTTCAGCATCTGAGATTCTTTCTTCTATCTCTTGTATTTTGTTGTTGATATTTGCATCTATGTCCCCTGATTTCTTCCCACGGTTTTCTATTTCCAAAGTTGTCTCGCTTTGAGTTTTCTTAGTTGTTTCTACTTCTGATTTTAGATCCTGGATGGTTTTGCTTAGCTCCTTCACTTGCTTGTTTTTGTTTTCCTGTAATTCTTTAAGAGATTTTTGTGTTTCCTTTTTCATGACCTCAGCCTGTTGACCAAGTTCTCCTGTATTTCTTTAAGTGATTTTTACGTTTCCTCCTTATTGGCTTTTGTATTCTCCTGAATTTCTTTCAATGATTTTTGTGTTTCCCTTGTAAAGGCTTCTAACTTTTGATCCATTTTCTCCTGAATTTCTTTAAATATGTCCTTCATGTGTTCCTGTACTAGCATCATGACCAGTGATTTTAAATCCAAATCTTGTTTTTCTGGTGTGATGGGGTATCCAGGACATGCTGTTATAGGAGAATTAGGTTCAGATGCTGCCATATTGCCTTGATTTCTGTTAGTGATGTTTCTGCATTTGCCTTTTGCCATCTAGTTCTCACTGGTGTTAATTGGTCTTGTTGTCAATGCTGGACTCACCAGTGCGAGGTGCCTCTTCCCAGCTGGCCTCTGGTGCACAGCTGACCTCCTGCACTGCCTGGAGACAGGGTGCTGTTGCCCAGGCTGTTCAGATCCCGAAGCAGACACCTGAAGGCTCCCACCTAGGGCCTGCTGGAGTCATCAGAGCACACTGACTCCTCCCAGCTGGCCTCCCAGGTGCCGCTATGGCCTCTTGCAGGTCCTGGAGATGTGGTGTTGTAGCCCAGGTTGTTCTGGATCCCGAAGAGAAGATCTGAAGGCTCCTGCCAGAGGCCTCAGGACTGGAACCTAAGCTCTGTGGGTCCAGACCCACCGGAGAAAGCTGTGTCCTCCCAGTCTGCCTCCGAGTGCACACCAGGCTCTTGCACTTCCTAGAGACCGAGTGCTGTGGTCCAGGCTGTTCAGATCCCAAAGCAGACACCCGAAGGCTCCCACCTGGGGCCTGCTGGACTCACCAGAGCACACTGATTCCTCCCAGCCGGCCTCCCGTGTGCCTCTCTGGCCTCTTGCAGGGCCTGGAGATGTGGTGTTGTAGCCCAGCCTGTTCTGGATCCTGAAGCAGAGATCTGAAGGCTCCCACCAGAGGCCTCAGGACTCTGAGTTCAACTTTTATATTACAAAAGAAATGAAAGGGTTGTATTTGTAAGACCCCAAAAACCGAGGGTGCCCCAACACCCCACACCCCGGAAGGCGACACCCAAATCACTCGCGAGAAACGGTCTCGATGCAATGGCATGAGGATTTCTTTATTTCCAGAATTCTGGGTTCCATAGTCATGCACCACGCAGGGTCAGATGACTATGGACCACAAGTGCTGAACTGAGACAGCTTTTATAAGTTTACAACAGAGCCCACGAATCACAAACCAATCATTTCTTAGCATGGAGAGCCCGCGAAATGCGAGCCAATTGATTTGTACCACTCCATAGTTTGTAGGCCAATCAGTTTAAATTATCGGAGCCCACGCTCAGTGAACCAATTAATTTCCTATAATGTCTACAGCTGCGTGAACTCCTGCTTAGGGGTAATGGCGTAAGTTTACAGAAGCAAGATAAGCTTAGCCCATTTTCAGTTACCCTATGGGGTCAGGGTCACCTATTCAAGGCCTTTCTGCTAGGTCTAAACAAAGGGCAGGCTCTGGAAGGTGACCTTTTACCTAGTTTCTAACAAAGCGAGATAGCATTTTAAACTACTGACTTCTTGGGGTCATTAGAATTAGGCTGTATTATTTTTTTATCCTTTCAGTATTAACTTATCTTTAATAAAGATATGGAGAGAGGGGGCAGGCAGCCTTGTCTAGTCCCTGATTTTAGTGGGATTGGTTCAAGTTTCTCTCCATTTAGTTTGATGTTGCCAACTAGTTTACTGTATACTGCTTTTACTAGGTTTAGTTATGGTCCTTGAATTTGTGTTATTTCCAAGACTTTTAGCATGAAAGGATGCAGAATTTTGTCAAATGTTTTTTCAGCATTAAGTGACCATGTGTTTTTTTCTTTGAGTTTGTTTTCTCCATATCTTTTCAATATAGGACCTGAAGTCCTAGCTAGAGCAATTAAACAACATAAGGAGGTCAAAGGGATACAAATTGGAAAGGAAGGAGTCAAACTATCATTATTTGCAGATAATATGATAGTATACTTAAGTGACCAAAAAAAATCCACCAGAGAACTCCTACAGCTGATAAACAACTTCAGCAACGTGAAGTTGCTGGTTATAAAATCAACTCAAGCAAATCAGTAGCCTTCCTATACTCAAAGGATAAGCAGACTGAGAAAGAAATTAGAGAAATGACACCCTTCACAATAGCCACAAACAATATAAAGTATCTTGGTGTGATTCTAACCAAACAAGCGAAAGATCTGTATCAGAATAACTTCAGGTCCCTGAATAAGGAAATCGAAGACCTCAGAAAATGGAAAAATCTTCCATGCTCGTGGATTAGCATGATTAATATAGTTAAAATGGCCATTTTGCCAAAAGAAATATACGGATTCAACACAATCCCCATCAAAATACCAACTCAGTGCTTCATAGAGTTAGAAACAACAATTCTCAAAATTATCTGGAATAACAAAAAACCCAGGATAGTTAAAACTATTCTCAACAGTAAAAGAACTTCTAGGAGAATCGGTATCCCGGACCTCAAAAAACACTACAGAGCAATAGTATTAAAAACTGCATCGTATTGGTACAGGGACAGGCAGGTAGATCAATGGAATGGGATTGAAGACCCAAAAATGAACCCACATACCTATAACCAGGATTCTTTTGGTCCAGGAAGGCATGGACTCGTCGAAATGACACACAGACACTAGACATAGAGGTGGCTTTTGGTTCTGAGTGTATTTTTCTGTTTTGAGGCATGAGCTTTTAAGCAGGAAGGATTGACATTTGCAAATGAAAAGATGCATCCAATAAAGCAGGCACAAGGAATAATAAGCATAACCATTTGTCACAAGGAAGTTTAAAATCAGCCAGGTAAACCGTTTTCCCATGTAACAAATTTAGAAGCTTGAACACAGACATCAATCTTCTTGATTTAAAGAACTTTTAAAGAGACTTTAAAGGATGCTTTGTCCAACTCCCTGAGTCTAATTGAGTCTCCCTGAGTAATAAATATAAACTATATCCTGAATCACGCCTGGATAAGTTAAGAATGTTGTTTTGGCCAAAGACCCCCTAGGTGGGATCTGCAAGACAAAAGCAGTTCCTCACAAGCTTCTATTGAGGCAGCTCTGAGCTTTGCACCAACTCAAATGTAAATTCTTTCTAATTTGCCCAACACCCACCTGTTCAGCAAGGACATTGTATAAGGTTCTTCAAATGTAAATATCTTGTATTCTGGGCCTATTGTTTCAAATCCACCTGTCCTGCAAGGGTGATTATAAGGGTCAAAAAAACAAAAAGAACTTGTACTTTTTATCTGTCACTTGTTAAACTAACTTCTTCTTAATAACATTATATCTTTTAAATTATGTTCAATGACTTATAAGCCAATATACAGGCAAGACACATGAAATATATTTATATCACTGTGCTAATTAATGCTTTTCATACCATAGTGTCAGAGACACACTTCATTTATATACTGTTGGGAGATAAATGTAATTACGTAAACGACTGGAGCAAAGTATTGCAGAATTTTCTGGCTAGTGACTTACTTCAAGATGGATTCTTTTACATCTTAATTTGTTTGGTTTTTCTTAGTTCTGATTACTAAGAAGGGAGAGAGTTTAGGAGCAAAGCAAATTGCCAAGTGAGATTTTCGGCTTCTAAATAGAAGTGTTCCAAAGGGATCCAGGAGACATTTTTCGCCTCAGTCTATAAAACTTTGCCTCACACAATCTACTAGAGGCACTGCAGCATCTGGTCACTTGATCTTCAACAAAGGAGCCGAAAACATCCAGTGGAAAAAAGATAGCCATTCAACAAATGGTGCTGGCTCAACTGGAGGTCAGCATGCAGAAGAATGCAAATCTTATCTCCTTGTACTAATCTCAACTCCAAGTGGATCAAGGACCTCCATGTAACACCAAACACACTAAAACTAATAGAAAAGAAACTGGGGAAGACCCTTGAGGACATGGGCACTAGGGAAAAGTTCCTGAACAGAACACCAATAGCTTATGCTCTAAGCTCAAGAATTGACAAATGGGATCTCATAAAATTACAAAGTTTCTGTAAGGCAAAGGAAACTGTCAAAAGGACAAAATGGTAGTCAACAAATTGGGAAAAGATCTTCACCAACCCTCCATCCGACAGAAGGCTCATGTCTAATATATACAAAGAAATCAAGAAGTTAGACCCCAAAGGACCAAATAACCCTATTAAAAAATAGGGTACAGAGCTAAACAAAGAATTTTCACCTGAAGAACTTCAGATGGCTGAAAAGCACCTTAAGAAATGTTCAACATCATTAGTCATTAGGGAAATACAAATCCAAAAAACCCTGAGATTGTACCTCACACCAGTCAGAATGGCTAAGATTAAAAACTCAGGAGACAACGGGTGATGGCGAGGATATGGAGAAAGAGGAATGCTTCTCCACTGCTGGTGGGATTGCAAAATTGTACAACCACTCTAGAAATCAGTCTGGCAGTTCCCCAAAAAAACTGGGCATGACACTTCTGGTGGACCCCGTATACCACTCCTGGGAATATACCCAGAAGATTCCCCGGCATGCAATAAGGACACATGCTCCACTATGTTCATATCGGCTTTATTTATAATAGCCAGAAACTGGAAAGAACCCAGATGTCCTTCAATGGAGGAATGGATACAGAAAATGTGGTATAATTATACAATGGAATACTACTCAGCAATTAAAAACAGCAAATTCATGAAATTCTTAGGCAAATGGTTGGATCTGGAAAATATCATCCTAAGTGAGGTAACCCAATCACAAAAGAACACACATGGAATGCAGTCACTGATAAGTGGATATTAGCCTGGAACCCAAGACACAGTTCACATATCAAATCATTCCCAAGAAGGAAGGAGAGGGCCCTGGTCCTAGAAAGGCTTGATCCAGCATTGTAGGGGAGTACCAGGACAGAGAAGTAGGAGGGGGTTGATTGGAGAACAGGAGGAGGGAAGAGGGCTTATGAGACTTATGGGGAGGGAGGAAGTGGGAAAGCAAAAATCATTTGGAATGTAAACAATGAATATAGAATATAAAAAAATTTAAAAATTAAAAAAAGAAAGCAACTGGTGGAAATGGTCTTCCACCAATTATAGAAATGTTGCCTATAAAATATGGGTTTTATGTATCCACAAAAGTTTGATATATGGTATAAGCCTGTGCCACTGGCTTAGTATAATGTCCATAAAAAAAGAACAGAAAACCCATCACTCATTTATCTGAATTCCTTTCAGGAGCAAAAGCTCCTATGTCAGATGGAGTCTGATTCTTGAACTTGTAAGGAATAAGGGAAGAAAGAAAACTAAACAGAACAAAGCAGAACAAAACAAAAAAGAAAAAAAGCTAGAATAACAAAAATGGTAAATTGTTTCCTAGAAGCAAGTCAAGTTTATAAGTTCAACAGTGAGACTGTGAATAGGATATTTTTATAATAACTTTTTGGTCAAGCTGTTCATCCTCATATGCACAGGGAGAAAACCTGGTTATATTTCATTTCAAATAGAACTGTCTTTATGAGGTATATGAATGATGGTCACAGTATTCCCTTTTCATTTCCCCTTTAGTGTTTCAGAAACAAATTGCATCTTCTTGCTATTACCAACGGTATTTTTTTTATTCATTCACTTACAATTGTATACATTCTAGAACTCTCTTTAGTGATTCTCAGTTTCAGATGTTAATCCACCCCAGTGGAAAGGGTTACATATGAAAAGTGGTAAGGGTGAATTTATCCTCTAATATAAAATATTTGACAATAAAATTGAAGCTAAGTGACATGGTCTATTAGAATTGTTGAGTACTAATAATAAAACAAAAATCAAAAACAGAAACCAAGGTCCTAAGGAAGAGGCTGATGTAATACCATAGATAAAGGTTTGACATTGCAGGGTTCACTGAGAACAAAATAACTGAGAAATGGTTTCAGGATATGTGCACACTTGAGGAAAATTAGGCACCACACTTGTGAGTTAGTTGGGTAAGTAAATTCTGCATTTATGTGTATATTTTATACCACTGATGCTTCTGTTGAAAAACAATGATAGAACTATCCACTTTATTCAGCAATAAAGTAGACACAACTAAAGTAAACAGAAAATTTTTAAGTATATCATCAATGTTAATCTATAGCTTACAGAATAATAATTCAGAAAGTATCCAAAGAAATTGTGGCAAACCAGGAAATCAGATCATAAATGAGTATGAGTATATGTAATATATATCAGTGAGATGGGCTAGCATGTTAAAATTCTTTCCACAAAAGTCTGATGATGTGAGTGTTTGCATCTCTCAAGTGTAGACCATAGAACTCTTCCATGAGCAATGCTTTAAGGATTATGTTAGGTATTGCTCATTTACAATTCAGCTGTGGCTTCCAGATGGTCTAAGCAAAGACCTTTGTTCCTTACTTTTCAGTACCCCAGTGATCCAAATTTTGTTGTGTGATAATTCCATCACTTCCTGCCAACCACATCTTCAGTGCTTGGGAATTTGGTCATATGTCATGTACTGATGTCAATACAACTGTCAGCCAGAGCACATATTGTAAGTCATCCTAGCATTCTGTAATGGTTTTTACATTTTATCAATAATGATTTTAAAATTTATATTATAAGAAAATAAATACATTTATCAAAGAATTGAGAATTTAGAAAAAAATCTACAAACAAGTTAAATTTAATGTGATATGGGGGGAGTTTAAAGGGGAAAGTAGCATAAACTCAGGTACATTTGTAGAACTGATCTGATCAACAGACACAACAAATGTTCTTAGAATAAAGGGAAGCTACAGGAAAACAAGCCTTGAGCAACATGTAGACATGGGGAGGGTCAGTACTAGATAATGCAAATAATATAGTCAATCACATGTGTTCACAACAGAGGAATCTTGAATGGCCGAGAAGCACTTAAAGAAATGTTCCCTCAAAGGATTCACACTTTCATTTCAGTAATTTTTCTCAAACTGATCAGTTCCTATTGACCAAAGATGTTTCCAAATGTATTTATGAGAACTCTATAAAGAATAATGGTATTGGGAGTTACTGCCCTTGACTTTCCAGCCTTCTGCTTAATTTTTTAAAATTTTTTATTTTCTATATTCTTTGTTTACATTCCAAATGATTTTCCCTTTCCCAGTTCCCTCCTCCCCAAAAGTCCCATAAGCCCCCTTCCTCCACCCATTCTCCGATCAACCCACTCCTACTTCTCTGTCCTGGTATTCCCCTACAATGCTGGATCAAGCCTTTCCAGGACCAGGGCCTTCTCCTTCCTTCTTCTTGGGAGTCATTTGATATGTGAATTGTGTCTTGGGTACTCAGAGCTTCTGAGCTAATATCCACTTATCAGTGACTGCATTCCATGTGTGTTCTTTTGTGGTTGGGTTACCTCACTTAGGATGATATTTTCCAGATCCAACCATTTGCCTAAGAATTTCATGAATTTTCTGTTTTTAATTGCTGAGTAGTATTCCATTGTGTAAATACCACATTTTCTGTATCCATTCCTCCACTGAGGGACATCTGGGTTCTTTCCAGCTTCTGGCTATTATAAATAGGACTGCTATAAACATAGTGGAGCATGTGTCCTTATTGTATGCTGGAGAATCCTCTGGGTATATGCCCAGGAGTGGTATTGCAGGGTCCTCCGGATGTGTTATTTTTAAGCTGAGTAAAGATTTATATCTTATCAACAGATATTAGTGGCTCAAAGGATATCCTGCAAATACAGTATAGCTACCTAACTCAACTGAGTATCTATCTTTCAACTGTGAAATGCTCTTCAATGAAACATGTTTCTCCATTAAATTCATCTTTGAATTTTTTAAAGGGGATTGAACTCATAAAGGGAGAAAAGAGATCAACATTCATGTGTCATCCAGATTAAGGTTTTCACATTTTTACATGTGTGTTAGGAGACATAATGGGACAAGCTAATATACTAGCAGGTAATCATCCTGAAATGCCTGCTTTGGATTATTATATATTCTGCGACAGGTGAGCCCACATTCAGCAAGGCTGCGTGGGACTAATTTTAGGAAAGATTTTTGCTATTAATATGCTTTTCCTGTTATTATTAAACATATATAATAATCAATAAATAATAGCACAACCCTTTGGAGCAGATCTCTGCAGATCCATAAAGATGAGCTATCTTATAGTGATGTTATATAGACAAATAGGTAACTTAAGTTTTAATAATGATCCTATAAGAATTCCTAAAATTGTATCTGTGGTTAAGTTCTTTTATAATGGGTCTGCTGCTAGGTCCTTTTCTTATAGTCAAAGCTGCAATAAGAACTCTGCCAGTCTCCCAACTGTCACAACTTAATTGTCTGATATGGCAAGCAGACTTTCACCTACTCAGAGCACATTCCAAGAGGTTGTAAGACAATTAACCAAAGGTCATAAAAGGAGAACTAATGATATACTATAGGTGCTAGGACAGAAGATAAAATATTGACTGGGTTTATCTATACAAAACTTCACTTATAACCTAGTTATGGTTTTAAACTTTCTATGAACCTGTAGAGAAGACAAATGATAGCTGTCTAGCTAGACAATTACTCCTAATGGATATACATGTAAACATTCTCTGTTGTAAACTTCTATTTCAATTATGACTTGATATTTTGTGTGAACTCGTGATGAACTTTGTAACATGTGATCATGTATTCTGAAAGATGTTTAAGGGCTGAGGACAAAGAGAAGACAGACAAGAAGAATTTAGGTGAAAGGAACAGAGTTGAGAGAAGAACTGGGAACTTTTTAGTCAGAAGAGAACAAGATAGAAGGAGAATGCAGAGTGGAATAACTTAGAAATTATAGGTAACATAAAATAAGAGAACAATATGCAGGATGCAGAGGGAAAGAGGAAAAAAGATGCTGCAGAGAAAAGAAGGAGCAGTCAGGCTTCTCCTTACCACAGGACAAATCCCATGGTAAGGACAAGACAAGGCTTAGTCCTATTAAGAGAAATAAAGCCTTTTTCTTACAAACATGGATTTAATTCATTTAGCATTGAAAAGGTGGAAGCTTTTTCTTTCATGATGCAATAAATATTGGAGTCCATTTTTCACCCAGAATAGGTGAGTTCTTTCTGCACAGGTGCTTGGTCTTTTGCTCCATATGCATATGTAAGTGTGGAAGTATAAGTAAGTATGTAATTTTGAGAATGTATGCATGTGTGTGTGTGTAAATATGAAATTGTGAGAAAGCATGCAGGCTGGGCCCACCTGACTTTGCATGAAGATATGTATGTCTGAAGCTATATGTATAAATTTATGTGAGATTATGCATATTCACTTATGTAAAAGTTTTTCTTTCTGTGAGTGTTATTTTCTTCTCCTGGTTCAATAGAACTTTATTGCTCCTAACTTCCCTAGACTGACAAGCAAGAGGCATCTGGACAATCTGAAAAAAGCTCTAGCAACTAATCCTTTACTTAATCTCCTGCTGTTTTAGGATGAGGTGCTAAGTGCCTGAGACTGCAGTCTCTGGCTTCACAGGAGCATAGAAGGCAGGTCAGCTACATTAGCTTGGTAACTTAGACTTAGATAACTAAACTTTTTATTATAAAGAAACCCTAAATTTTCCATATGACAAAGTCTTACCCACTCCTTCCCCCACCCCGTGCCAACACTCTTCCCCACTCTGCTGCCTCAAGAAGAATCAAGAAGAAACACCTATCCTGGGGCTGGCTCCTGGCACATGTGTTTTTAAGCCAATAGGAGGGAAATAAAGCATCTAAAAACCGAAAGAAAAAAAAAAGAAATGTTCAAAGCAATCACAACCGGGGAGGAAGGAAGGGACCTGGGAAGCAAAGTGAACAGGGGAGGAAGAAGAAAGAGGGGAACTTTATCTGGTACTGGGTTGAGGAAAAAGACTCAAGTCCTGAAGGCCAGCAGAAAAATGGAAAGAGGCAACCTAGGAAGGTAGGAGGTTGGGGGGGAGGGGGGGGCGAACCCTCCAGAATGTACCAGGGACCCGGGAGGTGAGAGACTCTCAGGACTCAAAGGGAGGGAACTTAGATGAAATGCCCTACAGTGGAGAGAGGAAATTTGTAAAGCCCATCTTCAGCAGAAAGACAGGGTATCAAATGAGGGATATAGGGTTGCATGCTTTCTCACAATTTCATATTTACACACACACACATGCATACATTCTCATGTGTATGTTCTTTATCCTATAGTTCTTTATCCCATTCCCCCAAAAAAGATTAAAGATAATAATAAAGAACCAAGTGTAATAGCAAGACAAATTGTGTAAATGATCGCACAAGCATCAATTTTCCCTGTAAAATATGGATAAAAATATTAATCTACTGACAGGTAAGCCAAGAGTACTAAATAGAGAAACCAATGACAGTGTGCAGGAGAAACAAAACCACTGAGATTTAATGCATGAAGCTTAATCTTTTTTATTTTGATTGTATGGGGTTTACAGTTAAGCGATAACAAAGAATTCAGAAGACACTTTGAATATTGGAGTTTTAACATTGTTGAGACAATTATAGACAATGGAGACTTTTCAAATTGAACTAAATATATTTTGCATTATGTGATGGCTTGGCATGGCCCCCATAACTCATGTGTTTGAACAATTGAATGGGGACCAGGGAGTGGAATGTGATGATTTGGATATGATTGGCCCATGGGAATTTGCACTATTAAAATACATTTCCTTGTTGGATTAGGTGTGGCCTGTTAGAGGACATGTGTCACTATGTAGGTGGGCTTTGAGGACTTCCATGTTCACACTGAACCCAATGTGGAATGAGGGCCTCCTCCTAGCTGCTTTTAGATAAATATGTAGAACTCTCAGTAGCTCTTCCAATACTAAGTATGCCTGCACAGTACCATGTTTTATTTACACCATGATAGGAATAGACTGAACCTCTGAAACATTAAGCCGACCTTAATTAAATGTTTGCCTTTATAATAGTTGCTCAGGTCAAGGTGTCTCTTTACAAAAATATAACCCTAAGGCAGTAACCAAGAAAGTGTATTACATCACACACTACAATAACTATGTGAATGGAGATATTGAATAAAAGAAAATGTTTTCTATTTAAAACTCACTATCAGATAAAACAAAATATAAAATTAACCTAGAACCAACATTTACTAGAGATAATTCATTGCCATGCACTAATAATAATTTATCAACAAAAGTGTACCAATTTTCACATAAAAGAAAAAAAAATGTCAGATTGAATACTGGAAAATTCTGTTCATGGGTAATGGTTCATTTTCATCTGAGATAATAATGGTCACTGGGGATTGGGATTCATATTTGAATCCCAAGACTCTTCAGATACTTTGTCTCCATGGTTAATAATGCTTGTGGGAGACATCTGGGAGGTTATAAAACCATATTATAATTATCTTGAGTTTCTTACTTTAAAATGAATCCTTATTCCAAAAGGTAAGTGTACTACTGAGATCCTACCACATTGAAGAATGTTTTGTTCTATGAAAAAATGAGTTTAGTATATTCAAAAGCTGCAGTTGGGAAATCACGCAGGTGTAATCAAGAAAAACTAATTAAATTAACTATTTATCATAGACTGATTCCTGTGAATAATTACCTTCCAAATCTTTATTATTTACCCAAAACTAAAAAGTCTGGAAACTCATACACTCTAAAGGCATATAAATTCAGTGTGCAAGGTAAAAAATACCAATAAATTCATTAGTTTTGACATAGGTTGGTAATTGTATGACAAATGTCTTGTGAAAATAAAGACTCTGTTTCCTGTCTGCATACTCTAGCATCACAGGATCCAGGCACCTTGGAAAAACACAAGAAAATAGGGCTGGAATTCTCAAGACATAAGAGTCAGTTTGCTTCAAACAGGGTGAACACAGGTAAAAATAATATAGCGGGTTGACTGTTTACACCTTAGTCTCTATAGGCAATCACACTATTTCATTCTACTGTATTTCAGTTAGAAAATGCCATATTAGGAAAGAATTTGGCGATTGTGTGAATAAGCACATGTCAATATTATATGAAATAGTATACACATATTTGCAAGTGATAAGAATTATACCACAATCTATTCTCCGCCTTTTGGCTAAGATCAAGTGTAGAATTATAGAACAAAGGACTTGATAAAGCATTGATCTAATTAGTGTTTAAAGTATTTAATAAATTTGTCATTGCTCCTCCCATTTAAAATTTAAGTATGAATTTATTATTTCTTTCCAGTTCTTACAAGAAACATTATTTCTTGTTATAAAAACTGGTCTTAATGTAATCAGGTTACTGATGGTCTGGATGACATATGTCCTTAAACAAGACCCCTTTTGGTAACAAAAAGCTGAATTGTTGCCTCTCCCAAATTAAGATATGCTTGTCAAGAGTATATAGGAGTGGGTTCATGGCTCCTGCTACATACCTTATCTGGTATTAGTGGGAGGATAGGTGTTTGGTCCTATGAGGCTTGTTGCCCCAGCAAAGTGGGATGCTGGAGGGGTGAGACCCAGAGTGGGTGGGTGGATAGGGAACACCCTTTCAGAAGCAAAGGTGAGGGGGTATGAGGTGGTGGGTTTGTGGAGGGGAGACTAGGAAGGTTACAACACTTGAAATGTAAATAATTAAAATAATCAATAAAAAAAGACATACTTTTTTTGCCACTCTAAACTTGTAGAGTACTAAGCAAATTAAATTC
Organism: Apodemus sylvaticus; assembly: GCF_947179515.1. Classification (NCBI taxonomy): domain Eukaryota; kingdom Metazoa; phylum Chordata; class Mammalia; order Rodentia; family Muridae; genus Apodemus; species Apodemus sylvaticus. The sequence continues at coordinate 98,290,061 of NC_067472.1, forward strand.
ACTCTGCCTGGGGTTCATATTCTCATTCTAGTGCTTTTTATGTAAAGTTCAGTTACTAAACATTTTCAAATCACACATTTCATAAACTATATAATTCAATCAATAAGAGTCCTAATATCATTGTAGAAATGGTAATAAGCACCATATAATCTATTAAATCTAGTACAGGTAATTAAGAAAGAATTGTTAAAGGTCAGAAATCACTAAAGAAAGACTTCATTATACATTTTACATTTGAAAAAGTTCTTTTTTTCTTCTACATATGATAACTGTTTTGAGATTTTCATAAGTCTCTCACTAACATACTTAGTTTTAAACCTATCAGTATATTTTATTATATAGAAAATGTAAATTATTTATAGTGAATTTCTAGGATTTCATTTTGAAATGAAATTTTGATAGATTCCATACATAAAAATATATAAACAATAAGCATCCAATGTAACACCTCAATTACATGTATTAAATGACATATTTATAATAAAATTAATCTGTGTTAATGAAAATGCAGCCACACATATATAAATTCCTTTCTGTAATGTCTTCATCACAGCCCAGATCACTGCTACATCACAGCTACACTGTACCATGGCTTTCCAGGATAGGAACCACACTGCAGTGACAGAGTTCATTTTATTGGGATTAACAGATGACCCGGTCCTTAGAGTTGTCCTCTTCACTATCATCCTATGCATCTACCTCGTGACTGTGTCTGGGAACCTCAGCACCATCCTTCTCATCAGAGTCTCTTCTCAGCTCCATCACCCAATGTACTTTTTTCTCAGCCACTTGGCTTCTGTTGACATAGGCATTTCATCTTCTGTCACACCCAATATGCTTGTTAATTTTTTGGTGGAGAAAAATTCCATCTCCTACCTTGGATGTGGCTTCCAGCTCAGCTCAGCTGCTTTATTTGGTGCAACTGAATGCTTCCTTCTGGCTGCCATGGCTTATGATCGCTTCATGGCAATCTGCAACCCACTGCTTTATTCCACCAAAATGTCCACACAAGTCTGTGTTCAGTTGATTGTAGGATCTTATATTGGTGGGTTTCTAAATGCATCCTCCTTTCTACTTTCCTTCTTTTCTCTTCTCTTCTGTGGACAAAATAGAATTAATGATTTTTTCTGTGATTTTGCTCCTTTAGCTGAGCTCTCCTGTGATGATGTCAGTGTCTTTGTAATTGTTATCTCATTTTCTGCTGGCTCAGTTACTATGATCACAGTGGTTGTCATAGCCATCTCCTATTCCTACATCCTCATCACAATCCTCAAGATGCACTCCACTGAGGGCCGACAGAAAGCCTTCTCCACATGCACCTCCCACCTCACAGCAGTCACTTTATTTTATGGAACAGTTACATTCATCTATGTGATGCCCAAGTCCAGCTATTCAATGGACCAGAACAAAGTGATATCTGTGTTCTACATGGTGGTGGTCCCCATGTTGAACCCGCTTATCTACAGCCTTAGGAATAATGAGATTAAGGGTGCACTGAAAAGACATTTTGATAGGAAAACATTCTCTTAGATATATATTCAAATGCATTATGATGTAACACACTGTACATTAATTGTACATAGACATTGTATTAAATGGATATTGATGGAGAATACATGTTATGATACAAATTTAACCAGACTTTCAATTTGGTAATAAATGTAAAGTCTGAGTATTCATATATCATATGGTAAAACATATATTCATAATAAGTTGTACCTAATAAATTTCATGTACAACAAAAAATTTTTCACACAAAATAATATAATACAAATTGTTATCATTAATATTCATATTTTAAAAGATTTCACTGCTATGTACAATTATTTAATGAATAATTTTTAATTCTGTGTCAATTTTCAATAAAAGCTATTCTTAAGTATGTATAATAAGTATTGTTGGAATCAAGCACATCTACAGAGAAAATGACAAGGTGGAGTTAGTCATAAAATTACTGGAGATATTTTTATTATTTTTACCATTTACTTCAATAGTACTTTCTTTTTTTTTTTGCCCATTGTTCGATACAATTTATTTACATTTCAAATGATTTCCCCTTTTCTAGCCCCCCCACTCCCCGATAGTCCCATAAGCCCCCTTCTCTTCCCCTGTCCTCCCTCCCACTCCTTCCCACTTCCCCGTTTTGGTTTTGCCGAATACTGTTTCACTGAGTCTTTCCAGAACCAGGGGCCACTCCTCCTTTCTTCTTGTATCTCATTTGATGTGTGGATTATGTTTTGGGTATTTCAATAGTACTTTCTACATCATAGGCATTCGATCTATCTTCAATTATTCTATTGCCAACATGAGCTGTTTGTAAGAAGTGTGTCCCATGTGGTAGCAATGAGATACTTTAGGATAACATAGGAAACTTTGTTTTTAATTATGGGAGTTGAATCCATAGTGTGGCAGGATCAATTTACTCTATTCCTGAGCCATAGTCCTGTAAACCCCTGAGAATCTTTATCTTTAAAATTATGCTAATGCCTATCATAATTTTATATCATTCTTTGCAACTTATTTCCTTACAGTTAGGGACCTCATCATTGGATCAGTTCATTTCTTTAGGAACAAAAAGATTATTTTCTTTCTCCCCACTCTCTGTCATGGTATTTTGCCAGAAAGTTCATAGCATTAAGACCCACGATAATCTACTTCTGTTCATTACCAGCTATTTTCTTTCACAATAAATAGTGCCAATAAGACAGCTAATTTAATATGTCAATTTAACTACAATGAGGTACTCAGATATTCAATATTAATACAGGTAAACCTTGGATGATATGAATCCAACCATAATTGAATAAAGCAGACTATCTCTCAAAGTGAACAGCATTTTATGTTCCACTCACAGATAGAATTAGTCTCTGAAAGAAGTCTTCTGCTTCCAGTGTGACTTTGAATTCTAAGCTGTAGTACTACCTCCTCTTGGTATATTAAAGGTGTGCACCTACTCTGTGGAAATAAAACTGAACAGTTGTACAATTTCCTGGCAATCCAAAAAATACCTGTCAAGAAAGATTGGATGTGTGAATGTGTCTGTGTACACATTTTATACACTTATATGTGTTTACATGTGTGCATAGTCTTGTTACTCTGAGGAAAACCTAATACAGCAGTTCAGTAGATTTTTATTTCTATCGCTCAAACTCTAATTGAGTCTATGACTATAGTTCATGGACATGACTTTTAAATAAATTGTATTATTTTCTAAGATACTGAACATTTGGATTTGATAATTTGTTTTCCTGTTATTTTTTTTAAGTTTTGTCTTCTGATTATTTTTATCACATGTATAGTTGACAAAGAACTTCATTTATTTCCTGGGAATCATCTGTACTTGACTGATTGTTTCATTTGTGATACATTATCTTTAGAGCTTAATGAGGTCCCACTTGTTAATTGTTGGCATTAATTCATGGACAAATGGCATCTATCTGAAAATTATTTTCATGTACCTACATCTTGGAGAAAACAGTGTTTTCTCTAAGCACATTTAGAGTTTCAGAGTCTACATTGGTGTGTGTTATTCTTCTGGGAATTGATCTTTGCACAGATGATAGATGTGTATTAACATTGGTTGACCTGTCTCACAAGTTCTGTACCACTTTTGCTTCAGCACATATTTCAGGCAAGAGAAATTGCAGTTTAAAGGTGCTATGGCTGGATTATTGTCCAGATTTCATTTTCTGTAGCTTGCAGATCATGCCAAAGAGTCTAGAAATCAGGGGTGAAGACTCCAAGCCTGTACGAGCTCAAATAGATAAGAGTTGTAATATACAATTTGGGTATTCCTTATTTTAAAAAGGAATAAGGGATTACTTACAAAGAAAAGGAGAGAAACAGCAGTAAGTTTCTTGAATTTCAGAATTTCATTTATGGATGATATTAAGGAGTTTCTGAACCAGAGCCACAGAAAGACACAGATAATAAACCAATAAACCTGACCTTTGTAATGAAGAATCAGTAAAACTGTGTTCATAGCTTACCAGAAACAACACTTGCCATAATTTATGCAAAATTAAATGAAGTAATACCACCACAATCAACAAGTTTCAATGGAATGGGTAACTGATTCCCCTTATTATGCTTTCAGTTCTGGGCGAGCAATTATCCTGGAGAAATGAGATTTCTATCATCCTGCAGCCTAGTGACATGATGTGTTGGTTTAAGAATTTGTTTTTGTTTTATACTTTGGTTAACCTGAAACCAGCTATAATTATCTGGACAGGACAGCTATTGAGAAAATACCCCAATCAGACTGGCCTGTGAATAGTTCTGTGCAGAATTTCTTGAATAATGATCAATGTGGGAAGGCCCAGCTAACTGTGGGTAGTGTCACTTCTGGACATATTGTCTTATGTGGTATAAGAAAGCTGGCTGAGCAAACCATGTGGAACAAGCCAGTAATAATTGTTCATGCATGATCTCTGTTTCAGTTCTTGCTTTCAGGTTATATCTTTGAGCTTCTATATCAATAATGGACTGTGACATTGAAAAATAAACCAAATAAACATTGTCCTCTTCAACTTGTTTTTGATCAGATCAGTGTTTCATTACATCAAATGTTGCTACAGAAACACAGAACAATGATAGTGAGATGAGGAGGAGGAAGTAGTTAAAGAAACACTATGAGAAAACATATCGCCATTGGTGAAAAACAACAATGGGAAGCAAACATAATATGGTTAGTAGAATTCTATTGCAAATTAAGAGAAAATACAGGCCAACACAGAGATGAAACTCCAGGTCCTTGTAGTTACAGATTGAGAAAACTATGTGCAACATTTGATTAAAGAAAAACTCATCAAGCCATATCTAGATTAAACTTTAGAAATTAAAACAGAAATAAATTAAAAGTAGCCAGAGACAAAGGACTACTAATTTAGTGAGTAAAATGGGTATAAAAGATGGTTTCATCGATATTCATAAGGGATATTGGCCTGTAGTTCTCCTTTATTGGATTTTTGTGTGGTTTTGGTATCAATGTAACTGTGGCTTCATAGAAGAAGTTGGGTAGTGTTCCTTCTGTTTCTATTTTGTGGAATAATTTGAAGAGTATTGGTGTTAGGTCTTCTTTGAAGGTCTGATAGAATTCTGCACTAAAACCATCTGGTCCTGTGCTTTTTTAGATTGAAAGACTTTCTATGACCCCTTCTATTTCTTTATGGGTTATGGGACTGTTTAGATGATCTCAGAAAACTGGGCATGATACTTACGGAGGACCCTGTTATACCACTCCTGGGCATATACCCAGAGAATTCCCTAGCATGCAATAAAGACACATGCTCCACTATGTTCATAACAGCCTTATTTGTAATAGCCAGAAGCTGGAAAGAACCCAGATGCCCCTCAATGGAGGAATGGATACAGAAAATGTGATATATTTACACAATGGAATACTACTCAGAAATTAAAAATAATGAATTCATGAAGTTCTTAGACAAATGGTTGGATCTGGAAAATATCATCCTAAGTGAGGTAACCCAATCACAAAAGAACACACATGGAACGCAGCCACTGATAAGTGAAAATTAGCTCAGAAGCTATGAATACCCAAGACACAATTTGCATATCAAATGATTCCCTAGAAGAAAAAAGGAGAGGGCCCTGGTCCTGGAAAGGCTTGATCCAGCATTGTAGGGGAATACCAGGACAGAGAAGAATGAGGGAGTTGATGGGAGAATGGGCAGAGGGATGAGGTCTTATGGAACTTATGGGAGGGGGGAACTAGGAAAGGGAAAATCATTTGGAATGTAAACAAAGAATATAGGAGGGAAAGATGGATTCAGAAAGATAATCATGAAGATAAAATGAGGAGTATGGCATTTTCCTTTCCTTTATTTTGTTCTTTGGTTTTGTTTTGGTGTGTGAGTCTCTCTCTCTCTCTCTCTCTCTCTCTCTCTCTCTCTCTCTCTCTCTCTCTCTGTGTGTGTGTGTGTGTGTGTGTGTGTGCGCGCGCGCGCATGCGCGCGCACACAAGTATGTTGAAAAGCATGTATAGACTTTGGAGGACAGTATTCCAGAACTCTCTATCTCCTCCAAACTTGTTTTGAGACACAACACCACTTATTTATAGACCTCTTTATATTCCATGTAAGCTGTCATTAAATTTCCAGAAGATTCTCCTGCCTCTGTTTGAATCTTATCATAGAAGGACTGAATATACAGATGCATATTATCACAGCAAGCTTCATAGTAGTTTAGCAGTAGTAAAATCAGGTCCTCAGGTTTTAGTAACAAATACTTCTACCTAATAATCTTTAAGTTACATCTTCTCAATAATAGTTAAAAGTCTAGTCAGACCATAAACTTTTCTCTACAAAGTAAGCGTTCCTAAAGTCAAACCTCTTCATTTTAGTATCTTTTTCCCTATTCTTCCTATCTCATTATGGTTGCCTGAGAAATGGCTTCATATATTAATATTTCGAAAAGCAAATAAATCAGTCCTAAACTGTCACAAGATAATCAAATGTATCATTATACTGACATATGCTAGAAGGAAAAAAGGAAAAGGAAAAAATGTCACTGTAAACATTAATTAAAGAAAATTTGGAGCTGTCACATGAATAGTTGACAGTGCAGAACTCAGAACAAATAATACTAAGTACATATACAAATAATACTAAATACATATACAAATAATACTAAGTACATATAACAAACCTCCTAAAATTACAAAAATAAAAGATGGAGAAGACATTATATGTTGACAGAGATGAGAGAAATAGGAAAGGAGAGAGTTCCCTGTGGTTATAGCCTACAGCATGAACAATCTTCAGGTTAGTAGACATGGGCTATGGTTTGGTGCCTCGATTTTGTGCCACAATACTAGTTGTGTCATTGGACTAAGATGTGGAGAAATGCAACAAAATACACATAGGATCTCTGTAGTATATTATTGCCTACTATTATCTGTGAATTTCCCAATAACTAAACATTTTTAACAAAATTTAAGAATAAAGATGGTACAAGATGGGACAGAGGCACTACCAAAAACTAATAAAATCAGAAATGAAAAGGGAGACATAACAACAGAAATTGCAAAAATTCAAAAAATCATCAGATCCTACTACAAAAGCTTATACTCAACAAAATTGGAAAATCTGGATGAAAGGGACAATTTTCTAGACACATACCAGGTGCCAATGTTAAAACAGGATCAGATAAACCATCTAAGTAGTCCCATAAGTTCTGAGGAAATAGAAGCAGTCATTAATAATCTCCCAACCATCGTTTCTTGGCCTTTTGGCTAAGATCAAGTGTAATAACCTCCCAACCAAAAAATGCCTAGGAACAGTTGGGTTTAGTGGGGGAATTGTTGCTATATTTTTCCAACCCAATTACCCGGTAAAAGAAATATCAACTCAATCAGTAGCAATACAAACTATAAACCTAGATTGGGCAGATCTCCCACTACACTACTCTATTCCCATCTATATTACCCCATCTAACTTGAGATTTCTCTAGGACACAAGCTTCTCTCTTCAGTGTGTCTGTGGATTCTCCATAGCTCCTCCCCCTTCCCCTGCAATCCTTTTCTCCTCCCCCAAACTCCCTCCCCCAAACTCTCACCTCCTCCTCCTTCCTCCTGCCCAATCATTGGCTCAAACCTTTATTTGAAAAGTTAAGGTGGGGAGAAGATTCAGAAGGCAACTCCTCATCTACAGCCCCTCCAAGGAGTGAAATTAGTATAAAAATACAAGCCCAGGTCTATCCACAACAATTCCTCCTTTCTGTCCAATTAAAAGACTCTTTTATTTCAGGCATCAATTAAGCACAATTATTACCATTTTGTAATTTATAATGTACAGGATAGACCTAATACCCATTCCATTCATTTTTATCAATTAAATAGTACCTCTGTCATCTATCTGAACTTAAAAGACTTATAATTCTACACCTGACTCAAGTTCTGGCTTTAGATTGTAACCTATCTGAAAACCATCCTCTCAAATCTGTATCATCTTTCTAAATGCTAAACAGCTTGGACAGGTTATGAGACTACTAGTCTTCAACCCCATCAGAAATCCAAGAATGACTAATATTACCTGAAAGTATGAGAAGCACAAAATATAGCTTCTAAAACTTAGACAATTTATACTGACCACTGATCACCTGGACAGACCCTATATGCCAAAATGTTGGAGCATCAGTCTTCAGCCTCCTGGCCCAGGATCATCTGACAGCCCTTGGTAATGCAGAATTTTGATGGGCTAATTATTCTGTCTTGGCTCAGATTATCAGTTGACAATTCCACATAGTGTGTAGTGTTTTTTTTTGGGGGGGCAGTGTTTGTCTGTAGATGAAATAAGGCAATTCTTATCTAGTGACTGTCTCGCCACAACTGAAGCAACTATATTCATGCTCAATTTCTTTTTTGAATTCAAGAAAGGGATCCTTTCAGGAGCAGACAGGTCTCTAGTCAAATGATCTTTAATAAAGAAATGCCAATAAAAATAATTTTCTATGGGCTTCTGACACCTTTGAAGACCATCTATCTACCTAAAGTATCTCTGAACTGTTAAGCGTTGACTACTCTTGGCCATTTCTAATCAAAATAATTCAGGGACTCCCTTTTAATTAACTCACAACTATGAGTTTGCTATCTGTCCCTTAGTTTGTATTACTTAATCATCTAAAAACAGTTTATAATAGCAGTTATAGAAGGACTGGATCTAAACCTTGAATTCTTAAGTGTGTTGTATAGGCACAATGTCTATATGAGAGTAACAATATTAATCTCAGTTTTATGTCAATAATAAAAGTATACCAATGAAAACCTTAAATTTACATCAAATAAATTCTGAACCAATATAAGAGATTATAACTTGAACTTCGTATCAATTATAAATACTTTTACCAATGTAAGATCTGGCTATGTAATGTTTTACTTAAAAGTACACTTGCTAAGCTATACCTATTTGTCTATTTCTATAATTTCTATGATATTAATATATCCCTCTTTTTTTCCACCCCTTCACCTTTACCTAGGATAGAAGGACAGAGAAGAGGAAAAGAAAGGTAGACATCCCTGAGTTTAAGTTCCTTAGTTCCCTCCCTGTCCAAAGTTACATTTGTAAAGTATCCCCAAAATGACAACATATCTATAATTCCTCAAATAACCAGAACCATCCACCCCAACATAAGGAACTGAGATGATGATTATCTTCTGTCTGCTTCCAGCTGAATTGGGGTGAAGAATTCCCATCTCAGGGCCCAATGAAAAATAGAAAAATTGACTCATCAAAGGAGAGCTAACCGGTATTATTTGCCTTCCAGTCAGTATGTACTGAGAGAGTTCATTACTCAGCTGATATTTTGACCATGACATTCTGAAAGGCTAGATAGGCAAGTTAAGTTCTGGAAGCAAATCTTTAAAAGAATCAGCTTTTATTTAGCTGAAGTAGAGTCAAGCACAAAGCTGGAATGGAAGGTCTAGGAATCTCAGCATCCTGGAGTATGAATCTTTTCAGGGCTGTCTTTCTCTTCTTTCATCCTGTAGCATAAAAAACTTAAAAGCAACATGTAGTTCTGTAAAGACATTCACATAGAGTATGCAGGGTGCACAGACTGGTCAATGAAGATCAATAAAGAAAGACAACTGCCTTTCCTTGGGTTAGCTTGATCACCTAGTCAAACTACAATGTAGCCTTGTATAGATGTCCTCCTAAAGGATGGTATATAATACCCAATAAGTATTATTGGCTGTGTATAGACATTTTAGTCTCAGCTAGTTCCAGAGCTGTCTCCTTATACAGAGACATAAACATCACCACATATACATCACCTATTTTGTTGAATGTGTTAGTCTCCCTTTTCTTCTCTGTCACCAAGGTCTTCAGGAGGTCTCCCTTTGTCATGTCTGATATCAACTTGGAAGGAATCCACAGATTTTCTTTTCCTGTGGAAACACAGGCTTAGCCCCTCCCCCAGAGTAACACATTTTCCATTCTCCATTCTGATGTTAGAATATCCTTAATGTAAACAGGCTGGTTTAGTTCAATAGTTCTTTCCACAGTCCAATATATTTCAACAGCTATGATGATTTGTTCATTAGCATTTAAAAAATTTAAGGTTAGTAAATCACTACCTAAATATAATAAAATCAGAAATGAAAAGGGAAACATAACAACATAAATTGCAGAAATTCAAAAAATCATCAGATCCTACTACAAATGCTTATACTCAACAAAATTGGAAAATCTGGATGAAAAGGACAATTTTCTAGACACATACCAGGTGCCAATGTTAAAACAGGATCAGATAAACCATCTAAATGGTCCCATAAGTTCTAAGGAATTAGAAGCAGTCATTAACAGTCTCCCAACCAAAAAATCCCAGGAACAGATGGGCTTAGTGGGAAATTCTATCAGATCTTCAAAGGAGATCTAATCTGGAGACCCTTCAAACTATTCCACAAAACAGAAACACAAGGAACATTACTCAATTCATTCTATGAAGCCCCAATAATGCTTATACCTAAACCAAACAAAGATCAAACAAGGAAAGTAAACTTCAGACTAATTTCCCTTATGAACATTGATGCAAAAATACTTAATAAAATTCTTGTGAAATTAATCCAAGAAGACATCAAAATGATAATTCACCATGATCAAGTAGGCTTCATCTCAGGAATGCAGGGATGATTCAATATATGGAAATCCATAAATATAATCCATCACATAAGCAAACTCAAAGAAAAAACACATGATCATTTCATTATATGCAGAAAAGGCATTTGACAAAATTCAGTATCCCTTCATGTTAAAAAGTCTTAGAGGGATCAGGAATTCAAGGCCCATAACTAAACATATTGAAAGCAATATACAGCAAACCAGTAGCCAACATCAAACTAAATGGAGAAAAACGTGAAGCAATCCCACTAATATCTGGGACCAGACATGGCTGCCCACTCTCTCCATATCTATTAAATCTAGTTTTTGAAGTTCTAGCTAGAGCAATTAGACAACAAAAGGCAGTCAAAGGTAGACAAATTGGAAAGGAGAAGTCAAAATATCACTATTTGCAGATGATATGATCATATACTTAAGTGACCCCAGAAATTCAACCAGAGAACTCCTAAAGCTGATAACTTCAGCAAAGTGGCTGGGTATAAAATTATTTCAAACAAACCTGTAGCTTTCCTCTACTCAAAGGATAAATAAGCTGAAAAAGAAATTAGGGAAATGACACCATTCGCAATAGTCAGAAATAATATTACATACCTTGGAGTGACTCTAACTAAGCAAATGAAAGATCTGTATGAAAATACCTTCAAGCCTCTAAAGAAAGAAATCAAAGATCTTAGCAGATGGAAAGATCTCTCGTGCTCATAAATTGGCAGGATTAAATAGTAAAAATGGCCATCTTTCCAAAAGCAATATACAGATTCAATGCAATCACCATCAAAACTCCAAATCAATTCTTCATAGAGATAGAAAGATCAATCTGAAAATTAATTTGGAATGACAAAAAACCCAGGATAGCAAAAAATATTCTCCACAACAAAAGAACTTCTGGGAAAATTACCATCCCCACCTCAAGCTCTACTACAGAGCAGTAGTGATTAAAAAAAAACTCTATGGTATTGGTAGAGACAGGCAGGAAGATCAATGGAATAGAACTGAAGACCCAGAAATGAACCCACACACTTCTGGTCACTTGATATTTGACAAAGGATTTAAAAACATCTTGTGGAAAAATGACAGCATTTTCAACTAATGGTGCTGGATCAACTGGAGGCCTGCATGTAGAAAAATGCAAATTGACCCATTTTTATCTCCTTGTATAAAACTTAAGTCCAAGTGGATAAAGGACCTCCACATAAAACCAGATACACTGAAGCTTATAGAGGAAAAACTGGGGGAGAGTCTTGAACACATGGGCACAGGGGAAGATTTCCTGAACAGAGCAGCAATGGGTATTCTCTAAGAACAAGAATTGACAAATAGGACCTGATTAAACTGAGCAGCTTCTGTAAGGCAAAGGACACTGACAATAGGACAAAACTACAATTGACTGATTAGGAAATGATCTTTACCAATCCTACATCTGATAAAGGACTAATATGGAATGTATACAAAGAACTCAAGATGTTAGACTCCATAGAGACAAATAACCCTATTAAAAATGGGGTGCAGAGCTAAACAGAGAATTCTCAACTGAGGAAACTCGAATGGCTCTGAACCACCTAAAGAAATGTTCAAGATCCTTAGTTATCAGGGAAATGGAAATCAAAACGACACTGAGATTCCACCGCACACCAGTCAGAATAGCTAAGGTGAAAAACTCAAGGGACAGCAGATACTAGTAAGGATGTGGAAAAAGAAGAACACTCCTCCATTTCTGGTGGGATTGCAAGCTGGTACAACCACACTAGAAATCAGTTTGGTGTTCACTCTGAAAATTAGACATAGTACTAGCTGAGGACCCAGCTATACCTCTCCTGGGCATATACGCAGAAGATGCTCTACTATGTAATAAGGACACATGTTTCACTATGCTCATGGGGGCTTTATTTATACTACTGAGAAGCTGGAAACAGCCCAGATGTCCTTCAACAGAGGAATGGATACAGAAAATGTAGTATATTTACACAATGGAGTACTACTCAGCTATTAAAATCAATGAATTCATGAAATTCTCAGGCAAATGGATAGAACTAGAAAGTATCATTCTGAGTGAGGTAACACAGTCACAAAAGAACATGCATGGTATGCACTCACTGATAAGTGGATATTAGTCCAAAATGTCTGAAAAACCAAGATACAGTACACAGACCACAAGAAGCTCAAGAAAAAGGAAGACTAAAGTGTGGGTGCTTCAATTCTTCTGATAAAGAGAACAAAATACACACAGGAGCAATTATGGAGACAAAGTGTAGGGCAGAGGCTGAAGGAAAGGCCACCAAGAGACTGTACTACCTGGGGAGTCATCCTATAAACAGTCACAAAACCCCGACACTATTATGGATGACAAGAAGTGCTTGACAAAATGAGCCTGTTAGGGCTCCCGAGAGGCCCTGCCAGAGCCTTACAGATACTAAGGCAGATGTTAGCAGACAACCATTGGACTGAGTGTGAGGTCCCCAATGGAGGAGTTGGAGGGAGGAGGTGGAGAGCTGAAAGAGTTTGTAGCACCATGGGAAGAATAAAGATGTTGGCAGACCAAAACCCCCAGGGCTCCCAGGGACTAAGCCATCAACCAAGGGGTACACATGATTCCAGCTGCAATTGTGGAGGAGGAATGCCTTGTTGGGCATTGGTGGGAGGAGAGATCCTTGGTACTATGAAAGCTTCATAGCTGCCCCAGCATGGCAAAATCGAGGTGGGGATAGGTGGGAGTGGGTTGGGCAGAGGAGCATCTTCTTGGAGTCAGAGGCGTGTGAGGATGGGTTAGGTATTTCCTGGGAGGGGAGGAAACCAGGAAAGGGTATAGCATTTGAAATGTAAATGAAGAATATAGTCAATAAAAAATGTTGAAAAAAATATGGTATTACATAGAGATACCAAAAAAAAAGCCACTTTGTTTACATAAGGCTTTCAACCTTTAGCTAAAATTATTTCTAGAGCACTGTGCAGTTGTTGACATTTTCAACACTGTTTAAATGATCTTTAACAAGTAATAACAGAGAAGGGAGCTCAAACATGCATAACAGTTTATTCTACTGGGATTAGCAGGAGATGCTAAAATCCATGCCATTTTATTTGTTGTGTTTCTAATAATCTAGTCTATTGCTTTCATGGTAATATGAAAATAGTCATGCTAGTCAAAAACAGCCCTCAGCTTCATGCCCCCCAATTACATTTTCCTCAGCTATGGCTTTTGAATACATTAGTTATTCATCTCCAGTCACAATCATCATGCCAAGGGACTTTCTCAGGATGTAAACATTCATCTCTGTGACTGGCTGTGTGGCCCAACTATGTTCTGTAGTAACACATGTCAGCCAAGTACTTTCTGTTGGCTCCTATGGTCTATGAACTCTATGTAGCAAACATACAGTATACTAAGGAAATTTACAATTATATTGATGACACTTTATACATTAATTTTATAAACTTACAAACAAAAACATTTTGTCATAAAAAACCTAGGTTAGCTAAAATGAGAATACTTAGTAGTTTCCCCTTTGATTAATCCTTTAATTCATCAAAAATCTCTGAACATAAATATCTCATATAAGTTCTGTGTTCTTTGAGTGGACACTTTAGATTTGAAAATATTGAACCATATTAAATCCTCTGAATGAGAATACTGTTGTCATCTGAATTTTTGTTTTGTTTTCTTTTGTTGGGACAGGGTTTCTCTGTAAATCCATGGCAGTCCTGAAATTCACTTTATAGAGCAGATTGGCCACAAACTAACTGAGATCTACTTACCTCTGCTTCAAAGTGATTAGATTAAAGGCATGAGTCACCACTGCCAAATCACTCAAAAACTTAGCCAAGAAATGACCTCCTGCTTTACATAAATCTAAGAGTTAAAGGTAGAGGTTTAGGTCATTAGAAAGCCGTGTTATCAATAGGATTCCTAGAGGAGGAACTTAGCCAAGCAGTTGCAATGCATTCCTGATACTTCTTCCCCTACCAAACCTAGAATCAGCCAACATGACTAAAGACCACTGATGGTGGATCAAGTGATGGAGCAAGAAGGAGAGACTTGCTGGGAAATGTCAATATGACCATGCCTGATAGACAGGTTTTGATCCCAGGAACCTATACTGTAGAAAAAATCAACAAACTGATACAAGTTGTACTCTTAGAAACACATACAAACACATGCATACACACACACACACACACACACATGCACACACACACACATACATACACTAAATTAAACATAAAGAAGCAGGCCAGACAGACTAGACATATATAACAAGGAGATATAGATTGAATTATGACATGATCTGATTAGCTTTTAAGAGCACAAACTACTCTTGCAGGGGACTTTGCTTACAAGAACATATATTGTACTCACAGTCACCTAAAATTACAGGTCTAAGGGATTCAGTAAACTTTTCTGCCTTCTACTTTTTAAAATTATTTTTATTCGATATATTCTTTATTTATACTTCAAATGATTCTCCCTTTCCAGGATTCCCCCTCCCCAAAAGTCCCATAAACCCTGTTCTCTATCCCTGTTCCCCAATCAACCCTTTCCCACTTCCGTGTCCTGGTATTCCCCTACACTGCTGCACTGAGCCTTTCTAAGACCAGGGGCCTCTCCTTCCTTCTTCTTGGCCATCATTTGATATATGAATTGTTTCTTGGGTATTCCAACATTATGGGCTACAAAAGCACAGCCAACAATTTGTGAGAAGATTTTTACCAACCCTACATCCAACAGTGAGCTAATATCCAAGATATACAAAGAACTCAAGAAGGTAGACTCCAGAGAGCCAAATAACCCTATTAAAAATGAGGTACAGAGCTAAACAAAGAATTCTCACCTGAGGAATATCAAATGGCTGAGAAATGCCTAAAGAAATGTTCGACATCCTTGGTCATCAGGGAAATGCAAGTCAAAACAACTCTGAGATTTCACCTCACACCAGTCAGAATGGCTAATATCAAAAACTCAAAAAAAAAAAAAAAACAGGTGCTGGCTAGGATGTGGAAAAAGAGGAACACTCTTCCACTGCTGGTGGGGTTGCAAGCTGGTACAACTACTCTAGAAATCAGTCTGGCAGTTCCTCAGAAAACTGGGTATACTACTAACAGAGAAACCTGCTACACTACTCCTGGATATATACCCAAAGGATTCCCCAGCATGTAATAAGGATACATGTTCCACTATGTTCATAACAGACCTATTGATATTAGCCAGAAGCTGGAAGGAACCCAGATGTCCCTCAATGTAGGAATGGATACAGAAAATATGGTATATTTACACTATGGAATACTACTCAGCTATTAAAAACAATGAATTCATGAATTTTTTAGGCAAGTGGGTGGAACTGGAGAATGTTGCCCTGAATGAGGTGACCCAATCACAAAAGAACACTCATGGTATGCACTCAATTTTCTACCTTCTAAAGTGACCTGGCATGCACACAATGCTCATGATGTATGAATATGTGAAACATTCATACACATGAAAAGAAATAAATCTTTCTAAAGATGGAAAGGGAGGTTATTAGAGAGACGTAGTCTATGGAAATTTACAAAATTCCTCTGCGGACAGTATCTATTCCTATGATGGAAACAGTCATAGAATTAGTAACAGATTTTACTGAAAAGTATATTAGTCACTGCTTTACTACTTTACCTGGGAACCTCAACAAGAGAAAGTTGAGGACCACAGCACCCATTCACCACATATGGACCATGGGAGTCATGACACCTACTCTCTTAAACCCAATCAAACAGTCAGAAACTTCTGATTTCTAATATTTCTCAGTTCATAGTTTCATCTTCTATTTTTCTGCATAACTGGTTTACATGGTCTCTGTCTCCTGGAGACCTAGAATTCACTTGCTAGAAATTCTCTTTGAATGAGAAGTGATAAAATTATCTAAGCATTCCATTAGAGACCATCTGTCACCACTTGCATGTTTCAGTCCAATACATGCTTTATATATTTTCATTAGTGAACAGATATCATAGAATGGCTCTGATTTTGACAATCTCATACATGCCTATGTACATTGAGAAAATATCCACCTCTGCTACCCAGTGCCACCCAATTCTTAATACTTCATAAATGTCATGACGCATATATCCTGTTCTTCCAATCTGCTGTTTGTGTGACTTATGCCACCATTACCCTAATGTTTTAGTTATATTGTAAAATTTTGTTTGTGTGCTCTCTTTTCTGAAGGGTGCAATTCTACAATCCTGACTGAGAAAAAGTGAAACTTCCTTAGACCTACTGCTTTTTGTTGTACCTGCTACATTTAAACTTAAGTAGAAATTGCTGGTCTGACAAGGCCTTGCTGGGGAAAGAATAATATGTTTCCTGCCCCTGAGACAGAATCAGCAGAAGTGAGCCTCCATGAGTGATAATAGCTCTCAGGGGCATAAGGCTTCTTTGTAAAATAATCTACTTATTTTCACCTTCCTCCAAGGAATGTCTCCCTGTTAATATTGATGACTTTATGATAATCAGAAAAAGGATGAGTACAGGAAGCAAAAGTGTGCCTAATGTCTTGGCAAAATGATTAGCCCTGGGACTTTCAGTAAAGGACAGTGCTAAGGCTATGCAAAAGAACTCTAAAACATGAGTTCAAAATATATCATTTCTTCACTATGCAAACAATATAAGGATGCAATATGAATTTTATAAGGAGCTTCAAAGATCTAAAGGAACAGAGGCAACTACATTAGGGGTCAGCTTCTCGGAAATATACAAAGGCAGGCAAATACAAAAGCAGTTATATTCCTGACTTCAAGGTCAGTTGTGACACAGATTGTCCAGGCCCAGGTTTGGTAGAAATGTAAGTTTCAAGGCAGTGTCACGTTTAGCTATTTAAGCATCTGTGTTTAAGAGAGGCAGGCAGATTTCTGAATTCTTTTGCAATATTAAAGGTAAATGTATGCTTTCTCCTAAGAAGCAAAGGTACTGATTCATACGATAATCAAAAGGAAGCCTGAATTGATTGTAAATTAAATATTGGGCTTTTCATTTGCAAGAGATGAACTAGCAAAAATCAATAACATTTCTTTAGATTTTTTTTAAGCAATTTTCATCAGAAAACCTAAGACTTTTAGAAATTTTCTAACTTGATTTCTGCCTTGGTTTGAAGATCCAATAATTATTTTATAGCAAGTTTTCTGACTTCAGTGAGAAAATCCATGAGCTATCCAGCTAACTTTTAGAATTTTAACTAGCAAATAGAGCTATCTCAACTGTAGAACTTTTAGAATAGCATGAAGTAGCTGTCTAGAGCTGAGCAGAACACAGGGTGAGGGATGGAGCAAGCAGTCTGAAAAGCCATCTCTGCAGTGCCGGCCATTTTTTTCACCACTACCAAGAACCCCATCCTCAGAACCCCTCTCCAAGTTAATGTTGGTCTTTGGTATGAAAATATCTCTAGAGAGAGAAACACATGGGTTTATACACTGTCATAATAGTTTGGAGTTTTAGGGTGATTTAGGGTGTCACCTGCCCACACCTGGACACATCAGTGCAGGACTAGGCACATGGTCTCTCACTGCAGCCATACAAAGTGGCCCAGTTAGGGCAACAGATCAACATTCAGGTAATAGATCCAGGAAGAGGCCCAATACATTTGTTATGGGATCCACATAAAGACCAAGCTGCACAGCTGCTATATATCTGCAGAGGTGGTAGGGGTTGAGGTGTCACATCTTAACTAGCCAGGGGTCCAGGCTAGTTAACTCTGTTGGTCTTCCTGTAGAGTCCCTTTATTCTTTTAGTCCCTCAATCCTTCCCCTACTCTCTTTGAAAAGATTCACTGAGATCTATCCAATGTTTGGCTGTAGGTCTCTGTATCTGTTTCCATTGGCTGTTGGATAGAGCCTCTCAAAGGGCAGTTATGCTAGGCTCCTCTCTGCAATCATAACAGTTTCATTAATTTGTCAGGGGCTGGTTCTTGCCCATGGGATTGGTCTCAATTTTGGTCAGTCATTGGTTGGCCATTATCTTAGGCTCTGCTCTTTGTCCCTGAACATCTTGTACTCAGGACAAAATTAGCATAGAAGGTTTTGTAGATGAATTACTTTCCTTATGCCTATACTTAGAGTCCTACCTGCCTACAGAGAGTACCCAATTCAGGCTCCACATCCCTCACTGCTAGGAGTCTCAGATAGAATCACTACCATAAACTAACTCCCTGCCACTTTTATCATCCTTGGTCTCTGGCACATCCTAGAGATGCCTTCCCCTCCCTGTCCACAGCCCCTTTCCCTTCTCTCTCCCTTGCTGTCTCTACACCTGATGTTACGACCACATTGCACTCCCCATCCCCTCTCCCATCCAGTTCTCTTCCTAAATGCAGCTACAATATATTTTTTTATTTCCCCTTCTGAGAATGTTTTAATCATCCTCACATGTGAATTCCTTCTTCTGTGGCTTCTTTATGGCTATATCCATTTATAAGTAAGTACATAACATGCATGTCTTTTTGGTCTGAATTCCTCACTCAGGATATTTTCTAGTTCTCTCCATTTACCTGCAAAACACCACTCTTCATTTCAGGGACATCTGAGTTGTTTCCAGTTACTGGCTATGACAAAAACTACTATGCATACAGTTGAGCAAGTGTTTTTGTGGTATGGTTGAGCATCTTCTGGATATATCCTCAAGAGTAGTGCAGCTGGCATTTGAGTTAGAACTACTCCCTATTTTTAATTGGATTTTTTATTTATTTACTTTTCAAATGTTATGCCCTTTTCTGGTTTTCCCTCTGGAAACCCTCATCCCATCATCCCTTCCCCTTCTTCTATGAGGGTGATCACCCACCTGCCCACCCACTCCCTCCTCCCTGCCCTAGTATTCCCCTACAGTGGAGCATACAGCCTTCACAAGACCAAGGGCCACTCCTCCCATTGATGTCCAACAGGCCATACTCTGATACATATGTGGCTGTAGCCATGGGACCCTCCATTTGTATTCTTTGGTTGGTCGCTTGGATCCATGCCACTTGTCAGCAACCCTGAGAGTAATGCCTGGCTCCCAGATGTGTACACATGGTAGAAGGCAAGAGCTGATTCTCCCAAGATGTGCTCTGACTTCTGCCTTTGTGGTGTGATGTTTTCCTTAGCTAATTAAGAAAGAAATATCATAAAACAGTTATTTTTATTTAAAGCAGTGCTAAATATATCACAGCTGAAATGTTCATTAATAATGATAGAGAAAATAGGGGTTCTGTCAGGATGTTTTATTAATCCTTAATATTAAAGAAGATAATTCATATCATATGGGACTAATTTTGAACCAATTTTTTGTTCCATTGATCTATCTATCTATATATATATATATATATATATTCAGTATTGATAACATTGGAGCTAACAGTCCATAATCACAGTGTGTTTTTTGAAATTAATAAAATGTTATTCAATTTATTTTTTAAATTTCAGTATTTTCATTGATGCTCTTAATTTTACTCTTAAGCAAGTTTTCCAACTGTTTCTGTATTAACATTTATTGTTATATAAAATTAAAATATTTTCATATATGTTAGACACGTACATTTATGTTAGTATACAATAAATAGAACTGATACTAATATTGAAGTTATCTATGGTGGGGATGGGTCATATTACTTTGAATTGAAATCACCACGGGGTGAGTAATATTAGAGTAAGAAAATGAAAAAGCATATAATTATGGAGAGTGGGCAAAAGTTGGCAGATGGAAAACAGCAAGTGCATTCATACTTATAACCTGAAGAGAGAGTAAATCAGGTTAATCTAAGAATAAAGTTAGAGAATAATAGAGTATCTGGATTCTATTCTGAATGGAATGGAA
Source organism: Apodemus sylvaticus (assembly GCF_947179515.1). NCBI lineage: Eukaryota > Metazoa > Chordata > Mammalia > Rodentia > Muridae > Apodemus > Apodemus sylvaticus. The sequence continues at coordinate 98,310,503 of NC_067472.1, forward strand.
AGTATTAAAATATTTCAATACAAGTAAAATAAAGACATTTTTAAATGAAATTTCTTGTACAGAAAACTTGTACTATGAACCTTAAAAGCTGTAAGAATCACCAGAAAGGAAAGACAGACTTCCTGGTACTATAGTGATACCAATGTCATTAAAGTAACAAGCCACATTCTGATGGGGTGTAAGGCTATCTCCAGAAGATGAAACCCATACATATCAACACTCTCAGGGTTAAAACAGATCAAAAGTTCTAGAGAAAAGTCTACCACTATTATATTACTAAAGGGATGTAGTATTAAACTACTTTCTAATGACTTATCATTATACCCATGGATTAGAACACCTCCCAACCTTTATCAGAGAAATACCTGGTAATTATAATAGCTGGTAATTAACAGGCAAGTTCTCAATATCCTGGGAATTAGAGACCACTGTGGAAGGCACAGTTCTAAATAGGACATCTATTTTATTGCTCTCTCATCTACAAGCACAGGCATCTTGTCAATGACTGGATGAAAAGATTGCAAGAGACAGAGGTTGCAGATGACTACAAAGGGACCTTTGAATGACTACCAAGAAACCCTTTATTCAGATACAACAGAATGGTTGTAGATGACCTCATGGTTCCTCTGTCAGCATGTATGACTTAAAAACAGACAAACTCAAATGTGGCCATGGGAAGTAACTCTGAAGTGCACCTCTAGCTGAAGTAAATTGACAATTGATAGCTGACAGGAGGAGAATCAATTGTCATTAATGGTTTGTCTTTCAGTAAAATAAATGATCTCTGGTGGATACTTACACTTGAGAGTATATACAGACAGGACAAGTATTATTAGATAGGAAAAAAAAGAACATGGAGTTGGGAAACAGAGCTCTAGGACTAGGAGGAGTTGGAGAGAAAGTGTAAAAATAATGCACCTAATTTGCACAAAATTCTCAAAGAGGGATTTAAAAATACAAAGGAAGAAGATGCAATAAAATAAGATAGCTATGTCCTCTGCGAAGAAAAGAAAATAAGAAAAAAAAAGATTATATAAGGAAATAACCAAGCCTGAGATGATGTTTATATTTGTCTGAATAAATTTTGTCATATTCATTTAAAAAAAAAAAACAAGATTTTTCTAAGAAAGTGTTTTCATACCAAACTGTCTTTTCAGAGCACCTTTAATCTCATTATTGCTGAGGCTATAGATAAGGGGGTTCAACATGGGGACCACTACCATATAGAACACAGACACCACCTTGTTCTGGTCTGTGAAGTAGCTGGATTTGGGCATCACATAAATGAATATGACAGTTCCATAATAGAGGGTGACTACAGTGAGGTGGGAGGTGCAGGTGGAGAAGGCTTTGTGTCGACCCTCAGTGGAGTGCATCTTCAGGAGGGTGAAGAGGATGTAGGAATAGGAGACAACTATGACAAACATTGTGATCATAGTAACTGAGCCAGCAGAAAATGCGATAAGAAGTACAGAGATACTGACATCAGAACAGGAGAGTTCCGCCAAAGGAGCAAAATCACAGAAAAAATGATCTATTCTATTTGGTCCACAGAAGAGAAAAGAAAAAAAGTAAACCAGGACAATGAGGGAAGCATTAAGAAAACCCCCTAGATAAGATCCAACAACCAACTGGATACAGACTTGTGTGGACATTTTGGTGGAATAAAGCAGTGGATTACAGATTGCCATGAAGCGATCATAAGCCATAGCAGCTAGAAGGAAGCATTCAACAGATGCAATGAAATCAGCTGAACCAAGCTGGATGCCACATCCAGTGTATGAGATACTGCTTCTTTCTAGCAGGAAGTCGACAAGCATATTGGGTGTGACAGAAGATGAAATGCCTATGTCAACAGAAGCCAAGTGGCCAAGAAAAAAGTACATGGGGTGATGGAGCTGGGAAGAGACTCTGATGAGAAGGATGGTGCTCAGGTTCCCAGACACAGTCACCAGGTAGATGCACAGGATGATAGTAAAGAGGACAATTCTGAGGACTGGGTCGTCAGTTAATCCCAGTAAAATGAACTCTGTCACTGCAGTGTAGTTCTCATCCTGCAGGAAAGCCATGGGGCAGTGTAGCTCCTGCCAAAATAAGGCTGTGATGGAGACAGAATAGGAAGTGATCTATAAATATCTCACTTCATTTTAATTAATATAGACTTAGCATGACACATCAATATGTTGGTCAAGAAATGGAACCAATAATGAAACTTTTAATCTGAGATTCATTGCTTATGTTTCTGTGTAAAACAATGCCTTAAAAATTATTTAAGCAGAAATCCTAGAAATAGGTTATAAATAATAAGTAAGTTTTATTTTCGTTTATTTAAAGTAAAACATACTTAGTATCTACTAAAGCAAAATATTTAAAATTATTGGACTTTGCCTGGCAAGATGGTATTTCAGGTGAAGGTTCTTAACATCAAGCTGACACATGATATCAAGTGTTTGTTTTCTGGAGCTCAGATGATGACAGAAATGTTGTCTTTAGGCAGCCACACATGTAGTATGATTTTTAAGCTGTTCTATTCACACACAAAAAACATTATAAAATAATACTTATTTTGATAAAAATATATTTATTTTAAGTGTAAAAATGAATTAATATATAAAATATATTGGTAGTTAATAAAGATAAATCTCTGCTAACTTTACTGAATGCTTTCTAAATCATTAACACAAGATTTAAAATTTGTTATATTTTTACTATTATGTCTATGATCCATTAATTTCTTTTCTGATTTACATTTTACAGAATGAAATATGTTTAAGGTAAGTAACACACATATAACTTTCATTCATATTTATTTATAATAAAGTATACGTGGTTGTCATTAAAGCGAAATATTTAAAATTAAGACTTTGCCTGGTGAGATGGCTTTTCAATTAAATGTTCTCTCTACCACACTGACACATACACACACATATAATTTCTCTCTCTCTCTCTCTCTCTCTCTCTCTCTCTCTCTCTCTCTCTCTCTCTCTCTCTCTCTCTCTTTCACACACACACACACACACACATACACACACACACACACACACACGATGTTTAAAATCACTTGATGTATCTGCATAGAATACATGTTTGATCCCTAGTACTCAGAGCTTCTCCCAGCAGTCTGTGGTTTGATTTCTGGGCATCCAGTGACCTATTCTGTGGTTCATAAGCACTAGACATGCATGAAGTGCATGCATATTCAGGTACACAAAAAAATTTAAAAAAACTTTAAAAGGAGAATTAGAAGTGAACATAAGGCTAGTTTGACTCAGTCTATTCCTATTATTGACCATGCTATAAAGGAAGAGTGGCTATTAACTTGAAGGCACAGACAAATTAAGACAAATTGCTTGGCAGCATTTCAGTTTTCCAATGGCTAATACACAGAGAGGTAGTTTATTGGTGACACTGGTCAGAAATTAAACCATTTCTGTAAGTATCTTCATATCTTCATCAACTTTTAAAAAGATGATACATTTTCTTTTCAGGATTGAGAAGAATAAAATTAAGATCACACTAAATTTACAAATGAAATTTCCTATTGTAAGTTCATCAAATACTGTAAATGATTTTCAATGGATAACTGACTTTAAAGTAATTTGAATATCAATTTCATCACCATGTAAAATATGAATAATATTATCATATTATTATAAATTTTTATTGAAACACGCTAAATCCTTTCCAACTATCACAGCTTTTTAAAACTAGAGTGTGATGGAACAAATTCACATGATTTTTAACAAAGGATACTGATCAGGAAATATCCAAACTATGATGTTGAGAGACTTATCAACGTTCACTCAACAAGAAGCAGATTGACTCTCATCTCTCACAGTCTATATTTATATTTTCATTTGTCCACTGTGATGTCTTGGATGTTGGAAAACTTATGCCACAAAGAATGTCTTTACATGTGATATTCATTGACAAAAGCAACCAAAGTATATTAAAGCTACCAAACTTGTTGGTCTGTTGGCTGAAAGCTACATGTGTTCACAATTGAGGGTCATGGTAATTTTGTGTCTTGCCAATGGTTGGAAAAATAAGGGTTCTTTGAAAACTGGAGTGTAGCTGGGAAGAGTGGAAGAAAGAAAATCTGTGATTGGGATGTATCGTGTGAGAGAAAAATCTATTTCCAATAAATTGCAAAAAATGATAGTTTTATACCCAATCATTCTAAATTATTTGCCTATGTAAATATAACATGATTCCATAAAGTTTATTTTCCTTCTGCTACACATTTGCCTGACTCATTTTCACTTCCTTTTATACCATGTTTGGAAATATTGTACATTTTCAAAGAAGAAAGCATCTCCTTTTACCAACAAAGTAAAAAATCTTACCTCTTGAAATAAGAATTCATTTCAAATAAGAAGTTCAAAGTTACTGGGATGTTTATAGCTGCAAAATTGTCTCCACTGTCATTGTTTGTCACTAAACATAAGTCAACTGGGACTCTCTGTTCAAGTGTGAATTCAAGTCACCAGGGATCATTACCTCATTCCCAGAGAATACTGAGCAGTTCATTTCACTTATGCATACAATTAATTTTCAAAGACTCTTAATCTCAAGTAATATTTGTTGATATTTGATTTGTTTTGATTTGTGTTAGATGATATTAATCAAAGTAAAAAAGTGAACTATTTCATTTTCTTCATTCTTGTACTTTTCCTTTAGTATTTTTTGCGGGTGACATAACATACTCAGGTAGGAGCTTTGTGAATATAGGTAGGAATGAGATGCAAAGTTCAATAATTTTTGAAGCAAATTCAATTTTTATAATCAAGAGTATAAAATATAATTGTTACCTAGAAAATAGTGTAAAGAAAGAGGTATGGATGTTTTCCAAGTAAGGATTAGCACTTCATAATTCCCACCTCAAAGATGTGACAGGTGGCAAAGCTTATATGCTATAAGGGAGAAAAAAGGCTCAGAGATTCTCCACCTGAAGAATCATATCAACTCTATTGCTAATTTTACTTTCATTAAGTTCAACACTATATCCTTGATATTACCTTGAGAAAAGATTTTTGACCACTGAGGAACAGTCAACTTTCATTCAAAGTATCTCCTGTCCCAGTTGGCAGAGGAGAAATAGAGACAGAATCTTCACTGAAAACTCACTGGTACACTATCCTAGAATATGGAGCAGTGAATGACAGAAAAGACTCTGAATCAGAAGGGTGAAAAATCAGGAAAGATAGTGACATTGAGTTCTGGTCTCTGGTACAATGGAACCTGAACTCACATGAACATGTGCATATAAGCAAAATCCAGACAGAATGTGTGTGTGTGTGTGTGTGTGTGTGTGTGTGTGTGTGTGTGTGTGTGTGTGAATAATCACTGCCAAAGCTTCCTTCACAAAGTTGTGTATTTAATGCTGTATGTACCTTACCTTTGTCTTTTTCAAATGGTCTCATTTAGTCTAGGTGGACAACCTTGAAGTTCTAATCCTCCTGTCTCCCTTGCCTAAGCACTTAACTAACAAGTGTCTAGCACTCGGTTTTTATAGTATTGGAGATCTAGCACAGGGCTGTAAAAAAATGCCAGGCAAGAATTCTACCAATTGGATTATATTCATAAGTTATTATCTTAGGTTAATAATTTGTTTACATATGCACACTATGCATACAATCTTACTTTCTAATGGAAGACAGTAAATAGAGGATGTATTTCTATGTATTCATGTGTCAGTTCGGAATTAGTTTAGGATTATGACTTGGGTCACATTGTATACTAGAATGTAGTGTTTGGATGACTCTCAACAAAGAGGTTTCACACCCAGATATTAAAAAAAATTATTCATTTTTTCATCCACTCCTTTCAAAAGTATGTGTTGAGTATTGTATTCTAAAAAACTGGGTGAGCACTTTGCATAGGTTAAGGAACTTGAACCTCTTATGAAATTTAAACCTCAGTGGAGAAGCAACTAGAGAATGAATAACAAACATGGCAATGGGTATGGAAGACAGATTACATTGACACATTTCTCAGGACCACAGATATCATGTCACCCTAGAAACAAGACTTACTTCTCATCAAACTATTGAAAACAAGTTCAGATAAGTTGATTCTCATTCTGCACAGTCCCTTTACTTTGAAGTCATGTGAACTACTAGCAGAACAAGTCTTCTGCTTAGCACTCTTCTGACAGCTACTGTTCAGATGGATGAGGAAGCTGTACTGCTCTCATTTATCATTAATTTTGTGTTCTGTGTCACATTTCCCAGAATATTTTTATTTTAATTAAAATATAATTACATCACTTCCCTCTCTTCTCTTTCCTCTTCCAAACTCCTCACCTCTTCAACTCTTGAACGCTTCCACTCCCTTTCAAACTGACCATCTATCTGTTTCTCTTTTTATTTTTGTTGTTAGTTATATTTATGGGTGGAAATATGTAAACAAAACCTGCTAGTTCACTTAGTGTTGCTTATGGATGTGTGATTTCAATGATGACCACTTTGATTTGGGTAACAAATTAGAAGGCTTATTCAGGAGAGAGATTATGTCTCCCTCTCCTAGCAGCCTGGTCATAGTAGGCAAATTGTCCCTGATGTTAGAAACCCAACCAGGTAACCAGGTTGTGCATCTTAGAGAACTTGCTACTGAACGCTTACTAGGTCAGCATAATTCCAAACTTCATTCTAAATCTTATCCATGCACCATCAGACAAATAATGATCTCACAAAACACCAAAGAAGCTGTTATTTGCAGATAGAGACTATTAGAAATAAACAGAACTTGTTATAATACGGATATCAAATAATTGTGGGGAGTCCAGGACAATAGCTGTATCTATAACATATCCTGTACCTAAGATACAGTGAACATCTTAAAAGAGGGTCTGGTAGATCTAAGAAGTCTTTGACTAAGAATTCAACTGTGAGACTATATCTCCTACAAAAGACAGGGGAACTCTATAATCCTGACTCATAAATATGGCTGCCTATGTATGACAGACAATAATAATACCAATTGTCATGCAAAAGTGGAATGAGAAATTTCATAAGGTCCAACCCCTAATAATATCACTTTTTCACTTAAGATTTTGATGGGTTTTTTTATTCGATATATTTTTTATTTACATTTCCAATGGTTTCCCCTTTTCTATACACCCACTCCCCGAAAGTCCCATCGGCCCCCTTCCCTCCCCCTGTTTTTCCACCCAACCCTTCCCACTTCCCTGTTCTGGTTTTGCCCTATACTGCTTCACTGAGTCTTTCCAGAACAAGGGGCCACTCCTCCGTTCTTCTTGTACCTCATTTGATGTGTGGATTATGTTTTGGGTATTCCAGTTTTCTAGGTTAATATCCACTTATTAGTTAGTACATACCATGATTCATCTTTTGAGTCTGGGTTACCTCACTTAGTATGATGTTCTCCAGCTCCATCCATTTGCCTAAGAATTTCATGAATTCATTGTTTCTAATGGCTGAATAGTACTCCGTTGTGTATATATACCACAATTTTGCATCTACTCTTCTGTTGAGGGATACCTGGGTCCTTTCCAGCTTCTGGCAATTATAAATAGGGCTGCTATGGACATAGGGGAATATGTATCCTTATTACATGCTGGGGAATCTTCTAGGTATATGCCCAGGAGTGGTATAGCAGGATCTTCTGGAAGTGAGGAGCCCAGTTTTCAGAGGAAGTGCCAGACTGATTTCCAGAGTGGTTATACCAATTTGCAACCCACCAGCAGTAGAGAAGTGTACCTTTTTCTCCACATCCTCGCCAACATCTGCTCTCTCCTGAATTTTTAATCTTGGCAATTCTGATTGGTGTAAGGTGAAATCTCAGGGTTGTTTTGATTTGCATTTCCCTAATGACTAATGAAGTTGAACATTTTTTAAGATGCTTCTCAGACATCTGAAGTTCTTCAGGTGAAAATTCTTTGTTTAGCTCTGTACCCCATTTTTAATAGGGTTATTTGGTTTTCTGGGATCTAACTTTTTGAGTTCTTTGTATATATTGGATATTAGCCCTCTATCTGATGTAGAGTTGGTGAAGATCTTTTCCCAATTTGTTGGTTCCTGATTTGTCTTTTGATGGTGTCCTTTGCCTTGCAGAAACTTTGTAATTTTATGAGGTCCCATTTTTCAATTCTTGATCTTAGAGCATACGCTATTGGTGTTCTGTTCAGGAACTTTCCCCCATACCGATGTCCTCAAGGGTCTTCCCCAGTTTCTTTTCTATTAGCTTCAGAGTGTCTGGCTTTATGTGGAGGTCCTTGATCCATTTGGATTTGAGCTTAGATCAAGGAGACAAGGATGGTTCAATTCCCATTCTTCTGCATGCTGATCTCCAGTTGAACCAGCACCATTTGTTGAAAAGGCTATCTTTTTTCCATTGGATGTTTTCAGCCCCTTTGTCAAGGATCAAGTGGCCATAGGTGTGTGGGTTCATTTCTGGATCTTCAATCCTCTTCCATTGATCCGCCTGCCTGTCAATGTACCAATACCATGCAGTTTTTAACACTATTGCTCTGTAGTATTGCTTGAGGTCAGAATTACTGATACCCCAGAATTTGTTTTATTGTTGAGAATAGTTTTAGCTATCCTGGGTTTTTTGTTCTTCCAGATGAATTTGAGGATTGCTCTTTCTAACTCTGTGAAGAATTGAGTTGGGATTTTGATGGGTATTGCATTGAATCTGTATATTGCTTTTGGCAAAATGGCCATTCTAACTATATTAATCCTGCCGATCCATGAGCATGGGAAGTTTTTCCAATTTTTGAGGTCTTCTTCCATTTCCTTCTTCATAGTCTTGAAGTTCTTGTCATACAGATCTTTCACATGTTTTGTAAGAGTCACCCCAAGGTACTTTATACTGTTTGTGGCTATTGTGAAGGGGGTCATTTCCCTAATTTCTTTTTCAGCCTCCTTATCCTTTGAGTATAGGAAGGCTACTGATTTGCTTGAGTTGATTTTATAACCTGTTGATGGTTTTTTATATGTGCATACTATTTGCATTATTTCTACACCACAATCACTATCAACTTCTTGTGCATCTTTTTTGTCTCAAATTCATAATTTGTTTTAAATTTCATTTTTTACACCTACATTACTGAATCCATTTGCTGTAGATGCTAAGTACATGTTCTCAGAGATGGCCAATTGAAGCTGGATAATGTATCAGAGGCTTGTCTCTCGAGATTTATTCTTTGCTCTCATCACCCCACTGTTTCCATGTGATTCTTGAATTAGGGGTAGAACCTTATGAAATTCTGTCTTAAATACTGTCATATCAACTGTTGTTTTTATTGTTCAGTTATTGTTTATGTTGATGTTCATGCATTATTGAGATTTCATGGGTATCATTTCCCTGTCTCATTTAGAAGACAACATTAAGCATGACACATGCTGGTCATTGGATGCTAAATGTTGATGTCCTTACTACGCTGATGTCCCTTTAATATTAGGTGTAGACAGCTGTAGATATATACATTTATGGTAACAACCCATGGAAAGTTACATCCTAGATTTTTTAATGATGGTGAATTTTTGTAATTGTCTCAATATTTTACCCAAAGAATCTTCATAAGGGTGGGTGTAGTCTTATTACTTATTAGTGGGAAATATACCAATATCATTGCAATCAGTAGACACATTGTTCAATGAATTTCTGAAGAATCATGTGAATAAATCTAATCATATCAAGTAGGGTACTGACAACAGATCAAAAAATTACTCCATCCTCGTATCATTTAGTAAATATTTGATGTTTACTTACGTGAATATAGATGAGAGATAGCTTGCAGAAACATCAGTCAACCAAAGCTGCATCACTGGATAGCCTACCCCAGCGTATACAATGACTCAAGAAAGCTCAGTCATTGTTGTTCCCTGAAGCACAGCTTAGACATATTTGGATAACCAGTCTCCTCTATTATAAAAATATTACTTCCCATATAACCTTTGAGAAGGGGCTTGAATGAGCCTTGTTCTGTTCCTGCACCTAGGATATTTCAGCACTATTGCAAACCAGCTGCAATGAAAGAAACTAAGATTTTCTGGGAAGGTGTGATAGCAGGATGTAGGTCAGGACAAGTTTTTATAAATGAGCATATAGAGAACATATTTTCTATGTATATACATGTATATGTGTAGATCATGTTATGTATATATCAACAAATAATGATAATGAAGCAATGAATTGGAAATAATTAGGGAAAAAGAAAGGTCAGCAAGTAATGTAACATGGAAAAATTGGAAGGACAGAAGGGAAGGAGAAAGTATGCAATTGTATCATAATATCAAAGTAAAACAAACAATTTAAAATACACAGGTGATAGAGCTAAAATGAGCCAATCACAGATCTAGCAACTAGATACTGAAAACAGAATGGAGGGAGCAGGAATTTCTTTAACAGATAAGTTAGGTCACCCTTGTTAAAATATCTGATCATTCCATCAGCAAGACAAGACAATCATCCTCACAGACATCAAATCCAGGTCCTAATTTTCAAAGATCATTTTCCCTGACAAATAGATTACCAGTAGAGATAGATTTCATTTACAATTTTATATGACTCAGAAAACCGTAGCCAGGCATCACTGTGATATGAAATCTATTACTGAAAAGTGATGTGCTCCTGAGGCCCTGAGAGCATGGCACAACCACAAGTCAGAGATTAATCTTCTGTGATGATTTCGATATGCTCGACACAGGGAGTGGCAATATTGGAAGGTGTGGCTCTGTTGGAGTAGGTGTAGCACCATGGGTGGGGACCTTAAGACCCTCATCCTAGCTGTCTGGAGTCAGAATTCCACTAGCAGCCTTCAGGTGAAGATGTAGAGCTCTCAACTCTTCCAGAACCATGACAGCCTGGATGCTGCCATATTCTTCTCTTGAGGATAATGGACTGAACCACTGAACCTATAAGCCAGCCCTAATTAAATGTTGTTGATTTTTAGACTTGCCCTTGTCATGGTGTCTGTTGACAGCAGTAAAACCCTAAGACAGAAGTTAGTAGCAGGAACTGTGGTATTGCTATAATAGGCCTGACCATGGTTTTGCTTGGAAGAATGTGTATTATAGGATATTGGATTTGGAAGGTGGTGGAACGGTTTAAATGGTACTTAATGGGACATCCTAGTAGGAATATGGAAGATGTTGTTGCTGAGATAATTTGAAATCTATAGACATGGCCCAAGAGGTTTCAGCAGAGAAGAATTTCTCTATGTGGCATAGGGACTGTTTTGTGGTAATTAAGAAGAGGCCAGCAACACTTAGTTTGAATCTTCTGAGAAGTGTTTTCTGAGAGCACAAAGAATCTGTGTTCCAAACAGTTAAAATTATACTGAAGTTCATCAGGACTATAAGAATTATCGAAACCCATACTGATATAAGTATACATCCTTAGTTACATTTTGTGTGCAGTAACACAATAAATGATGAAAAGTTGTACAAGTTTTTGCAAACATTTGATTTTATTCCTTCCCTTTACTCCTTCTAGGTCAGTTCAGCTGGAAAGGTCATGATTCCGCCATGTAAAAGATGAGGAACACTAGGCATCATACTTGAATGTGTACTGAACATCATGTCTCTTGATGGTGCAGAGTCAACTCATATGTGATATTGTTCAGGAATATCTCTTATGAAATGAAAAGGTCAAGATATTAAATACACAAATAGAGCATGAAAACATAAATGGTGTCACCAACAAAGATTAAATGAAATAATACACTGTAAAAATTAATGGAATTAATTAGCAAGAGGATTGAGCTGTCTCTTCAGGTCAAGCCCGCTTTCTGTTTAACACTATATCATATAAGCTGACACCAACTTTGTTTGAGATATGAACTATGAAACATTTATTCTTACCTGGAAATCATATCTCTTTATACTCATTATTTTCTATTTAACAATAATATTTGTACTCTTGCCTTAAAATGTGAGTACATATTATAACTGTTACTCAACTAAACACCTCATCCCTGCCTATACTCACTAAGCACCTAATAGATTATGTTACATCAGCCACCATGAAAAGAGTAAAACAAAACAAATGCACACTGAATAAAAGAAGCCAATATAGTCCATTTTAGTTATCAGTTCAATATTTTCTAACTTGACATAACCTGAAACAATATCAACATGCAGAAGTATTTACCTAAGATAATTTGTTATTACGTATGTCCCATAATTACTGAGTGAAAGTGCATCAATACTCATACAAATTGTAAAACAAAAGATTGCTTGAGATTTATATGCTCCTTGAAAATTAATTGTGCTTGTGTTACATGAAATGCTCAGTACTCACTGGAAAAGTGGTAATGATCCCTGATGCATTGAATTCACACTGGAATCTAGAGCTTCTGCAGGGACTTATCCTCAGTGACAAACAAGGATATTGGGAAGCAGCTGTGTAGCTATAAAATCATAGATTGTACAAGCTTTTGTATAATCACCTTGTATTCTATTAGTAAATAGTTCAGAATGATCTGGGATGAAAGGAAGTGTTCATAGATTCATTTATTGTCTTAATTGAAATGAATTCTTACTTCAAGAAATAAGATTTGGACTTTGTTGGTATATGGAGATTTTTCTCGTGACATGTATTTATTAACCATGGTGTTAAAACATGTCAGATTCGATCAGCAGTGGCTGTGGCAGCAGCAACAGCAGCAGCAGCTGGTCCAGAGGAAGGGCCATCAGCAGTGGAACAAAGCTGACAGGGTCCAGGCAGATACTGTGCACACGACCACTGGCCATCGCTGGCCAGCCAGGCTGCAAGTAGCAGAGGATTTATGGTGCCTTTCACCACGCAGAAGCCACTTCAGAACTCTGCCTCCCGCCAGTCAGTTACGAGAGACTGCCCTCCATTTTGGTTCTCGGATGCCAGAGAGATCAGACAGACTCAGGTACGCAAATACAACCCGAGACCAACATCGAGGGGGGTCTAAGCCCGACGGGCGTTGGCCTGCACCCAGGCCCTGGGATGGTCGGAGGGCCACTGGTGTGCAAACACGGCCAGGAGGTTGTTTCCCCGGGCCGGCGCACACCTGTATGGGCACCACCACCATTTTGCCTACTGGAAGCCAGAGAATCCTAGCAGGCAAAACCAGCTAACAGGCTAGCCCGAGGCTGACATAGCTGGGGTCTAAGACGGTCAGGCCCTGGACTGCCCCCCAGGCCCTGGGCTGCTCGGTGGGCCATCTGTGTGCCGACCTGACCAGGAGGTTGTTAGCCCAGCAGACTCTCCCAGCACTCTCAGGGAGCACGCTCACGCTGCCATCCTGGCCACCTGACAGATCCAATTAACACTCACAGCTTAGGGGAACTTTGCTCGGACATTGGCCTGCCAGGCTTTTGCCTAGACTCAGGGCCTGAGCAGCGAGGCTAGCCTTGTGTGCACCAACCCCGTTGGGAGTTCTGCTGGCCAGCAGAGTGATCAGCACTCAGAAAAGGTCCCTGCAGCATACACCCTCAGCACTCCCTGAAGGAGCAAGCGGGCACCATCTGGTTCACAGACACAATCTGGGGCAAAGCACACTAGGGCTGCAAGGGCACCCAAGAGGAGGACAGCACATCAGCAATCTGCAACAGGGGAAACCCTGCCATCCAGTGTTGCAGAAATAGCCCTAGAGCCTCTCAGGAGGCTGAAACACCAGCCAGAGACAAGACCAACTAGCTCCAGAGAACAAGATTGCAAAGGGCAGATGCAGGAACGCTACTAGAAGAAATTTAGGCAATATGGCAGCATCTGAACCAAACTCTCTAAAATCAGCAAGTCCTGGTTATGCCAACACACCAGAGAAACAAGATATGGATTTAAAATCACTGTTCATGATGCTGCTAGAACAACACAAAAAGGACATAAATGAATCTCTTAAAGAAATACAGGGGAACATGAATAACCTAGAAACCTGTATAATGGAAACACAAAAATCACTTAAAGAAATGCAGAATAAGGCCCAAGAGATAGAAATCAATAAAGAAGAACGGCAAAAAAAAAAAAAAAAAAAAAAAAAAAAAAAAAAAAAAAAAAAAACTTAAAGAAATGCAGGAGAACTTGCGACAACAGGCAGAAGTCATGAAAGAGGAAACACAAAAATCAATTAAAAATTACAGGAAAACACAAACAAACTAATGATGAAACTGAGCAAAACCATCCTAGATCCAAAAACAGAAGTAGAAACAACTAAGAAATCACAAAGGGAGACAACTTTGGAGATAGAAAACCTTGAGAAGAAATCAGGGGCCATAGATGCAAATATAAACAACAGAATATAAGAGATGGAAGAAAGAATCTCAGATGCTGAAGATACCATAGAAACCATTGACTCAACAGTCAAAGAAAATGCAAAATGCAAAAAGCTGGTATCCCAGAACATCCAGGAAATCCAGGATACAATGAGAAGACCAAACCTAAGGATTATAGGTATAGATGAGAGTGAAGATTTACAACTGAAAGGGCCAGCAAATATATTCAACAAAATTATGGAAGAAAACTTTCCCAACTTAAAGAGAGAGGTGCCTATGAATATACAAGAAGCCTACAGAACTCCAAACAGACTGGACCTGAGCAGAAATACCTCCCATCACATAATAATCAAAACCCCAAATGCACTAAACAAAGAAAGAATATTAAAGGCAGTAAGAGAAAAAGGCCAAGTAACATATAAAGGAAGACCTATCAGAATCACACCAGACTTCTCACCAGAGACCATGAAAGCTAGAAGATCCTGGGCAGATCTCATGCAGACTCTAAGAGAACACAGATGTCAGCCAAGACTACTATACCCAGCAAAACTCTCATTCACCATAGATGGAGAAACCAAGATATTCCATGACAAAACCAAATTTACACAATATCTTTCCACAAACCCAGCTCTGCAAAGAATAATAGGAGAAAAACTCCAATACAAGGAGGAAAACTACACCCTGGAAAAAGCAAGATAGTTACCTTCCTTCATCAAACCCAAAAGAAAATAACCACTCAAATATAAAAAGAACATCAAAAATGACAGGAAGTAATAATCACTATTCCTTAATATCTCTTAACATCAATGGTCTCAATTCCCCAATAAAAAGACATAGACTAACAAACTGGATAAGGAAATAGGACCCTACAATTTGCTGCATACAGGAGACACACCTCAGTGTCAAAGATAAAAACTACCTTAGAGTAAAAGGCTGGAAGACAATCTTACAGGCCAATGGTCACAGGAAATGAGCAGGAGTAGCCATTCATATATCAGATAAAATTGACTTTCAACCTAAGGTCATCAAAAGAGACACAGAAGGACACTTCTTGCTGGTCAAAGGAAAAATCCACCAAGAAGAACTTTCAATTCTGAACATCTATGCGCCAAATGCAAGGGCACCCTCATTCGTAAAAGAAACTTTACTAAAGCTCAAAGCACACATTTCAACTAACACAAAAATTGTGGGGAACTTCAACACTCAACTCTCCTCAATGGACCGATCAGGAAAACAGAAACTAAACAGGGACACAGTAAAACTAATTGAAGCTTTTGAGCAATTGGATTTGACTGATATTTATAGAACATTTCACCCTAAAGAAAAAGAATATACCTTTTTCTCAGCATATCATGGTACCTTCTCCAAAATCAACCATATAATTGGCCACAAGACAGACCTCAACAAATACAAGAAGATCGAACTAATCCCATGCCTCCTATCAGATCACTATGGTATAAGAGTGGTTTTCAATAGCAAGAAAAACAACAGAAAGCCCACATACACATGGAGGCTGAATAATACTCTACTCAATGACATCTTGGCCAAAGAAGAAATTAAGAAAGAAATCAGAGACTTTTTAGAATTTAATGAAAATGAAGGCACAACATACCCAAATCTTTGGGACACAATGAAAGCAGTGCTAAGAGGAAAACTCATAGCCCTGAGTGCCTCCAAAAAGAAAATGGAGAAAGCATACACTAGCAGCTTAACGACACACCTGAAAGTCCTGGAACAAAAAGAAGCCAATTCACCCAGGAGGAGTAGAAGACAGGAAATCATCAAACTCAGGGCTGAAATCAATCAATTGGAAACAAAGAGAACCGTACAAAGAATCAACTAATCCAGGAGCTGGTTCTTTGAGAAAAATCAACAAGATAGATAAACCCTTAGCCAAACTGACCAAAGGGTACAGAAAAAGTTTCCAAATTAACAAACGTAGAAATGAAAAGGGGGATATGACAACAGAAACTGAGGAAATCCAAAAAATCATCAGATCCTACTACAAGAGCCTATACTCAACACAACTGGAGAATCTGGAGGAAATGGAAAATTTCCTTAACAGATACCAAATACCAAAATTAAATCAGGACCAAATAGATCATCTAAACAGTCCCATACCCCCGAAAGAAATAGAAGGAGTCATAGAAAGTCTTCCAACCAAAAAAAGCACAGGACCAGATGGATTCATTGCAGAATTCTATCAGAACTTCAAAGAAGACCTAACACCAATTCTCTTCAAACTATTCAACAAAATAGAAACAGAAGGAACCCTACCCAATTCCTTCTACGAAGCCACAATTATGCTGATACCTAAACCACACAAAGATCCAACAAAGAAAGAGAACTTCAGACTAATTACCCTTATGAAAATCGATGCAAAAATACTCAATAAAATTCTTGCCAACCAAATCCAAGAACACATCAAAACGATCATCCACCATGATCAAGTAGGCTTTATCCCAGGGATGCAGGGTTGGTTCAATATACGGAAATCCATCAATGCAATCCACTACATAAACAAACTCAGAGAAAAAAACCACATGGTCATTTCATTGGATGCTAAAAAAGCATTTGACAAAATTCAGCATCTTTTTATGCTTAAAGTCTTGGAAAGAACAGGAATTCAAGGCCCATAACTAAACATAGTAAAAACAATATACAGCAAACCAGCATCAAAATAAATGGAGAGAAACTTGAAGAAATCCCACTAAAATCCGGGACTAGACAGGGCTGACCCCTTTCTCCTTATCTTTTCAATATTGTACTTGAGGTACTAGCTCAGGGAATTGGACAACATAAGGAGGTCAAAGGGATACAAATTGGAAAAGAAGAAGTCAAACTATCATTATTTGCAGATGACATGATAGTCTACCTAAGTGACCCAAAAAACTCCACTAGAGAACTCCTACAGCTGATAAACAACTTCAGCAAAGTGGCAGGTTAGAAAATCAACTCAAGCAAATCAGTGGCCTTCCTATACTCAAAGGATAAGCAGGCAGAGAAAGAAATTAGGGAAATGACCCCCTTCACAATAGCCACAAACAGTATAAAGTACCTTGGGGTGACTCTTACCAAACATGTGAAAGATCTGTATGACAAGAACTTCAAGACTCTGAAGAAGGAAATGGAAGAAGACCTCAAAAAATGGGAAAACCTCCCATGCTCATGGATTGGCAGGATCAATATAGTTAAAATGGCCATTTTGCCAAAAGCAATATACAGATTCAATGCAATACCCATCAAAATCCCAACACAATTCTTCACAGAGTTAGAAAGAGCTATCCTCCAATTCATCTGGAATAACAAAAAACCCAGGATAGCTAAAACTATTCTCAGTAACAAAAGAAATTCTGGGGGAATCAATATCCCTGACCTCAAGCAATACTACAGAGCAATAGTGTTAAAAACTGCATGGTATTGGTACAGTGACAGGCAGGCAGATCAATGGAACAGGATTGAAGATCCAGAAATGAATCCACACACCTATGGCCACTTGATCCTCGACAAAGGGGCTGAAAAACATCCAATGGAAAAAAGATAGCCTTTTCAACAAATGGTGCTGGTTCAACTGGAGGTCAGCATGCAGAAGAATGCGAATTGATCCATCCTGTCTCCTTGTACTAAGCTCAAATCCAAATGGATCAAGGACCTCCACATAAAGCCAGACACTCTGAAGCTAATAGAAAAGAAACTGGGGAAGACCCTTGAGGACATCGGTACAGGGAGAAAGTTTCTGAACAGAACACCAATAGCGCATGCTCTAAGATCTAGTATTGACAAATGGGACCTCATAAAATTACAAAGTTTCTGTAAAACAAAGGACACCATCAAAAGGACAAATCGGCAAACAACAAATTGGGAAAAGATCTTCACCAATGCTACATCAGATAGAGGGCTAATATCCAATATATATAAAGAACTTAAGAAGTTAGACTCCAGAAAACCAAACAACCCTATTAAAAAATGGGGTACAGAGTTAAGCAAAGAATTCTCACCTGAAGAACTTCTGATTGTGGAGAAACATCTTAAAAAATGCTCAACTTCATTAGTCATTAGGGAAATGCCAATCAAAACAACCCTGAGATTTCACCTTACACCAGTCAGAATGGCTAAGATTAAAAATTCAGGAGACAGCAGGTATTGGTGAGGATTTGGAGAAAGAGGAACACTCCTCCACTGTTGGTGGGGTTGCAAATTGGTACAACCACTCTGAAAATCAGTCTGGCGGTTCCTCAGAAAACTGGGCACCTCACTTCCAGAAGATACTGCTATACCACTCCTGGGCATATACCCAAAAGATTCCCCAGCATGTAATAAGGATACATGTTCCACTATTTTCATAGCAGCCCTATTTATAATTGCCAGAAGCTGGAAAGAACCCAGGTATCCCTCAACAGAAGAGTGGATGCAAAAAATGTGGTGTATATACACAATGGAGTACTATTCAGCCATTAGAAAGGAATTCATGAAATTCTTAGGCAAATGGATGGAGCTGGAGAACATCATACTAAGTGAGGTAACCCAGACTCAAAAGATGAATGATGGTATGCACTCACTAATAAGTGGATATTAACCTAGAAAACTGGAATACCCAACACATAATCCACACATCAAATGAGGTACAAGAAGAACAGAGGAGTGGCCCCTTGTTCTGGAAAGACTCAGTGAAGCAGTATAGGGCAAAACCAGAACGGGGAAGTGGGAAGGGGTGGGTGGGAGGACAGGGGGAGAGAAGGAGGCTTATGGGACTTTCGGGGAGTGGGGGGCTAGAAAAGGGGAAACCATTGGAAATGTAAATAAAAATATATCGAATAAAAAAAAAACCATGTCAGATGGAATTATGCAGTTAGATTACATAAGGGAGAAAACAAACTTTTGTACAATCACCTTGTATTGTATTAGTAAATATTTCAGAATGATCAGGGATGAAAGGAAGTGTTCATAGATTCCTTATTTATCCATCCATAAGTAAGACCTTCATAGCTGTACATATGTAGCATTTACCAAAATGCTAACAAATTCACTAGATTTGAAATGCCTTGACAGCTTACTGTCATGGAATGTTCTTTGTAAAGGCCTGCTTTGTTTATGGAGTGAATGTGCCTCACAGGGATCATTGCAGACAAATGAGGATGTAAGTGTAGAATGTGAGGAAGGGCAGTCAATCTGCCTCTCGCTGGGTGAGCCTTGGTAAATCATTTAACATCTTAGGTTGAGTATTGAGTAGTGTACTGTTGAAAATCATGTGAATTCATTCCATCTTATTCTAGTTAGACAACACTGTGACACTGGGTAAGGAGCTACTGAGTCTAAACTAATAATAATTACTAATAGTGTGTTAAATATTTATATTTTGTATGATGATAAAATTGATGTTTCAAAAACTTTAGAGAACAAAGATCTATATGATAGAATTTAAAATATCCAATGAGTTTACAACAGTAAACTCTACTTGTCAATTTAATGTAATCTTTATTTGGTTTTACAAACTTTGAGATCAACATCACAGCAAAACACCCAGCTATATACTAAACATGGGAAAGCTGAACTATTAGTCTGCTGTTTTCCCTGATTTGAACAGCACTTCCATCATTCACTTATAGTGTGCTTACTATGAGTAATAGAGAGAGTTCAACTACCTGGTATTCTTATCTAATACACTTTATAAAACTTGTTACATTTACTTAGAGAGATGGCACAGCAGCTGAGAGCACTGACTGCTCTTCAGAAGGTTCTGAATTCAAATCCCAGTTCAGTTACTTTTACTTAGTATATATGAGTGATGCCTGCTGTACATATATGCACCATGTGAATGCCTAGTTTCTGTGAGGATAAGAACAGGGTTTTGGGTCCCAAAAACTGTAAACACAGATAGCTGTGAAAAACAATTTGGATGTTAAAAATCAAACACATTTCCTCTGAAAGTATAGCAGTGCACATATCCCAAGAGCAATCTCTGAATTTCACATCATGTTACTTCATATATACATGTGGGGTGTGTGTGTGTGTGTGTGTGTGTGTGTTTACATGTGACTGTGAGTGCATTTTTATGTGTGTTTATATGTTTGTTCAAAGCCAGCCTGGTCTACATAGTGAGAGAGTCAGGATTACACCAGATGTTGAAAAGAACAAACAGTAACAACTACAATAACAGCAGCAACAACAACAAAAGAACTAAATGATATTTCATGGAAACAAAATTATAAATTATAAATGAGTACAAGTATTTTCAATTCTTTGCTTATCATTTCATAAGCATTCCATACATTTAGTGATAATTTAAGATTTCATTATATAATTCTATAATTTTACTTTTGATTCATTGGTTATAATAAATTATTTTGAAAGAACTCATAATCTTATATTCATTCATTTATTTGTCTGAAGACAATGATGCAGATAAAAGCATAGGTTTGAGTGTCAAAGGACTACATCCAGGAGTTACTTCTCCTCTGCAACCTTGGGAGTTTCAGGAATAAAACTCTAGATGTCAGAAGTCAGGCCTGGTAGAATCTTTACCCACCAACCCATCTTACCTGAATGCAGCATGATTTTAAATACTTAATAACAATTAAGTATGTTTTATTATAAGAATTATGAATGAAAGTTATGTATTAATTTTACCATATTTCTCATTTTTTCTGATTGAATAATTTGAAGAACTTGTTGCACAGAAATGTATAAACAATGAAAATCTTGAGTATAATAGCCATTGTTGCTCCAATTTCTGGATAATATATTTACTTGTAATGTTCTCCAAATATGTAATATAAGAAATAATGTAACCTATTATAAATCCCTCCCTGTAATGTCTCCATAACAGCCTCAATCTAACAGCAACTACACTGTCCCATGGCTTTCCTGAAGGATGGGAACCACACTGCAGTGACAGAGTTCATTCTATTGGGTTTAACAGATGACCCAATCCTTAGAGTCATCCTCTTCACCATCATCCTTTGCATCTACCTGGTAACTGTGTCTGGGAACCTCAGCACCATCCTTGTCATCAGAGTCTCTTCCCAGCTCCATTACCCCATGTATTTTTTTCTCAGACACTTGGCTTCTGTTGACATAGGCATTTCATCTTCTGTCACACCCAATATGCTTGTCAACTTCCTAATAAAGCAAAATAGAATCTCCTACCTTGGATGTTGTATACAGTTTGTCTCAACTGCTTTCTTTGGGGGACTTGAATGCTTCTTTCTGGCTGCCATGGCTTATGATCATTTTGTAGCTACCCACTGCTTTATTCCATCAAACTGTCCACACAAGTCAATGTCCAGTTGGTTGTAGGATCTTATATAGGGAGTTTTCTTTTTTATTTTATTCTTTTATTTTCTATATTCTTTGTTTATATTCCGAATGCTTTCCCCTTTCCGGGTTCTCCCCTCCCCATCAGTCTCATAAGCCCTCTTCCCTCGGCCCATTTCCCAATCACCCCCCTCCCATTTCCCTGTCCTGTTATTCCCCATACAATGCTGGATCAACTCATTTCAGAACCAGGGCCCTCTCTTTCCCTCTTCTTGGATATCATTGATATGCTAGTTGTGTCTTGAGAATTCAGAGCTTCTGGGCTAATTAATATCCACTTATCAGTGATTGCATTCTATGTGTATTCTTTTGTGATTGGGTTACCTCACTTAGGATGATATTTTCCAGTTCCAACCATTTGCCTAAGAATTTCATTGTTTTTAATTGCTGAGTCATATTCCATTGTGTAAATATACCACATTTTCTGTATCCATTCCTCCATTGAGGGACATCTAAGTGCTTCCTTTGGCACAGTTTCTATTTTTAATTTGTTCTTCTGTGGACCAAACAGAATCAATCACTTTTTCTGTGATTTTGCTCCTTTTATTGAGCTCTCTTGTTTGATGTCAGTGTTCCTCCTTTTCTGCTGGCTTAATTACTATGATCATAGTGTTTGTTATAGCTATATCTTATACCTAGATCCTCATTACTATCCTGAAGATGAACTCCACAGAGGGTCGACAGAAGGCCTTCTCCCCCTGCACTTCCCACTTGACTGCAGTGACTCTGTTCTATAGTACCATCACATTCATTTACGTGATGCCCAAGTCCAAATACTCCATGAACCAGAAGAAAGTGGTATATGTGTTCTACCTGGTGGTGATCCCCATGTTGAACCCCCTTGTCTATAGCCTCGGGAATAATGAGATTAAGAGTGCTATGAGGAAACAGCTTGGTAAGAAAGTGTCTTCTCAGAGTAATATATTACTTTGTAAAACTTAATATAATAATGGCAATTGCCCAAGACTGATGGGACTGTCAACTGAGGTTTAGTTTTTCACCTTCTTGTCATTACACTTGTCTTTATCTCCTTGTACTTCGAGTATACTGCTATTGTATTCTATTGCATTTATCTTTTGTATATTTTGATGATCTTTGAGAACATTGCACAGTGAATTTTACTGTGTTCATCCCCTCTCTGAACTCTACTCAGTATAACTACCTCTCCTACACACCCAATTATTCTCTTAGCAAATCCATCCTGTATTTCTTGTAATTACTTATGAATTTAGGCTTTCAATGAGGCATGGCTATCTTACCAGGAGCCACACCATTGTAAAAAAAAACTGATTTTCCTTCTCCTATAAGGTATCAGTTGCCAAAACTCCTCAGCTGCCTGTGAACTTCATACCCGTGTCCTCTATATATACCCATCCCATATAGGGCTGAACCTGCCATAGTTTCCAATTTTTGCACATTGGCAAGTAATGTTAATCATTACATCTATTACAAAAAGAATCTGTGTCAATAAGGGTTGAAAGGTGGACTATTGTATATGTATGATAATAAGTCATAGTGAATTGTTTTGATAGTATGTCCATTGAGGGGAATAATGGTGTTGGTTCTTCCTTAAGATCTATGACCTGTCTAGCACAGGTTTGGGCTCTTGTAGTGGTATTAGGTGTGATTTTCCTCTTGTGGAGTTATACTTAGATAAAATAAGGAAGTTGTTGATTCCCATAATATTTGTGCCATTAAAGTTCAAGTAAGCATCTCTTTCCTGGATGGGGCATTTTAAGTGTTTACAAAATATATTATATATACAACAAATACTTGAAAACATGGTTGTTTTAGGCCACACATATTTTAATATCTATTTAATTTAGAATATAATCCAGACACTTTTTTTTCTCAAAACCTTCTTAGTTTCCTGCTTTACTACCACTTGTCTCATGGGAATTTCATAGCTAACCTGCACAAGTTAATACTACCCACTCATGCAACAGTTTCCTTTACTAAGCATATCAGGTCCATTTATTCTTTCCCACCATATTCTGTGTTTTAAAAGGTTGATTCATCTCTAATGTATTCTACACTGAAGTATCAATTCCATAAGAATTGTTTCATTCATTAATAAATCTTTAGTATCTGCTTATTTCGACAATACAATAAATATTCAATAAAAACATCATCTAGATGGAATGAGTGTCTCAGTGATTATTCTGTATCTACCTGAAAAGAAATTCCAAAGTGGTTAAATAATATTCCAGAAAGAATTTCTTGTCATGACAGAAAAAGTTTGCTGGTGTTTGATGACTTTTCACTGTAGTCTTCATAGGCTATCCTCAAACATGTAAAGAATGAGATTGTAATCTTCACATGAATTAATGTTTCTTAGTGGTAATTATTATTTTTCACATATCCAGACTCAGCTAATAATTACTGAAAAGTACAGAAAACATTTGAGCTCTTTGACATTAGAGCTACAGATTCAGGCTTTATGGGGAGGCTAACTTTATGTTCAGTAATTTGCAGCCACCATGACTAAAGTTCCTAGGTCTCATGTAGTCTGATCAACCTTAAAATTGTGCCCAATTCTGAGATGTTTGTCAAGTGCAAAAGACTTTAATCAAGCTGTCAGGAGAGGAAGGCATATTGTTCCCAAGGTGAGTGTTGTATTATTAATGAGAAAGAGCAGAGGCTTACTGGAAAGATAAATGTTACCATGCCCAATAATCAGGCTTTTATCCCCTGAACCTACATGGTAGAAAGAGAGAACATACTCACACAAGCTATACTCTTTTACACACACACACACACACACACACACACACACATACACATATACACACACTAATGAAACATAAAATACACAAAGAAAGAAGTAGCCATGACAGACTAGGGATACATGACAAGAGAATATAGGGTAGAATTAAGAGGGTATCTGTTAGATAGGAAAGACAGCTTAGCTTTAAGAGCACATATTACTTTTGCAGGGGTCGTGGGTTCCCAGAACCCACATTGTACTCACAGTCATACACAATTACAAGTCTAGGGGATTCCAATACACTCTTTATAATATTTTTCATTACTGAATGGATATCACAGAATAGCTCTGATTTTGGATATATATATATATATATATATATCGAGAGAGAGAGAGAGAGAGAGAGAGAGAATATACACCTCTGCTACCCAGTGTTATCCCATTCTTAATACTTCATAAATGCCATGTCCCAAATATCCTGTTCTTCCAATCTACTATTTTTGTGTTACTTCTTATGCATCCACTGCCTTAATCTAGTTTTTGTCTAGTCATATTGTAAAATGTTGTGTTCTTGATTTTCTTAAATGTGCTATTCTAAAATCCCAATTGAGAAAAAAATGAAGCTTCCTTGAGACTACTGCTGTTTGTTATACCTATTACATTTAAACTTAAGTACCAAAATATGGGTTCAGGTATAGACTTGATGGGGACAGAATGCCATGTTTTCTGCCTCTGGGACAGGGTCAGAAGAAGTGGGCCTCCACAAGTGTTGATAGCTGCCATGGGCTTAAGACTGTTTGGATAATAATCTATATATTTTCAGATACCTCCAAGGAATTCCCCCCCTTTTAATGTTAATCAGAAACAGCATAAGTCTAGGAGGAGGTGAGCCTAATTTCTTAGCTCTAAAGGCTTTGGAAAAGAACTCTAAAAACATGAGATTCAAAATACATAATTTCTCAAATACGCAAGAAATATAAGGATGAAATATGAATTGTATATGAATCTTCATTAATCCAAAAGAACAGAGGCAACTACATTTTGAGCCAGCTTGTCAGAAAGATATAAAGGCAGGCAGATACAAAAGCAGGCAAATTCCTGAGATTCCAGTCAGCCTGGAATACAGGGAATACAGGCCCAATTGTGGTAGAAATGTTAATTTCAGGACAGTGAACCATCTACCTATTTTAGCACCTATAAATTACAGAGGCAGGCAAAACTCTGAATTCTTTTGAAATGTTCAAAGGTTGTCTCCTAAGAATCAAAGGGCTGGGTTATGTGGTGGTGATTCATAGGATAATCAAAAGAAAACCTGGAATAAATGACTGAATTAATATATAAATAAAAAAAGTGAGCTTTTGTGGTCGGCATAAGATGAGCTACCAGAAAGCAGAACATTTATTTAGGTACTTCTTAACCATTCAATATTCCTCAGTTGAAAATTCTTTGGTTAGCTCTGTACCCCGTTTTTTTGTTTTGTTTTGTTTTGTTTTGTTTTTTTGTTTTTTGTTTTGATTGATTCTATTTGTTTATTCACTTAAATGTAATTCAGGAGTACAAGACTACTGACTATCCAAAAGGATAAGTAGAAAAGACTATCTTTCACAGATTGTACTCTTATCACATGAGATATATAATGGCTATACAGTTAAATCCATGACCAATTTTATGTTATTACAGAGCATGACATATAAGCATCATCATACACAGGATGTGTGCAAAAAAGCATATGTTAGGAAGCAATAATAGAGAGGGTTTATGATGAATAAATAACAAAGAAGATTTTTGGCAGGGTCAGGGGTAAAAGTGGATTGGGAATCCATGCTTTAAAATAAGCCTTCTAAAGGTTGTATTCAAAGAGTTCAGAGATTGCAAATTGTTCACAACACTTCAAACATTTTACAACAGGATGAAACCTTTTCTCATTACCAAAGAGAGGATAATTAAAGCAATTTCATCACACAATGAAAGTGTTACATTACTTAACTGATAATGAACTCACCCAGAAAGTAATTCAATATATGTTGTAAAAGCAAGATGGCTTTTTCATCCACTTAAGGAAAAAAATCTTTCAGTTTTATATATATGCATGTATATTCATGCATATATAAACCTCATATATACATATATATGTGATTCATGACTATTAAAATGACTTACCATTATATAATAAATAAAATATACATTATAAAGCTATAAAGGAGAGACAGATAAATTAAAGGGAACAATCAAATGATTAACATATTTCAAAATAATCTTATCCATGAACATCAAAAATAGAAGCACAAGGAGTAATTTGTGTTGGTGACTTTGAAATAAAACTATACAATAGAAAAATACAATCTCTCATAACTCCATAATTTGAATTAAACTATAGTCTAATTTAAAAGGCTTGACTAACATTTTACTTACATTTCTAAGCATTCACTAATCTGACACATGTCACATAAAGAAGTAAGAATCAAACTTACCAACACACACAGTCATTGCATCTAATGTCTGATGTTGAGATAAGTGTTGAGACCTGCATGAATTTCATATGGAAGTGATGTATGGAATTCTAATAACTTAGGGATTAGGCCACAAATTACACTCAATGGTAGCCCCTTCCAAGGAGATGTTATACCTAACTGATGGCTAATAGTTTGTGATCTATTAGCCACGTGAACTTAACTTTTGTGAAGTCATCACTTCACTATATATCCCACCATCTATCCATCTGTATCTTCATTCATAAATACATTAAGTCACTTATCAATATTTATAAAAGTTTCTTTGTGTTGTTATTATGATATAATAAAACCATGGAAAAAAGCAACTTGGGGAGGAAAGGTTTTATATAATTTAAACTTCCACATTTTAGTCCATCACTGAAGGTAATCAGGACAGAAACTCAAATAGGATAGAACACTGGAGGCAGGAACTGATGCATACGACAAGGGGGGGGGGTTGCTGCTTGCTGTCTTTCTCCCCACAGTTTATTCAGTCTGCCTTCTTATAGAACCTAGGACCACCATCCCAGGGGTAGAAGCAAGCAAACACACAAAAATACCCACAGGCTTGCAAATGGCTAGAACTTATGGAGGGATTTTCTCAGTGAGGTTCCCTACTCTGTGATGATTATATCTTATGTCAAGTTTATATTAGACTAGCTACCATAACAAGCATCCATTTTCCATACAATGAATGATGACAGCCTGTCAAGTGTAATTTTCTTTTTTTTTTAATTTATTGATATGTTTATTTACATTTCAAATGATTTCCCCTTTTCTGGACCCCCCACTCCCCGAAAGTCCCATCAGTCCCCTTCCCTCCCCCTGTTTCCCACCCAACCCTTCCCACTTCCCTGTTATTATTTTGCTCTATACTGCTTCACTGAGTCTTTCCAGAACAAGGGGCCACTCCTCCGTTCTTCTTGTACCTCATTTGATGTGTGGATTATGTTTTGGGTATTCCAGTTTTCTAGGTTAATATCTACTTATTAGTGAGTGCATACCATGATTCATCTTTTGAGTCTGGGTTACCTCACTTAATATGATGTTCTCCAGCTCCATCCATTTGCCTAAGAATTTCATGAATTCATTGTTTCTAATGGCTGAATAATACTCCATTGTGTATATATACCACATTTTTTGCATCCACTCTTCTGTTGAGGGATACCTGGGTTCTTTCCAACTTCTGACAATTATAAATAGGGCTGCTATGAACACAGTGGAACATGTATCCTTATTACATGCTGGGGAATCTTTTGGGTATATGCCCAGGAATGGTATAGCAGGATCTTATGGAAGTGAGGTGCCCAGTTTTCGGAGGAACCGCCAGACTGATTTCCAGAGTGGTTGTACCAATTTGCAACCCCACCAGCAGTGGAGGAGTGTTCCTCTTTCTCCACATCCTCGCCAACACCTGCTGTCTCCTGAATTTTTTTTTCAAAATATAAATATCATGAACTTTTTTATTTCTTATCCTGGAATATTTTCTTTTCAGTACTTCTTTTTTTTTCTTTTTTTTTTTTAATTTTTTATTCGATATAATTTATTTACATTTCAAATGATTTCCCCTTTTCTAGCCCCCCCCCCGACTCCCCGAAAGTCCCGTAAGCCCCCTTCTCTTCCCCTGTCCTCCCTCCCACCCCTTCCCAGTTCCCCGTTCTGGTTTTGCCGAATACTGTTTCACTGAGTCTTTCCAGAACCAGGGACCGCTCTTCCTTTTTTCTTGTATCTCATTTGATGTGTGGATTATGTTTTGGGTATTCCAGTTTTCTAGGTTAATAACCACTTAGCCATTCTGATTGGTGTAAGCTGAAATCTCAGGGTTGTTTTGATTGGCATTTCCCTAATGACTAATGAAGTTGAGCATTTTTTAAGATGCTTCTCCGCCATCCGAAGTTCTTCAGGTGAGAATTCTTTGTTTAACTCTGTACCTCATTTTTCAATAGGGTTGTTTGGATTTCTGGAGTCTAACTTTTTGAGTTCTTTATATATATATTGGATATTAGCCCTCTATCTGATGTAGGATTGGTGAAGATCTTTTCCCAATTTGTTGGTTGCCGATTTGTCCTCTTGATGGTGTCCTTTGCCATACAGAAACTTTGTAATTTTATGAGGTCCCATTTGTCAATTCTTGATCTTAGAGTGTACACTATTGGTGTTCTGTTCAGAAACTGTCTCCCTGTACTGATGTCCTCAAGGGTCTTCCCCAGTTTCTTTTCTATTAGCTTCAGAGTGTCTGGCTTTATGTGGAGGTCCTTGATCCATTTGGAGTTGAGCTTAGATCAAGGAGACAAGGATGGATCAATTCGCATTCTTCTGCATGCTGACCTCCAGTTGAACCAGCACCATTTGTTGAAAAGGCTATCTTTTTTCCATTGGATGTTTTCAGCCCCTTTGTCAAGGATCAAGTGGCCATAGGTGTGTGGGTTCATTTCTGGATCTTCAATCCTGTTCCATTGATCTGCCTGCCTGTCACTGTACCAATACCATGCAGTTTTTAACACTATTGCTCTGTAGTATTGCTTGAGGTCAGGGATACTGATTCCCCTAGACTTTCTTTTGTTGCTGAGAATAGTTTTACCTATCCTGGGTTTTTTGTTATTCCAGATGAATTTGAGAATTGCTCTTTCTAACTCTGTGAAGAACTGAGTTGGTATTTTAATGGGTATTGCATTGAATCTGTATATTGCTTTTGGCAAAATGGCCATTTTAACTATAATGATCCTGCCGATCCATGAGCATGGGAGGTTTTCCCATTTTTTGAGGTCTTCTTCCATTTCCTTCTTCAGAGTCTTGAAGTTCTTGTCATACAGATCTTTCACATGTTTGGTAAGAGTCACCCCAAGGTACTTTATACTCTTTGTGGCTATTGTGAAGGGGGTCATTTCCCTAATTTCTTTCTCTGCCTGCTTATCCTTTGAGTATAGGAAGGCCACTGATTTGCTTGAGTTGAATTTATAATCTGCTACTTTCCTGAAGTTGTTTATCAGCTGTAGGAGTTCTCTAGTGGAGTTTTTTTTGGGTCACTTAGGTAGACTATCATGTCATCTGCAAATAATGATAGTTTGACTTCTTCCTTTCCAATTTGTATTCCTTTGACCTCCTTATGTTGTCCAATTCCCTGAGCTAGTACCTCAAGTACAATATTGAAAAGATAAGGAGAAAGGGGTCAGCCCTGTCTAGTCCCTGATTTTAGTAGGATTAATTGATTCTCTGGAGTCTAACTTCTTAAGTTCTTAGTATACATTGGATATTAGCCCTCTATCAGATGTTGGGTTGGTATAGATCTCTTTCCAATCAGTTGGTTTCCATTTTGTCCTCTTGACAGTTTCCTTTGTTTCACAGAGGATTTGCAATTTTATGAGGTCCCATTGGTCTATTGTTGATTTTAGAACATAAGCCATTGATGTTCTGTTTCAGGAAATTTTCCCCTGTTCCCATGTGTTTATGGGTCTTGCCCACTTTCTCTTCTATTAATTCCAGGGAATCTGGTTTTACATGGTGGTCCTTGATCCACTTGGACATAAGCTTTGTATAAGGACATGAAAATCAATCAATTTGCATTTTCTACATGCTGACCTCCAGTTGAACAAGCATTATTTGTTGAAAATCCTGTCTCTTTTCTACTGGATGGTTTTAGCTCCTTTGTCAAAGATCAAGTGACTATAGGTGTGTGGGTTCATTTCTGGGTATTCAATTCTATTCCATTAATCTTCCTGCCTGTCCCTGTACTAAAACCATGCAGTTTTTTAAATCACTATTGTTTGTAAAACAGCTTGAGGTCAGGGATGATGATTCCCCCTGAAGTTCTTTTATTGGTAAGAATGGTTTTTGGTATCCTGGGTTTTTTGTTATTCCAAATGAATTTGGAAAGTATTCTTTCTAACTCTGTGAAGAATTGAGTAGGAATTTTGATGGGGATTGCATTGAATCTGTATATTGCTTTAAGCAAGATGGCCATTTTTAATATATCAATTGAAACAATACATGAGCATGTGAGATCTTTCCGTCTTCTGAGAACTTCTTCAATTTCTTTCTTCAGAGACTTGAAGTTTTTGTCATACAGATCTTTCACTTGTTTGGTTACAGTCACACCAAGATATTTTATGTTATTTGTCACTATTGTGGAGGCTGTCATTTCCATAATTTCTTTCTGAGCCCATTTATCCTTTGTGTATATGAAGGCTACTGATTTGTTTGAGTTAATTTTATATCAAGACACTTTGCTGAAGTTGTTTGTCAGGATTAGGAGTTACCTGGCAGATTTTTGGGGGTCACTTAAGTATACTATCACATCATCTGCAAAGAGTAATATTATAACATCTTCCTTTCCGACTTGTATCCCTTTGACCTCCTTTTGTTGTCTAAAGCAGCCTTAGTCCATGGTGATCTGATAGGGTGTCCAGGATTAATTCAATCTTCTTGTATCTGTTGAGCCCTGTTTTGCAACCAATTATATGGTCAATTTTGGACAAAGTACCATGAGGTGCTGAGCAGAAGCTATATTCTTTTGTTTTAGGATGAAATGTTCTATAGATATCTGTTAAATCCATTTGGTTCATAACTTCTTTTAGTTTCACTGCATGTCTATTTAGTTTCTGTTTCCAAGATCTGTCCTTTGGTGAGTGTGGGTGTTAAAGTCTCCCACTATTATTGTGTGAGGTATAATGTGTACTTTGACCTTTAGTAAAGTTTCTTTTATGATTGAATTTGAAGCATAGATGTTCAGAATTGAGAGTTTATCTTGGTAAATTTTTCTTTTGATGAATATGAAGTATCCTTGCTTATCCTTTTTGATAAATTTTGGTTGAAAGTTGCTTTTACCCAACATTAGAATGTCTACTCCAGCTTGTTTCTTGGGGCCCTTTGCTTGGAAAATTGTTTTCCAGCCCTTCACTCTGAAGTAGTGTATGTCTTTGACACTGAGGTGCATTTTCTGTATGCAGCAAAATGCTGTGTCCTCTTTACTTATCCAATTTGTTAGTTGTTATTGGGGAATTGAGTCCATTGACTTTAAGAGATAGTAAGGACACAAGAAAAAACAAGAAAGTAATCTCCTTTCAACAAACCCAAAAGAAGATAACCACACAAACATAAAAAATACATCAAAAGCAGCAGGAAGCAACAATAACTATTCCTTAATATCTCTTAACATCAATGGAATCAATTTCCCAATAAAAAGACATAGACTAACAGACTGTATTTGTAAACAAGACCCAACATTTTGCTGCATACAGGAAACACATCTCAGTGTCAAAGATGAACACTACCTAAAAGTAAAAGGTTGGAAAAAGTTGTCCAAGCAAATGGTCCCAGGAAACAAGCTGGAGTAGCCATTCTAATATCAGATAATATAGACTTTCAACCAAAAGTCGTCAAAAAAGACACAGAAGTACACACTGTACTCATCAAAGGAAAAATCTACCAGGAAGAACTCTCAATTTTGAACATCTATGCCCCAAATAAAAGGGAACCTGCATTCGTTAAGGAAACCTTACTAAAACTTAAAGCACACATCACACCCCACACAATAATTGTGGGGGAATTAAACACCTCACTCTCTTCAATGTACAGATCAGGGAAACACAAAATAAATGGAGTCACAGTGAAACTCACATAAGTTTTGAACCAAATGGACTTAATAGATATCTATAGAACATTTCATCCTAAATCAAAAGAATATACCTTCTTCTCAGCATCTCATGGTACCTCCTCCAAAACTGACCATATAATTGGTCATAAAATAGACCTCAACAGATGTAAGATGATTGAACTAATTCCAAGCCTCCTGTCAGATCATTATGAAATAAGGGTTGTCTTCAATAGCAACAAAAACAAACAAAAAAAGCCCACATACACATGGAAGCCAAACAATTCTCTACTCAATGATACCTTGGTCAAGGAAGAAATAAGGAAAGAAATCAAAGACTTTTTAGAATTTAGTGAAAATGAAGGCACAACATACCCAAATTTATGGGACACAATGAAAGTAGTCCTTTTGAGTCTGGGTTACCTCACTTAGTATGATGTTCTCTAGCTCCATCCATTTGCCTAAGAATTTCATGAATTCATTGTTTCTAATGGCTGAATAGTACTCCATTGTGTAGATATACCACATTTTTTGTATCCGCTCTTCTGTTGAAAGGTGAATCATGGTATGCACTCACTAATAAGTGGTTATTAACCTAGAAAACTGGAATACCCAAAACATAATCCACACATCAAATGAGATACAAGAAGAAAGCAGGAGTGGTCCCTGGTTCTGGAAAGACTCAGTGAAACAGTATTTGGCAAAACCAGAACGGGGAACTGGGAAGGGGTGGGAGGGAGGACAGGGGAAGAGAAGGGGGCTTACGGGACTTTCGGGGAGTGGGGGGGGCTAGAAAAGGGGAAATCATTTGAAATGTAAATAAATTATATCGAATAAAAAAAAAGAATGAAAAAAGAAAGAAAGAAAGAAAGAAAGTAGTCCTAAGAGGAAAACTCATAGCTCTGAGTGCCTACAAAAAGAAGCTGGAGAGAGCATAATCTAGCAGTTCAATAGAACACCTGAAAGCTCTAGAACAAAAAGAAGCTAATACATCCAAGAGGAGTAGAAGACAGGAAATCATGAAACTCAAGGCTGAAATCAACCAAGTTGAAACAAAAAGAACTATACAAAAAATCAACAAAAGTAGGAGCTGGTTCTTTGAGAATATCAACAAGATAGATAAACCTTTAGTCAGACTAACCAGAGGATACAGAGACTGTACCCAAATTAACAAAATCAAAAATGAAAAGGGCAAAATAACAACAGAAACTGAGGAAATCCAAAAAATTATCATATCCTACTACAAAAGTCTATACTCAACAAAACTGGAAAATCTGGATGAAATGGACAATTTCCTAGATAGATACCAACTACCAAAATTGAATCAGTATCAGATAAACCATCTAAATGGTCCCATAACACCTAAAGAAATAGAAGTGGTCATTGACAGTCTTCCAACCAAAAAAAAAAAGCAAAGGACCAGATAGTTTTAGAGCAGAATTCTATCATACCTTCAAAGGAGACATAACACCAATACTCTTGAAACTATTCCACAAAATAGAAACAGAAGGAACATTACCCAACTCGTTCTATGAAGCCACAATTTTGCTGATACCAAAACCACACAAAGATCCAATTAAAAAAAAAGAGAACCTTAAACCAATTTCCCTTATGAATATTGATGCAAAAATATTCAATAAATTTCTTGCCAACTGAATCCCAGAACACATTAAAACAATAATTCACCATGAACAAGTAGGCTTCATCCCAGGGATGCAAGGATGGCTCAGTATATGGAAATCCATCAATGTAATCCACCACATAAATAAACTCAAGAAAAAATTTCACATGATCATTTCATTAGATGCTGAGAAAGTTTTTGATAAAATTCAACATCCTTTTATGTTAAAAGTGTTGGAAAGAACAGGAATTCAAGGCCCATATCTAAACATAATAAAAGCAATATACAGCAAACCAGTAGCCAACATCAAACTAAATGGAGAAAAACTCCATATCTGTTCAATATAGTACTTGAAGTTCTAGCTAGAGGAATTAGACAACAAAAGGAGGTCAAAGTGATACAAATTGGAAAGGAAGAACTTTCACTATTTGCAGATGATATGATAGTATATTTAAGTGAACCAAAAAACTCCACCAGAGAACTCCTACAGCTGATAGACAACATCATCAAAGTGGCTGGATATAAAATTAACTCAAACAAATCAGTAGCCTTCCTATACTCAAAGGATAAAGAGGCTGAAAAAGAAATTATGGAAAAGACACCCTTCACAATAGCCACAAACAATATAAAATATCTTGGTATGACTCTAATCAAACAAGTGAAAGATCTGCATGACAGGAACTTAATGGCTCTGAAGAAAGAAATTGAAGAAAACCTCAGATGATGGAAAAATCTTCCATGCTCTTGGATTGGCAGGATTAATATAGTAAAAATGGCCATCTTGCTAAAAGCAATCCACAGATTCAATGCAATCCCCATCAAAATTCCAACTCAATTCTTCATAGATGTAGAAAGAGCAATTCTAAAATTCATCAGGAATAACAAAAAAACCCAGGATAGCTAAAACTATTCTCAACAGTAAAAGAACTTTTGGGGGAATCAGTATCCTAGACCTCAAACAGTAGTACAGAGCAATTGTGTTAAAAATCGCATGATATTGGTACAGTGACAGGCAAGTAGATCAATGGAATAGAATTGAAGACCCAGAAATGAACCCTCAGAATTATGGTCACTTGATCTTTGATAAAGGAGCTACAATCATCCAATGGAAAAAATGATAGCCTTTTCAACAAATGGTGCTGGTTCAACTGGAGGTCAGAATGCAAAATAATGCAAATTGATCCATTCTTATCTCCTTGTACTAAGCTCAAGTCCAAGTAGATCAAGAACCTCCACATAAATCCAGAAACACTGAAACTAATAGAAAATAAACTGGGGAAAACCCTTGAGGACATGGGCACAGGGGAAAATTTCCCCAACAGAACAACAATAGCTTATGCTTTAAGATCAAGAACTGACAAATAGGACCTCATAAAACTACAAAGTTTCGGTAAGGCAAAGGACATTGTCAAAAGGACAAAATGTCAACCAACAAATTGGGAAAAGATCTTTCCCAACACTACATCCAACAGAGGGCTTATATCCAAGATATATAAAGAACTCGAGGAAGTAGTCTCCAGAGAGCCAAATATCCCCCTTAAAAATGGGGTACAGAGCTAAACAAAGAATTTTCACCTGAGGAATATCACATGGTTGAGAAGCACCTAAAGAAATGTTCAACATCCCTAGTCATCAGAAAAATGCAAATCAAAACAACCCTGAGATTTCACCTGACTCTGGTCAGAATGGCTAAGATCAAAAACTCAGGAGAAAACAGGTGATGGAGAAGATGTGGAGAAAAGGGAACACTTCTCCACTGCTGGTGGGGTTGCAAGCTGGTACTACCCCTCTGGAAATCAGTCTGGTGGTTCCTCAGAAAACTGGGAATGATACTTCTGGAGGACCCTGCTTTACCATCCTGGGCATATACCCAGAGGATTCCCCAACATGTAATAAGGATACATGTTCACTATGTCCTTAGAAGCCCTATTTGCAATAGCCAGAAGCTGGAAAGAACCAAGATGCCCCCTCAGAAAATATGGTATATATACATAATGGAGTAATATTCAGCCATTAGAAACAATGAATTCATGAAATTCTTAGACAAATGGATGGAACTGGAGAACATCATCCTTAGTGAGGTAACCCAGTCTCAAAAGAATAGTCATGGTATGTACTCACTGATAAAGGGATATTAGCCTAGAAGTTTGGAATACCCAAGACACAATTCACATATCAAATGATGCCCAAGAAGAAGGAAGGAGTGGCCCCTGGTCCTAGAAAGGCTCTGTGCAGCAGTGCAGGGGAATACCAGGACAGGGTAGAGGGAGGGGGTGAATTGGGAAACAGTGGAAGGGAAGAAGGCTTATGGGACTTGGGACTTTCTGGGAGTGGGGATCCAGGAAAGGGAAAATCACTTGAAATGTAAATAAAGAATATATCGAAGAAAAAAAGAAATAGTAAGGAAAAGTGATTGTTGCTTCCTGTTATTTTTGCTCTTAGGGGTGGAATTATGTTTGTGTTACTATCTTATTTTGGGTTTCTTGGAAGATTACTTTCTTGCTTTTTCTAGGGTGTGGTTTCTTCCTTCTGTTGGAGTTTTTCATCTATTATCTTTTGTAGGGCTTGATTTATAGAAATTTGTTGTCTAAATTTGTTTGTGTCGTGGAATATTTTAGTTTCTCTGTCTATGGCAATTGAGACTTTTGCTGGGTATAGTAGCCTGGGATGGCATTTGTGTTCTGTTAGGGTCTGTCTGAGTTCTGCACAGGATCTTCTAGCTTTCATTGTCTCTGGTGAGAAGTTTGGTGTAATTCTGGTTTTTTGTTTGTTTGTTTGTTTTTGTTTGTTTGTTTTGTTTTATTTTGTTTTTCGAGACAGGATTTCTCTGTGTACCCCTGGCTGTCCTGGAACTCACTCTGTAGACCAGGCTGGCTGGCCCCGAATTCAGAAATCCACCTGCCTCTGCCTCCCAAGTGCTGGGATTAAAGGCATGTGCCACCACTGCCCAGCCTGATATAATTCTGATAGGTCTGCCCTTATAAGTTACTTGCCCTTTTCCTCTATTGCTTTTAATATTCTTTCTTTGATTAGTGAATTTGGTGTTTTGACAAATCTTCAATTCTATCATAAAATGTTTCTATTTCATATTTCAATTAATTTAACAATGTTTTACATGTCTACCACTTTACTCTTTAATTTTCCATGAAAATTGTCAATTTTAATGTGTTTTATTATGTATTTCTTTATTTTATCTAAAATATAGTTCATGTAAATCTTTTATTTTATCATAAAGTGTTTTAATTCCCTTTTCAATAAAAAAATATAAATAAAAAATTCTTTTCTGGTCCAGTCTATTTGGAGTTCTGTAGACTTCTTGTATGTTCATGGTCATCTCTTTTTTAGGTTAGGGATGTTTTCTTTTATCATTTTGTTGAAGATATTTACTGGCCCTTCAAGTTGGCAATCTTCATTCTCTTCTATTTCTACTATCCTTGGGATTGGTCTTCTCATTGTGTCCTGGATTTCCTAGATGTTTTCAGTCAGGAGCTTTTTGCATTTTGCATTTTGTATTTTCTTTGACTGTTTTGTCAATGTTTTCTATGGTATCTTCATCTTCTGCACCTGAGATTCTCTTTTCTTTCTCTTATATTCTGTTAGTGATGTTTGCATCTATGATTCCTGATAGCTCCTATGTTTTCTATCTCCTGGGTTGTCTTCCTTTGTGATTTCTTTATTGTTTCTATTTCCATTTTTAGATCCTGGATTTTTTTTTTAATCCCTTCCTGTGCTTGGTTGTGTTTTCCTGTAATTCTTTAAGGGATTTTTGTGTTTCTTCTTTAAGGGCTTCTGCCTGTTTACCTGTGTTTTCTTGTATTTCTTTAATGGGGTTATTTATGCCCTTCTTAAAGTCCTCTGTCTTCATCATGAGAAGTAATTTTAAATCAGTGTCTTCCTTTTCCAATGTGATGTTGTATCCAGTTCTTGCTATGATGGGAGAGATAGGTTGTGATGATGCCAAGTAGCCTTGGTTCTGCTTACCTCTTACCATATGATTATCTCTAGTTCTGCCAGCCCTTGCTGTCTCTGACTGGAACCTATCCCTCCTATGATCCTGGTTTTGTAAGAAGGCCTCAGAGTCCAGCTGTGTGTGGGATCCTGTGATTCTGGGATTCTGGGATGCTTAGGTCCTGGGTGTATCAGAGCCCCTGGGAATCAAACTGCTTCTGGGATCCTGAAATCCTGATTTCTGAGATCCTATTGTGTCAGATCTCCTGGTAGTAAAGCTTTCTCTAGGTGTTGTAGGTGTGGGTGAGGAGCCAGAGACCGCAGTTTGCTCCAGGCCCAGGTTCAAGATGGAAGGAACAGTGCCTCTGTGTTTCCCTGATTGCTGCGGGGCTCCCAATTACACTGGATGTAGGGAAAGAAGCTTTGGGCTCAGATGTGTTGTTGAATGTGTCAGAGCTCCAGTGTTCCTGGATGTGTTCAATCTTCTGGGCATTGATCTTCCTCTGTGATCCTGTGATCCTATGTTTCTGTAATCCTACGATCTTGGGCATTTCGGAGCACCTGGGAGTTGGGCTCCCTCTGGGTGTTATAATCATGGGTGCAGAGCCAGAACCCAAGGTCTGCTCCAGGTGCAGATTCAGACAGGATGTAACCCTGCTACTGGCCAGGTGGGGATTCCTGCATCCTTGAATCATGGTGTTCCCAGTTGCTCCAGGTGTTGGGACAGATGTGGTTCCTTACCTGTGAACCTATGTGTGTGAGAAAGCACCTGTGTGTGTGAAAGACAAGCTTCTTCTGTGTGTTGTGGCCCAAGGTCTGCTCAGGAGCTAGGCTCAGACTGGATGCTAGTTGTAAATTTTTAACTAGTGATAAATTTATACCCAGTAGTAGGACATAACAACACAATGACCCTGTGTGTACTTCATTGCATTTCTACATACCTTGGGACAATGTCACAAGCAGAAGAGTGACATAGGACTGAGGTACAGTCAAGACACAGACCATGTCCACCGCGAAGAGGATTGCTCATGCTGTCAACTATAACCATAAGACTATCTTCTATCTTCCCCATTCTCTCCTTCATTTCTGACAACATACAATGTCTTCTTCAGCTCTTCGTTTTGTTCCTTCAAAAGTTTTATAGTGATATAACACCCTTATGTGTATGTTCTTAGTAATTTTCCTCTTTGTTCTGAGCTCTGCACTGTGAAATATTCATTCAGTAATTCCTAATTAATTAATTTTTACAGTTATTCAGTCCTGTTTTACTTCTCATCTATGCCATTATATTTGATGTATTATTTAGACAGTATAGGGCTGAGTCATTTGTTTTTCAAAATCAACTAACTGAGCCATCTCTCCAGCTCCTCATATAGGGTTAGAAAGAATGGGGAGAAGGGATATTAATGAGGGTATTAATTGTTAGATGGATTAATAGGTGGATAAATGAGTGTTTGCCACTCAAACCGATGACCTAATTTTACTCCTCCAAACCCACATCAAAGACTTTCTAGGATATTATGCATCTGTATTTCCAGTACTTCTATTTTGAGGTAAGAGAAGTGGCAAAAGAATCTTCTGGAAGCTTGACACCAGCTAACCTGGAATATGCATTACAACAGAAATAAATGACACTGTGCCTTAAAGAAGTTGAAATTAGTTAAAAAGATCCTGGAATGTTGTTCTATAATCTATACACGTGCTCTTCAATACACACACACATGAGCAAAACAACAACAGAGTAACAAAGGAAAGGAAAATATTAGACCTCTTGTTTTGACTTCATGACTATCAGATGAGAAGGAATTTTAAAGATCCGTTTTATTCTCTAACAGGTAAGTCCTTTGTCTTTGGCTACTTTAAATGTATTTTTATCTTTAATTTCAAATTTTAATCCAGGTATGAATTGCTCTGCATATCTTTAATCAAAGATTATAAACAGCTTCCTGTATCTGTACACTATAAGAAACGGAAGGTTCTTCTCAGGGTTGGCCTCTATTTTCTCTAATTTTCAATAGAATATTAAAAACTCTACTGTTCCAGTTGTCCCCTGTGTTACTGTACATTGCTTTACATTATTTTCCCAATGTTATAAATTTTCCATAATATTTCTTTGACCACTGGGTCATAATGGCACTGTCATTTTTCTCTCTATATAGCAACACATTGTTGTAAAACACTAACCAACACAAAGTTGGAGAGGAAAGGGTTTATTTGGATTATACTTCAATAGTATGGTCCATCATTGAGGTAGGAACTCAAAGATTAAACCCGAAAGTGGCAACTAAACCAGAGACCATGCATGAACAATTCTTAATTAATTCTTCTACAAATCCTACTCAGCTTGCTTTATATATGACACAAGACCCCTGCCCAAGAGTGGCATCACTCATTAATAGATGTGTCTTCCCATACCAATTATTAAACAAGCATTGATTCATATATGTATCCATTGGCCACTCTGATAGAGGCATTTTTTTAACTGTGGTCTCCTGTTGCCAGATAACTATAGCTGGTTTCAACTTGATGTAAAAAAAATCTCATCCATACATCATCACACTAGGCTACAGGACAGCAGGGGAACACATTACCTAGAATAGTTGCTAGCCCAGCAGAAAGAACAGAAAGGAAGATAGGATAAATCACTACTCCTATCCCATTGAGGCACTGAAATTAAGTGAGTTGTGGGATATTACTAATTTGTTTGTGCTTTATGAATTATATGTGACCAGAATTGACTAGAAGTATACTTCAGAGATGATCCTAGATCCTGTATAACTGATGATTAATATGAACCCCCATGATAATATTTAAGCAATTTCTTTGACATAGTAAATAATGTAGTATTTTACTTTGAGAAAGAAAACGATTTCTTTAGATATGTGGCTATGGCTAATGCATGAAGAACAAAATTGAGTAAGAACAGAAGAGGATTATAGTAGGCTTGCCCATAAAAACAGAATACATACTCATACAAACACATATAAGCACACACAATATGTCTCAAGAGATATTAGATATAATTGTTCATTGAATTTGCATTCACAGAGGAATAAATGGAATGAGGAGGAGAGGTGAAGAAAAGTGGCAGGAAGGACACACAAGTGGAGAACATCTTAGACATAGGCAGAGGCAGAGACAGACAGACACATAGAAAGATTAAATAGAGGTTAAAAAGGATAGAGTCAAATTCCCTTCCTCTTCTGAAGACCTTTGTCAAATTCCCTTTCTCTTCTGAAGACCTTTGTCATAAACATCTTTAGTTAATTGGACAATGACCATTCATATTATGAAGAATTAACTATTTTAGTCAATGACTACTAAATGCTAATCACATCTAAAATTACCATCAGAGGTACATGTTCAGCCAATCATGTGGTCACCACATCCTAATCAGATTCATATATAATGTTAAGTCTCTTAATGGATGTTTTATTGTAAAGCAAATGACAAAAGGTTGACTTGAATACTCACTGTCAGGGAAGAAGGAAGTGGTAGATTTATGCTGACCAGAACTGCAAACCTTTCATTCTACTACAAGAGTGAAGACAGAAGAGAGATGTATCGATTACTTTCAGGCTTCTCAATTAACAAACTGATTAGATGACATGGTTTACTACTAAAAACAAATGAATTGGGAGGAAAAAACTGTGTAGAGGAACATAAATAAAAGTGTTATTATCATGTATATATAATTTAGCATTCTGTAGGAAGGTATAGAACAATTGTACCCAACACAAACTAGAATCAATTTGCATAATTTAAAAAAATGGTTTTCTAAGCATCTCACACTTCAGGGGAGCCTAATGTATAGCACCCAAAACAAGTAGCTAATATTAGATTCAGAGAACAGAACACTAATCTACCTCTTATGGATGTGCAAAAGCCTTTCCAATAGATGATTCTATTCAATAAAATCTCTCAATCAATGCTTTACATTTCATAAAAATCTATGTCCTCCTTCTTTCCTTTTGATTCACAATGTTATTCTAATACAAATCAGTATGCCAAGTACAATGGTGAAAAGCTGCATTATGCTTGAAACAGAAATTCAATGGAAAGAAAATTAAGAAACCAAATAACCTTGTGGCAAAAATCTTTAAACTATTTAGTCCTTCGCATTGTCTTCAAATAATGGGCCTTAAGTATAACAAATAATGGGGGGATATTTTTGAGATTGAGCTTTTTCTTACACTGTAATGCCTCTTTTTATCCTCTGTAAAACATTCACAGTCCATTGAATCCATGCATCAAATAAAGATATTTTTCATTTAGCCATTTAGATATTTACTTTTTTCATTTAAACTCGGTGTGCATTAAAACCTACTACAATTTTCAACCTGTGAGAAAATTGAGGAGGAGTAGAAAAGAGCATTAACTATCAAGATCAATATTTGGGTGTTGTGCAAAAATTAAACATGAGCATGTAACAACCACACTGAAAATTAGGAAGGCTGTGCATCAGATAATGGAATCTTTGGTTTAGTGTTTGATTTAAAGAAGTCTTCATGAGATGCCCAATGATGTACAGACTAATCAGAGTGTCACCATATGAAAAAGAACAGTGCATTGTGGGTAGTGGTATTGTATGTGACAAAGCTTTCAAAACACATACTTGAAAAAAGACAGCATTTTCAAAAATTGATTTTGGGAAAGTAGAATATCCATAGGCAGAATGACACTAGACTGATAATCCATCATCTGTGCAAAAACAACTCCAAATGGACTGAATTGTGGATTGTGAATTCACTCCATGTGAAACCGGGTACTCTGAAACTCCTTAAGGAAAATGTGTACAGTCCTCTGATACAAGCCATAGAGAAAATACATTTAGGTATTTCCATTCCATTTGTGCATGAATTAATGCCAATAACTGTCAGCACAGATCTGATGCCTGTAAGTGTGAAACTCCAATCCAAATGAATGATCTTACTACAATAATAGCATCCTCAACAATTTTATTTTCTCTCTAAATGCTCTTGATTTCATCTATAGTTACTATATAGAGTTGAAGGTAGCTATTATTGAACTTGTACATGGACTTAAAGAATTAGCTACTTAATAGTACTTACACATTGGGAAATTAAAATATGAATACAACTGAAAAAATTGATATGATTTTATGTGGAACGTTTTTTGGTTATTCATGAAATTTATTAAGTATAACTTAGTATGAACATGTAATTTAGCCTGGGATGTGTTTATATTCACCATGTACATTTATTAGTAAATGTAAAGTCTAGTAAAATGTGTCATAACATGCATTTATTTTAATACTATGTATATGATATGTCATTATTATACAGAATGGAACAAAATAATAAATTAGCAGATATCTTAAGAAAATGGTATTTTACTAAGCTGTCTCTTCAAAGCACCCTTAATCTCATTATTTCTAAGGCTGTAGATAAGGGGGTTCAACATGGGGACAACCACCATGTAAAACATAGACATCACCTTGTTCTGGACTGTGGAGTATCTGGACTTGGGCATCACATAAATGAATATAACAGTTCCATAGTAGAGAGTGACTGCAGTGAGGTGGGAGGTGCAGGTGGAGAAGGCTTTTTGGCGACCCTCAGTGGAATGTATCTTCAGGATGGTGATAAAGATATAGAAATAGGAGATAGCTATGACAAAGAGTGTGGTAATAGTGACTGAGCCTGCGGAAAGTGAGATAACAACTCCAGAGACACTGACATCAGAACAGGAGAGTGCCATCAAAGGAGCAAGATCACAGTAAAAGTGATTAACTGTATTGGGTCCACAAAAGACAAAAGAGAAAACATAGCCAGTAATGAGGGAAGCATTAAGAAAACCCCCAATATAAGAGCCTACAAGCAAATGAACACAGACTTGTGCAGACATTTTAGTTGAATAAAGTAGTGGGTTGCAGATTGCCACAAAACGATCATAAGCCATGGTAGCCAGAAGGAAACATTCAGCTGACCCAAAGAAAGCAGCTGAGCCAAACTGAATGCCACATCCAAGGTAGGAAATTGTACATCTCTCCACAAGGAAATTGACAAGCATATTGGGTGTGACAGAAGATGAGGTGCCTATGTCAACAGAAGCCAAGTGGCTGAGAAAAAAGTACATGGGATGGTGGAGCTGGGAAGAGATTCTGATGAGAAGGATGGTGCTCAGGTTCCCAGACACAGTCACCAGGTAGATGCACAGGATGATGGTGAAGAGGATGTCTTTAAGGACCGGGTCATCTGTTAAACCCAATAAAATGAACTCGGTCACTGCAGTGTGGTTTTCACCCTCCAGGAAAGCCATGGGACAGTGTAGCTGCTGTCAGATCAAGGCTGTGATGGAGACATTAAAAAAGGG
Source organism: Apodemus sylvaticus (assembly GCF_947179515.1). Taxonomy (NCBI): domain Eukaryota; kingdom Metazoa; phylum Chordata; class Mammalia; order Rodentia; family Muridae; genus Apodemus; species Apodemus sylvaticus. Next base: position 98,354,724 of record NC_067472.1, read on the forward strand.
TATTTATAAATATGTGGCTACTTCTCATTACAAAGATAGAAGTTTTTACAAAAATGTATCATTCAAACATATAATTATGGTATTATATTGGACACTCAGTGTTTTTATATTCATATGTTTTGAATCTTTTATAAATTTCAAAATGAAATGCTAGAAATTTTATTTAAATTATGTACTTTTAATTATATTTATATATTATAAAATATAACTATTGGTTTAAAGCTATGTTAGTGTGGGACTTACAAAAATCACAAAACAGTTATCATATGTACAAGAAAAAAATAACAAATGTAAAATTTGTAATGAAGTCTCAAGTAATTTCTGAGTTTTAAGAATCCTTTCCAAATTACCTCTACTGGATTTAAAACATTATATGGTTCTCTATTGCCATTTCCATAATAATATTAAGACTCTTATGGAATCAGTTTTCTAGTTGATAAAATGTATGATCTGAAAATGTTAAATAACTTAATCTTATATAAAAAGCACTAGAATGAATACAGAAACCCTAGGTAGAATGTATATGGAAAGGGGCAATAAACTGAATGGCACTTCATAATCTGGGAAAGGCAAAAGGTCAGTTCCTCAGTAGGAGAAAAAGATAAATAGTTAGAGGTGAGGCTCAAGTCTATCAGCTGCCTGATTGCCAGAAGACCAATTTGTATGGTGAGTACTGGAAAGAAACAAAACAGAACTCACACTAAAATTATAAATGGGAGGACCTACTGTAAAATGTTAAATACTTTAAACACTTACTGATAATTTTTTTAATCAAGTCATTTGCACTACCAGTATGCGGATTTTTTTTCTTTTATACTAGTATGTACTCTCACCAAATCCTCTCTTGAATAATGATGCTTTCTAATCGCAATACAATGATTGTCAACAGAATACACAGGTAAATATTTAGCCTTGAATGTTACATTTATGCAGGTTCACCCAGCTATGAGCAGGCTGACTCTCATTTCGAGATATTTTACCTGTGATATTAGAGCATTTAATCAGTAAACAAATTCTGTATCTCAATGAGATATTTGTTATGAACTCACCATCCTATGCCAAAGCTAATGAAATTATCAGCATATTTTTTCTGGAATGCTGAGCTTACATACCATTTGAGACCATGTGGGTTTCTGGTTTTCTTAGTGTTTGGATAAATAAGAAAAGTTTGAGAGCTATGTTATATGCCTAATTAGTCACAATAATTAGACTTAAAGTGTGTTGTTTCAGTAATTTTTTTTTCTTGATTACACCTGACTTGTATTTGTGGTTGTGTGTGTACATACATACATACATACATACATACATACATACATACATATATTTTAGATGGAAGCCAGGACACTCACCCTTTGAAATAAGGATTCATTGTAAAGCATGAAGTCTGGATAATTATAAGATGATTTTATATCTTCCAAGCTGCCACCCACAATCATTATTTACTAATAAGAATAAGTCTCTGAAGAATCATAGGATTTGCACTGATTCAAATCCCCAAAGACCATTATCTCAGGTGAAAACTGTTCGGGTCTCATGAACACAATTTTCAAGGAGTCAATCTGATTTGTCTTTTTTGTGTGTGAGAGTTGTTATGCCTTTATTTTATAATTATTAGAATATATGATAAAAATTATCTCAGGTAAATACGGGTACTAGGTCCACTTTATATTTCATTTCAGTGGATATTGAATAATATACACTAATTAAAATATACAACATTGACTTCTTTCATTCAATGCCTTTTCATTTGTTTAATTATTTTGTAGTGACTAATATAATACGCTTCATTAGGTACTTTGAGGAATATAGGGTTGAAGAGAGTATAAATTTAATTCTCAAATAATAGTTATTTAAGACAAACATAATTCTTACATCCAATGTTATTTTTTTATAAAGAAACTGTGGAGTTTACAAGGTGGGGGCAAGAGGCGGGGCCAGTGACAGCAGTGCGTCTGGCGGAGAGGGACGTCTCCAGCCAAACTGAGGATACAAGGACTATTCATGCCCTGCACCCTCTACCACTGGCCAGCTGGGTTGCATGTGGCGGAGTTGCAGCTCTTTTTACTGAACTGAAGCCCCATTAGACCTCTGCCTCCTGCCAGCCAGTTGCGAGAGACGCTCTGCCATCTTGGCTCCCAGACAGCAGAGAGATCTGACAGAGCCAGGTACACATACATAGTCCAAAGCTAACATTGCTTGGGTCTAAGCCTGGCAGGCTTTTGCCTACACCCAGGCCCTGGGCAGCTCAGTGGGCCATCTGTATGCCAACCCAGCAAGGGGATCGTTTGCTCTGCAGACTGCCCAGCACTTGCAGGGGCGGTGCTGCCATCTTGGCTACCTGACACCAGAGATATCTAGCAGACAAAGCGAGCTAGCAGACATAGCCCGAGGCTATCATCACTTGGGCCTAAGCCTGTCAGGCTTTTACCTGCATCCAGGCCCTAGGCAGCTCAGTTGGCCATCTGTGTGCCAACCCAGCCAGGAGGTCATTTGCTCTGCAGACTGCCCAGCACTTGCAGGGGCACACCTGGCCATCTTGGATACATGATAGAACCAGTTAGCAGACATAGCCCAAGGCAAACATCACTTGGGCCTAAGCCTGTCAGGTTTTTACCTGGATTCAGGGCCTGGGCAGCTTGGTGGGTGTCTGTGCACCAACATAGTTAGGGGATCTTTTGCCCTGCAGAGGGATCCGCATTTGGAAAAGATCCCCCCAGCATCCTCCATCATCACACCCTGGGGCAAACTGGCAACACCAGGTTCACAGAGACAACTTGGGGCAGGTCACACTAGGGCTCCAAGGGCACCTAAGATAAGGGCAGCACATCAGCAATCTGTGCCAGGGGAAACCTAGTCATCCAGAGGTGCTGAAATAGCCTTACAGGCTCACAGGAGGTTCAAACACCAGCCAGTGAAAACAAGACCAACTAACGCCAAATATAACAAAATGGCAAAACGCAAACATAGGAAAGTTACTAACAGAAATCTAGGCAATATGGCAGTGTCTGAACCCAATTCTCCCACAACAGCAAGTCCTGGATACCCCAGCACACCAGAAAAACAAGATATAGATTTAAAATCATTGGTCATGATGCTGCTAGAAGAACACAAAAAAGGCATAAATAAATCTCTTAAAGAAATAGAGGGGAACAGGAATAAGTTAGAAGCCCTTACAATGGAAACACAAAAATCACTTAAAGAAATTCAGGAGAATATGGGTCAACAGATAGAAGCCAATAAAGATGAAACTCAAAAATCACTTAAAGAAATGCGGGAGAAATTGAGTCAACAGGCAGAAGTCATGAAAGAGAAAACACAAAAATCTCTTAAAGAATTAAAGGAAAACAAACAAATTAAGGAACTGAGCAAAACCATCCTATATCTAAAAAGAGAAGTAGAAACAACTAAGAAATGACAAACAAAAACAGCTTTGGAGATAGAAAATCTTGGGAAGAAATCAGGGGCCATAGATGCAAATATCAACCACAGAATCCAAGAGATGGAAGAAAGAATCTCAGATGCCAAAGATACCATATAAAACATGGACTCAACAGTCAATGAAAATGCAAAATGCAAAATGCTTATAACCCAAAACATCCAGGAAATTCAGGACACAATGAGAAGACCAAACCTAAGGATTATAGGTATAGATGAGATTGAAGATTTACAACTGAAAGGGTCAATAAATATCTTCAATAAAAATATAGAAGAAAACTTCCCTAACCTAAAGAGAAAGATGCCCATGAATATTCAAGAAGCCTACAGAACTCCAAACAGACTGGACCAGAGCAGAAATACCTCCTGTCACATAATAATCAAAACTCCACATGTACTAAACAAAGAAAGAATATTAAATGCAGTAAGAGAAAAAGGCCAACTAACATATAAAGGAAAACCTATCAGAATTACACCAGACTTATCACAGAGACAATGAAAGCTAGAAGACTCTGGGCAGATCTCACGCAGACTCTAAGAGAACACAAATGTAAGCCAGGCCTACTATACCCAGCAAAACTCTCAATGACCAATAGATGGAATATCTTGGTTTCTCCATCAATGGTACCAAATTTAAACAATATAGTTCCACAAACCCAGCCTTACAAAGAATAACAGGAGGAAAACCCCAGTACAAGGAAGGAAACTACACCCTGGAAAAAACAAGTTAGTAACCTTCTTTCGTCAAGCCCAAAAGAAAATAACCACTCAAATATAAAAATAACATCAAAAATGACAGGAAGTAATAATCACTATTCCTTAATATCACTTAACATCAATGGAATCAATTTCCCAATAAAAAGACATAGACTAACAGACTGGATAAGGAAACAGGACCCTATATTTTGCTGCATACATGAAAGACACATCAGTGTCAAAGACAAAAACTACCTTAGAATAAAAGGCTGGAAGACAATTTTACAAGCCAATGGTCTCAGGAAACGAGTTGGAGTAGCCATTCTAATATCAGATAAAATTGACTTTCAACCTAACATCATCAAAAGAGACACGGAAGGACACTTCTTGCTGGTCAAAGGAAAAATCCACCAAGAAGAACTCTCAATTCTTAACATCTGTGCTCCAAATTCAAGGGCAACCTCATTCATAAAAGAAACTTTGCTGACGCTCAAAGCACACATTGCACCTAAAACATTAATTATGAGTGACTTCAACACTCCACTCTCCTCAATGGACCGATCAGGAAAACAGAAACTAAACAGGGACACCGTAAAACTAATTGAAGCTGTAGACCAATTGGATTTAGGAGATATTTATAGAACATTTCATCCTAAAGCAAAAGAATATACCTTTTTCTCAGCACCTCATGGTACCTTCTCCAAAACTGACCATATAATTGGTCACAAGACAGACCTCAACAAATATAAGAAGAATCTCCTAATCCCATGCCTCCTATCAGATGATTATGGAGTAAGAGTGGTTTTATATAGCAACAAAAACAGCAGAAAGCCCACATACACATAGAGGCTGAACAATACTCTACTCAATGATACCTTAGCCAACGAAGAAATAAAGAGAGAAATCAAAGACATTTTAGAATTTAATGAAAATGAAGGCACAACATACCCAAATCTATGGGACACAATGAAAGCAGTGCTAAGAGGAAAACTCATAGCCCTGAATGCCTCCAAAAAGAAACTGGAGAGAGCATTCACTAGTAGCTTAATGGCATGAGTGAAAGCTCTGGAACAAAAAGAAGCTAATTCACCCAGGAGGAGTAGAACACAGGAAATCATCAAACTCAGGCCTAAAATCAATCAAGTGAAAATAAAGAGAACCATACAAAGAATCAACAAAACCAGGAGCTGGTTCTTTGAGAAAATCAACAAGATAGATAAACCCTTAGACAGACAAACCAAAGGGCACAGAGACAGTATCCAAATTAACAAAATTAGAAATGAAAAAGGGGATATAACAACAGAAACTGAGGAAATTCAAAAAATCATCAGATCCTACTACAAAAGCGGATACTCAACACAACTGGAGAACCTGGAGGAAATGGACAATTTCCTAGACAGATAAAAAATACCAAAATTAAATCAGGATCAAATAGATCATCTTAACAGTCCCATAACCCCTAAAGAAATAGAAGGAGTCATAGAAAGTCTTCCAACCAAAAAAAGCACAGGACTAGATGGTTTCAGTGCAGAATTCTATCAGACCTTCAAAGACCACCTAAAACCAATACTCATCAAACTATTCCACAAAATAGGAACAGAAGGAACACTACCCAACTCCTTCTACGAAGCCACAATTATGCTGATACCAAAACCACACAAAGATCCAAAAAAGAAAGAGAACTTCAGACCAATTTCTCTTATGAACATAGATGCAAAAATACCAAATAAAATTCTTGCCAAACGAATCCAAGAATACATCAAAACGATCATTTACCATGATCAAGTAGGCTTCATCCCAGGGATGCAGGGATGGTTCACTATACAGAAATCCATCAATGCAATCCACTACATAAACAAGCTCGAAGAAAAAACCACATGGTCATTTCATCAGATGCTGAAAAAGCATTTGAAAAAATTCAGCATCCTTTAATGCTTAAAGTCCTAGAGAGAACAGGAATTCAAGGCCCATACCTAAACATAGTAAAAGCAATATACAGCAAACCAGTAGACAACATCAAACTAAATGGAGAGAAACTTGAAGCTATCCCACTAAAATCAGGGTCTAGACAAGACTGCCCCCTCTCTCCATACCTTTTCAATATTGTACTTGAGGTACTAGCTTGGGCAATTAGACAACATAAGGAGTTCAAAGGGATACAAATTGAAAAGGAAGAAGTCAAACTATCACTATTTGCAGATGATATGATAGTATACTTAAGTGACCCGAAAAACTCCAACAGAAAACTCCTACAGCTGATAAACAACACTAGCAAAGTGGCAGGTGATAAAATCAACTCAAGCAAATCAGCAGCCTTCTTATACTCAAAGGATAAGCAGGCTGAGAAAGAAATTAGGTAAATGACACCCTTCACAATAGCCACAAACAATGTAAAGTACCTTGGTGTGACTCTGACCAAACAAGTGAAAGATCTGTATGAAAAGAAATTCAAGTCTCTGAAGAAGGAAATGAAAGAAGACTTCAGAAATTGGAAAAATCTGCCATGTCTGTGGATTGGCAGGATTAATATAGTTAAAATGGCCATCTTGCCAAAAGCAATATATAGATTCAACACAATACCCATCAAAATCCAAACTCAGTTCTTCACAGAGTTAGAAAGAGCAATTCTCAAATTCATCTGGAATAACAAAAAAAAAAAAAGCATAGCCAAAACTAATCTCAACAACAAAAGAAATTCTGAGGGAATCAGTATCCGGGACCTCAAGCAGTACTACAGAGCAATAGTGTTAAAAACTGCATGGTATTGATACAATGACAGGCAAGTGGATCAATGGAATAGGATTGAAGACCCAGAAATGAACCCACACACCTATGGCCACTTGATCTTCAACAAAGGAGCTGAAATGATCCAGTGGAAAAAAATAGCCTTTTGAACAAATAGTGCTGGCTCAACTGGAGGTCAGCATGCAGAAGAATGCAATTGATCCATCCTTATCTCCTTGTACTAAGCTCAACTCCAAGTGGATCAAGGACCTCCACATAAAGCCAGACACACTGAAACTAATAGAAAAGAAACTGGTGAAGACCCTTGAGGACATCAGTACAGGGGGAAAGTTCCTGAACAGAACACCAATAGCTTATGCTCTAAGATCAAGAATTGACAAATGGGACCTCATAAAATTACAAAGTTTCTGTAAGGCAAAGGGCACTATCAAAATGACAAATCAGTAACCAACAAATTGGGTATATATATATATTGTATATATATACAATGGAGTACTATTCAGCCTTTAGGAACAAGGAATTCATGAAATTCTTAGACAAATGGATAGAACTGGAGAACATCATCCTAAGTGAGGTAACCAAGTCTCAAAATATCAATCATGGTATATGCTCACTGATAAGCGGATATTAGCATAGAAATTTGGAATGCCCAGGACATAATCCACATAGCAATTGATGTCTGAGAAGAATGGAGGAGTGGCCCCTGGTTCTGCAAAGGCTCAGTGCAGCAGTATAGGGCAATACCAGAGCAGGGAAGGGGTGGATGGGGGAATTGGTGGAGGAAAGGGGGCTTATGGGACTTTTGGGGATTGGGGAGCCAGGAAAGAGGAAATCATTTGAAATGTAAATAAAAAAATATCGTAAAAAGAAAACTGTGAGAACATAAAACATGGGTGGCTCACAGGTAAGAATGCTTACATCCTCAAACAGGTTTCTCTCTTTGTTTGTTTGCTTGCTTGCTTTGGTGAAGGATGGTAAAAACATGGTTCTTTATTTTCAAGTATGACTCCTGCTAATCTTAATTTTATGGGTCCTTCACTCTATCTTTGATACTCCCTTTGATGTATGTGGCTAACCACTGAGCACTAATGAACTTTCAAACTTCCTTTGTCCAAGATCTATTTACATTGGCTGATCCCCTAAATACAGTAATTCTTAAATGTTTAAAAACCCTTACACAGACCATGAGAAAGTATATGACTATGTTTAACACATCCTTCAAGGAATGAGTCATGAACTCTTAGCTAGAGTGCGTCTCTGTTTGTACTGGCACCAGAAATACAATCTAAAAGCAGGCTTTTCAAAGAAAAATGTCTGCTCTAAGTACTAGCATCATGAATTTTTCAGTTATGAAGCTTTATAAAAATTTTTATTTTATTTTCTGTTACTACATACATTTCAGCTGTTTATTACCTTTACAGTGAATGTAATACTATTGTGTATTTTGATATAGTTTTGGATTTTTAATCATAGTGGTTTTTATTTCTCTTCTACACTGTCATTGGCCTCTTTGTTTATTATCCGGGGTTATTCATCAGGTTAGTAATAATTTTATCTGTGTTTTACACAGAAAATTGAGGTTTGTATATTCATTTGCTCAATCAGTCTTGATATACCACTTGTTCTTGACTATATCCAAGTTCAAGGACTGAGCTTCCCTTTCCCATTAGCTACAATATGTGCAAGGTTTGTTTGTCTATATCTTCCTGTTATTCTGAGAATCTATGTGATGTATATTGGTCAGTTCTCTCCATAGGATATGAATGAATTTATGATTCTTGCCCTGTCTTATCCCCCAACTCGTATTAAAATTAAATTAAATTGTAGCCTTTTCTGTTTATTTTCAAATTATTTCATTGAAACAAAGTTATATTTTTGTGTGTGTATGAGGGAGGCTTTAACTCCTACTTTTGTGTGGATTTCAGGGAAGGAACTCTAGCAATTGCTCTTTGTGTTAACAGTTTTAATCCACTAATCCAATTCACCCACATAAAATGCATATATATACACTTTAGGTCTGCTTCCCTGTTTGTTACATTTTTGAATGCTTATTCTGTCAGCTATCATATAATATCAAAATATACATTTTATCATTTGTTTCTCTTGTGCACATTACAGTGGTAATTAAAATGAATAGCTCTGTCATTGTATAAACAGAAGCCTCAATGGAATAAAACATGCACACAAGTGTAATATTATAGTCACACAAATAATTCACATAGATACTCTCTAGTTTTACACGAGTGTCCTGAAATCCTACAAATCTTTCTCAACTATTAGGTTCTTGCAAATACCTGTACAATCTCCTTGCTTGTGCCACATCACCATTTCACACATGACCTTGGTTTCTGTTGTTTATTTTTTTCAACAGTACTGAATTGTTCTAATAGTCTAAATAACTTATCTGTTAGATTTATTATCAAGATCCTGTACTAGAGGATAAATTGCACCCTTATGAGCTCTCACTTATAACCCTTTCCACTAGGCTAGATTAATATTTGTGAGATCATTGGACACAATTCTGGAATGTATGAAAATGAAAGTAAGTGAATAAAAATATCAATGTGTTTGGCTCATCAGCAAGAAGGTGGAATTTGTTTCTGAAACACTAAAATAGAGAGAGAGAAAGAGCAAATGTGATAATCACCCACATATGAAGGTTGATTTCCTCTCTCCTAAAGGCAGTCAGAATTCAAAGGACATATAGTCAGGATGGCTGCCTTGTACACATGAGGATGGGTGGCTTGACCATTGAAGTCTTTGTAAAACTATCTTATTCACAGCCTCACTGTTGAATTTATAATCTTGACTCTCTTCTAGGAAATCGTGCCCATTTCTGTTCTTGTTTTGTGCTTTCCTTGGTCCTTGTATGCTTAAGAATCCAATTCAATCTAACAATGGAATTGAACTTTTGCTCCTGGGAAGAATTCAGAGTAATAATAGATGGGCTTTCTCTTCTTTCCTCTGGACCTCACACTAGGCCAGTGATGAAACTTATGCCACACCTCAGATTCTTATGAGTACACAAAACCCATTATCTCACTGACAACATTTCTATAAAAATGAATATTTCCACTAAATTTACCCCGAGGTGTTCTCTACAATTCCTACCACAATGTGAAGAGTTAATTATAATGAGGCTTTCGCAGGATAATCAAATGTTGAACCTGACATGCCTTGAAGCACTCTGATAGGTGCTAGTGACCTTTCTGTTGCTATAATGAACAGCTGAGCTAATAAATTGGCACTGAAGTTAAAGGTTTATTATTAGGATGACGTTTTGGGGGTCATAGTCTTATCTAAAGTGAGTTTTTTATGTGTATATGTGTTTGCACATCACAAAAGGAATACACAGTGAAGCAAAACTCCTAACTTTATAGTCAATAGAAAGAAAAACAGCAGTGGGAAACAGACACTTAACAAGCACATGAGACTTGTGGACAGGAAAGATACAGTCTGTAATAGAGTTAACTATGAAATATTGGAAATAATATGGAGATAATTTAAAACTGTTTCAATCAGATTATAGTTTATATGATTCAATTTATACTGTTAATTAAATCTTTATTTTAATGGAAAGTAACTTGCTGTGACCCTGCTATTTCTTTTTTAATAAAAAAAAATTGAATTCTGATAAGTATTGCAATGCTCCACAGTTGCCAATAATATGTCAATAGACCATTTCAATCATAGACACTCAACTTCCTTTTATTACTATATCTATGAGACATTGTTGCTGTATCAATTGCTACAACATAACAGATATCTCTAAGGAAAGATTTTCCTACCAAGTTGTCTCTTCAGAGCACACTTAATGTCATTATTCCTGAGGCTATAGATAAGGGGGTTCAACATGGGGACCACCACCATGTAGAACACAGACATCACCTTGTTCTGGTCAGTCGAATAGTTGGACTTGGGCATCACATAAATGAATGTAACAGTTCCATAGAATAGAGTGACTGCAGTGAGGTGGGAGGTACAGGTGGAGAATGCCTTCTGTCTGCCCTCAGTAGAGCGCATCTTCAGGATGGTGATGAGGATGTAGGTGTAAGAGATGGCTATGACAAATACTGTCACCACAATAACAAATCCAACTGTAAATGAGAGAACCATTGCAGTGATACTGACATTGGAACATGATAATTTTAATAATGGAGCCAAATCACAGAAAAAGTGATTAATTTCATTGGCTCCACAGAAAACTAATGAATAGAAACATATAGTAAAAGAACAACTGTCAAGAATGCTGCCTATGTAAGCCACAAGGAGCAACTGGATATAGACTTGTGTGGACATTTTGGTTGTATAAAGCAGTGGATTGCAGATTGCTACAAAGCGATCATAAGCCATGGCAGCCAAAAGGAAACATTCAAGTCCCCCAAAGACGCAGCTGAACTGAGCTGGATGGTACATCCAAAGTAGGAGATAGAATTTTTCTCCACCAGGAAGTTGACAAGCATATTGGGTGTGACAGAAGATGAGTAGCCTATGTCAGAAAAAGCCAAGTGGCTAAGAAAGAAGTACATGGGGTGATGGAGCTGGGAAGAGACTCTGATGAGAAGGATGGTGCTGAGGTTCCCAGACACAGTCACCAGGTAGATGCACAGGATGATGATGAAGAGGATGACTTTAAGGACTGGATCATCTGTTAAGCCAAATAAAATGAACTCTGTCACTGCAGTGTGGTTCCCATTATCCTGAAAAGCCATGGGACAATGTAGCTGATGCCAGATCAAAGCTGTGATGCAAACACTATAGAAAGAAATTTATGAATACCCTTTTGCATTGATGCAAGCATGAGATTATCATGAATAAGTATATTATTCAAAGAGAATTTGGCAGTTTAATCAGTTTTAGTCAGATTACTGTGTAAATACATTTATTCCCAATTAATGTCACTTAGAATTTTATGTACAAATTCTAGAAAACTTTCTTAACATGATGTACTTTTATTTTTAATTTATATATCATAAAACATACCAATGTGATTTTATATATAAAGCTTTCAAATGTGAGACTAATATAAATGTTGGATGTTTTAAATATCACATGAGTTAAAATATGAAACCACAGAATAGTCTGAAGAAACTTAAATAAACACTAACATTTAATGAGTGTCCACTAAGCACCAGTATAAAACATATAATTTTAAGTATAGTTATTTCATTTTCAAGAGGTTTTATTAGCCACTTTTATTATTTTTATTTTATTGACAATATATCTTAAGATCTAAATATATTAAGATATTTACATAAGAAGTCTAGAAATACAAAAAAGAAATACATAAGTGTACAATGAGGATTTGAACCTCTGTCGGGCTGAACTTCATCTAACTTTTAAGTAAATACTATTTATGAAAGAGTCACATTGAAGTTAGAAGCACATAGAAATTTCCTACATACATCAGGTGTGGTTTTGCAGCTATGTGGGGCTCCATAATACATAGTTCATATGGTCTGTTAGTGAAGCAATGCCACATCAAATTAAATTTTCTTATTATAACTTAGAAAACTAGAAAGGAATTAGTGTTTTCTAACTAAAGTGTGATGGAATAAAATCACAGAATATTCTATAAAGAACAATGGTGAGTAAATACTCAAACTAAAATAGTTACCCAGATTCATGTGGCTAAAGGTCACGTGCACTATTACAGCAAGATTTTTAACATTGTATCGTCTCTTTGCCTAAAATTTCTGATAACTGTAATGCTATAGCATTCAGTCAAGAGCAAAGCATGTATTTCCACAAGACATAGACAAGAGTATACAATCAAAGCATTTCAAAGATAGGGACTTGATTACAGAGTATTCAGTTTCTATACCATCAAAGATCATGCTGGATTCTGGATTCATCAATTGCTAGGTAAATAAGAAAGCTTTAACAATGGAGCTTACCAGAATATTCACAGAAGATTGAATATGAAAATTGAAGTTGATTCACTAGGTTTTCATCAGGTTTATTGTATTATTTCACCTGACTTGTGTGTTTACTAAAATTTATAATTTTAGATGCATTGCTTTAAAAAAATATGTTCCAATGATGAAGGTCAAATTAGTCAAACAAATATACTCACACAGACTCAAACTTACCTGTTCAAAAACTAATTCACTGCAAAATAAGACATTCAAATTTATTGTGATTATATAGCTGCAAATTTGTCTTCACTATCATTGTTTGTCACCAAGGATAAGTCCCTGCAGAGGCCCTGGATTCCAGCATGAATTCAAATCCTTGGGGATAATTACCTTATTCACAGTAAGAACTGAACAGTTCATTTCATGCACACAACTACTCTTCAAGGAGTCTGTCAATCTCTAGTGGTATGCTTCTCTTATTATGAATTCGCATGCTTTTATTTAATAGTTATTCAAAGCATGTGATAAAAATTATCTCAGGTGAATGAAAAAGACATTTATATCTTATAAAATATCAGAAGATGGAAATATCTCCCATGCTCATGGATAGGTAGGATTAACATTCTGAAAATGACTATCACATCAAAAGCAATCTATAGATTCAAAGCAATCCCAATCAAAATTGAATCACAATTATATAGAATTTTAAAGAGAATTTTCTAATTTTAAATGGAAAAACAAAAACCCAAGATAACCAAAACAAACTTGAACAATAAAAAAAAAAAAAAAAACTTTCAGAAGGACTCACCATCCCTGACCTCAAACTGTACTACAGAGAAACAGTAATTAAAATCTGGGAGGAGCTCCCCATGGCCACCTTTGCTCCCAGTTGGACAGGACAAGCAGCTCCAGGTCCTATGATATCCCTTTAAGATCTCTAGGGACACAGAACACAGGGCTGCTGCCTGCACCCAGGACCTGGGCAGATCGGCAGTTCATCTGTGTGCCAGTCAGGCGTGGGTCCTGTGCCCTGTGGGGTTGTCAGCATTTGGAGGGGTTCCCACCACCATTTTGCTCCCAGTCGGACAGGACAAGTGGCTCCAGGTATTAAGATACCCTGAGTTTAAGATCTCTGGGGACACAGACCACCAGGTTGCTGCCTGCCCCCAGGACCTGGGCAGATCAGCGGTTCGTCTGTGTGCCAGCCAGGCATAGGGCCTGTGCCCTGTGGGGTGGTCAGCACTTGGAGGGGCTCCTCACCACCATCTTCACTCCCTGACTGAGCAGACAGGCAGCACCAGCTTCACAGAGACAACCTGAGTATAACATTGCTTGGGGCAGGACACACAAGATCTCCAACAGCATCCAAGAGGAGGGCAGCACATCAGCAATCTGTGCCAGGGGAAACCCAGTCATCCAATGGTTTGGAAATAACCTTACAGCTCACAGGAGGTTTAAGCATCAGCCAGTGACAACAGGACCAACTATGGCCAGAGATAACCAGATGGCAAAAGGCAAATGTAGGAACATTACTAACAGAAATCAAGGCAATATGGCAGCATCTGAACCCAATTCTCCAACAACATCAAGTCCTGGATACCCCAACACACAAGAAAAATAAGATTTGGATTTAAAATCACTAGTCATGATGCTGTTAGAGGAACACAAGAAGGGCATAAATCTCTTAAAGAAATATAGGAGAAAATGGATGAAAATTTAGAAGCCCTTACAAGGGAAACACAAAAATCATTTAAAGAAATTCAGGAGAATATGGGTCAAAAGATAGAAGCCAATAAGGAGGAAATGCAAAAATCGCTTAAATAATACAGGAGAACTTGGGTCAACAGGCAGAAGTCATGAAAGAGGAAACACAAAAATCTCTTAAAGAATTAAAGGAAAACACAAACAAGTGAGTGAAAGAACTGAGCAAAACCATCCAAGATCTAAAAACAGAAGTAGAAACAACTAAGAAATCACAAACAGAGACAACTTTGGAGATAGAAAACCTTGGGAAGAAAACAGGGGCCAAAGATGCAAATATCAACAAAAGAATACAAGAGATAGAAGAAAGAATCTCAGATGCCGAAAATACCATAGAAACCATGGACTCAACAGTCAAAGAAAATGCAAAATGCAAAAAGATTGTAACCTAAAACATCCAGGAAATCCAGGACACAATGAGAAGACCAAACCTAAGGCTTATAGGTATAGATGAGAGTGAAGATTTACAACTTAAAGGGCCAGCAAAACTTTCTTCTTATGGAAGAAAACGTCCCTAACCTAAAGAGAGAGATGCCCATGAATATACAAGAAGCCTACAGAACTCCAAATAAACTGGACCAGAGCAGAAATACCTCCTGCCACATAAAAATCAAAACCCCAAATGTACTAAAGAAAGAAGGAATATTAAAGACAGTAAAAGAAAAAGGCCAGGTAACATATAAAGAAAGACATATCAGAATTATAACAGACTTCTCACCAGAGATCATGAAAGCTAGAAGATCCTGGGCAGATCTCATGCAGACTCTAAGAGAACAAAAAAGCCAGCCAAAACGACTATACCCAGCAAAACTCTCAATCACCATAGATGAAGAAACCAAGATATTCCATGACCAAACAAAATTTCCACAATATCTTTCCACAAACCCAGCCCTAAAAAGGATAATAGGGGGGAAACACCAATACAAGGAGGGAAACTATACACTGGAAAAAGCAAGATAATAACCTTCTTTCATCAAACCCAAGAGAAGATAACCTATCAAATATTAAAAAAATCATCAAAAATGAAAATAATAATCACTATTCCTTAATATCTCTTAGCAACAATGGACTCAATTCCCCAATAAAAAGACATAGACTAACAGACTGGATATGTAAACAGGATCCTACATTTTGCAGCATACACGAAACACATGTCAGTGTCAAAGACAAACACTTCCTTAGAGGCTGGAAGACAATTTTACAAGCAAATGGTCTCATGATACAAGCTAGAGTGGCCATTCTAATATCAGATAAAATTGACTTTCAACCTAAAGTCATGAAAAGAGACATGGAAGGACACTTACTGCTGGTCAAAGGAATAATCCACCAAGAAGAACTTTCAATTCTGAATATGTATGCTCCAAATGCAAGGGCATCATCATTCATAAAAGAAACGTTACTAAAGCTCAAAGCACACATTGCACCTAACACAATAATTGCAGGTGACTTCAACACTCCACTCTCCTCAATGGACCTATCAGGAAAACAGAAACTAAACAGGGACACAGTGAAACTAGTTTCGTGTATATATATATATATATAACATTTCATCCTAAAGCAAAAGAATATACCTTTTTCTCAGCACTTCTCCAAAATTGATCATATGATTGGTCACACGACAGACCTCAACAAATATAAGAAGAACGTACTAATTCCATATCTCCTATCAGATCATTATGGAGTAAAAGTGATCTTCAATAGCAACAACAACAACAACAAAAAAAAAAAACAGAAAGCCAACATACACATGGAAACTGAACAATACTCTACTCAATGATAACTTGGTCAAGGAAGAAATAAAGAAAGAAATCAAAGACTTTTTAGAATTTAATGAAAATGAAGTCAAACATACCCAAATCTATAGGACACAATGAAAGCAGTGCTAAGAGAAAAACTCATGCCCCTGAGTGCCTCCAAAAAGAAACGAGAGAGAGCATAAACTAGCAGCTTAACAGCATGCATGACAGCTCTAAAACAAAAAGAAGCTAATTCACCCAGGAGGAGTAGAAGACAGGAAATCATCAAACTCAGGATTGAAATCAATCAAGTGAAAATAAAGAGAACCATACAAAGAATCAACAAAACCAGGAGCTGGTTCTTTGAGAAAATCAACAAGATAGATAAAACCTTAGCCAGACTAACCAAAGAGCACAGAGACAGTATCCAAATTAACAAAATTAGAAATGAAAAGGGAAATATAACAACAGAAACTGAGGAAATTCAAAAAAAATCACCAGATCCTACTACAAAAATCTCTACTCAACACAACTGGAGAATCTGGAGGAAATGGAAAATTTCCTAGACAGATAACAAATACCAAAATTAAATCAGGATCAAATAGATCATCTCAACTGTCCCATAACCCCTAAAGAAATAAAAGGGGTCATAGAAAGTCTTCCAAGCAAAAAATAAAAAGCATGAGACCAGTTGGTTTTAGTGCAGAATTCTATCAGTCATTCAAAGAAGACCTAACACCAATACTCTTCAAATTATTCCACAAAATAGAAACAGCAGAAGCACTACCCAACTTGTTCTATGAAGCCACAGTTACACTGTTACCAATTCCACACAAATATCCAACAAAGAAAGAGAACTTCAGTCTATTTTCCCTTATGAATATTGATGCAAAAAATATTAAGTAAAATTCTTGCCAACCAAATCCAAGAACACATCAAAACAATCATCCACCATGATCATGTAGGCTTCATCCCATGTATGCAGCGATGGTTCAATATACAGAAATCCATCAATGCAATCCACCACATAAACAAACTCAAAGAAAAAACCACATGGTCATTTCATTAGATGCTGAAAAAGCATTTGACAAAATTCAGCATCCTTTCATTTTAAAAGTCTTGGAAAGAACAGGAATTCAAGATCCATACCTAAACATAGTTAAAGCAAACTAGTACCCAACATCAAACTAAATGGAGAGAAACTTGAAGCAATCCCACTAAAATCAGGGACTTAAAAAGGCTACCCTCTCGCTACATATCTTTTCTATATAGTACTTTAAGTTCTAGAAAAAGCAATTAGACAACATAAGGAGGTCAAAGGGAAACAAATTGAAAAGGAAGAAGTCAAACTATCACTATTTGCAGATGATATAAAAGTCTACTTATGAGACCCAAAAAATTCCACCAGAGAACTCCTACAGCTGATAAACAACTTCAGCAAAGTAGGTGATTACAACATCAACTCAAGCAAATCAGTAGCTTCCTATACTCAAAGGATAAGCAGGCTGAGAAAGAAGTTAGGGAAATGACACCCTTTAAAATAGCCACAAACAATATAAAGTATCTTAGTGTGACTCTAACCAAACAAATGAAAGATCTGTATGACAAGAACTTCTGGTCTCTGAAGAAGGAAATCAAAGAAGACCTCAGAAAATGGAAAAATCTTCTATGCTCATGGATTGGAAGGATTAATATAGTTAAAATGGCCATCTTGCTGAAAGCAATCTACAGACTCAATGCAATCCCCATCAAAATCCCAACTCAATTCTTCATAGAGGTAGAAACAGCAATTCTCAAATTCATCTGGAATAACAAAAAACCCAGGATAGCTAAAACTATTCTCAACAACAAAATAAATTCTGGGGATACCAGTATCCCTGACCTCAAGCAATACTACAGAGCAATAGTGTTAAAAACTGCATGGTATTGATACAATGATAGGCAGGCTGATCAATGAAATAGGATTGAAGATCCAGAAATGAACCCACACACCTATGGCCACTTGATCCTCAACAAAGGGGCTGAAAATATGCAGTGGAAAAAACATAGCCTTTTCAACAAATAGTGCTGATTCAATTGGAAGTCAGCATGAAGAAAAATGTGAATTGATCCATCTTTATCTCCTTGTACTAAGCTCAACTCCAAATGGGTCAAGGACCTCCGCATAAATCCAGACATTCTGAACCTAATAGAAAAGAAACTGGGGAAGACCCTTGAGGACATCAGTACAGGGGGAAGGTTCCTGAACAGAACACCAATAGCTTATGCTCTAAAATCAAGAATTGACAAATGGCACCTCATAAAATTACAAAGTTTCTATAAGACAAAGGACACCATCAAAGGGACAAATCGGCAACCAACAAATTGGGCAAAGATCTTCACCAACCCTACATCTGACAGAGGGCTAATATCCAATATATACAAAGAACTCAAGAAGTTAGACCCCTGAAAACCAAATAACCGTATTAAAAAATGGGGTACAGAGCTAAACAAAGAATTTTCACCCCAAGAACTTTGGATGGCTGAGAAGCATATTTAAAAAAAAAAAATGCTCAACATCATTAGTCATTAGGGAAATGCAAATCAAAACAACCCTGAGATTTCACCTTACACCAGTCAGAATGGCTAAGATTAAAAACTCAGGAGACAGCAGATGTTGGTGAGGATGTGGAGAAAGAGGAATACTCCTCCACTGCTGGTAGGGTTGCAAATTTGTACAACCACTCTGAAAATCAGTCTGGCATTTCCTCAGAAAACTGGGCACATCACTTCCGGAGGATCCTGCTATACCACTCCTGGGCATAGAACCAGAGGATTCCCCAGCATGTAATAAGGATACCTGCTCCACTATGTTCATAGCAGCCCTATGTATAATAGCCAGAAGCTGGAAAGAATGCAGGTATCCCTCAACAGAGAAATGGATACAAAAAATGTAATATATATACACTATGGAGTACTCTTCAGCCATTAGCAACAATGAATTCATGGAATTCTTAGACAAATGTATGGAGCTGGTGAACATCATACTAAGTGAGGTAACCCAGTCTCAAATAATCAATCATGATATGCATTCACTAATAAGTGGTTATTAGCCTAGAAAACTGGGATACCCAAAACACAATCCACACATCAAATGATGTCCAAGAGGAATGGAGGAATGGCCCCTGATTATGGAAAGACTCAGTGTAGCAGTATAGAGCAATACCAGAACAGGGAAGTGGGAAAGGGTGGATAGGGGAACAGGGAGATGGAAGAGGGCTTATGAGACTTTCCATGAGTGGGAAGCCAGAAAAAGGAAAATCATTTGAAGTGTAAATAAAAAAATATATTGAATAAAAAAAAACTGCATGGCATTGGTACAGTGACAGGCAAGTGGACCAATGGAATAGGATTAAATGAACCCATATACCTATGGTCACTTGATCTTTGATAAAGGAACAGAAAACATCCAGCGAAAAAAAGATAGCCTTTTCAACAAATAGTGCTGCTTAAATTGGAAAAGAAGAGAATTCTCATGCAAAAGAATGAGAATTGATCCATTCTAGTCTCCTGGTACTAAGTTGAACTCCAAGTGGATCAAGCACCTCCACATAAAACCAGACACACTGAAACTAATAGGAAAGAAACTGCAGAAGACTCTTGAAGACATGGGCACAGGGGAAAAGTTCCTGAACAGAACACCAATAGCTTATGCTCTAAGATCAAGAATTGACAAATGGGACCTCATAAAATTACAAAGTTTCTGTAAGGCAAAGGACACCATCAAAAGGACAAAACAGCAATCAACAAATTGGGGAAAGATCTTCACCAACTCTACATCCAACAGAGGGCTAATATCCAATATATACAAAGAACTCAAGAAGTTAGACCCCTGAAAACCAAATAACTATATTAAAAATGGGGTACAGAGCTAAACAAAGAATTTTCACCTGAAGAAATTTGGATGGCTGAGAAGCACCTTAAGAAATGTTCAGCATCATTAGTCATCAGGGAAATGCAAATCAAAACAACACTGAGATTTCACTTCATACCAGTCAGAATGGCTAAGGTTAAAAACTCAGGAGACAGCAGGTGTTGGCAAGGATGTGTAGAAAGAGAAACACTCCTCCACTGCTGGTGGAATTGCAAGATGGTATGACCACTCTGGAAATCAGTCTGGCAGTTCCTCTGAAAACTGGACATGACACTTCCAGAGGACCCTGTTATACAACTCCTGGGCATATACCCAGAGGATTCTTTGGCATGCAATAAGGACACATGCTCCACTATGTTCATAGCAGCCTTATTTACAAGCCAGAAGCTGGAAAGAGCCCAGATGTCCCTCAGTGGAGGAATGGATACAGAAAATGTGGTATATTTACACAATGCAATACTACTCAGCAATTTAAAACAATAAATTCATAAAATTTTTAAGCAAATGGTTGGAACTGGAAAATATCATCCTAAGTGAGGTAACCCAATCACAAAAGAATACACATGGTACGCAATCTCTGATAAGTGGATATTAATTAGCCCAGAAGCTCTGAATACTCAAGACAAAATTAGCATATCAAATGTTTCCCAAGAAGAATGAAGGAGAGGGCCTTGGTCCTGGAAAGACTTTATCCAGCATTGTAGGGCAGTACCAGGACAGAGAAATGGAAGGGGATGATTGGAGAATGGATAGGAAGAAGAGGACTAATGGGACATATGGGTAGTAGGGATCCGGGAAAGGGGAAAGCATTTGGAATGTAAACAAAGAACATAGAATAAATAAATAAATAGATAAATAGATAAATAAAATATGCATGGTATTAGTACAGAAAGAGACACATTGATCAATGGGCTCAAATTGAAGACCCAAAAATAAACACACACACCTACAGGCACTGGATTTTCAATAAAAAAAAAATCCAGCAATTGAAAAACAAGTTAAGTGTCTTAAACAAATGGAGCTTTTCTAACAGGATGTCTACATGTAGAAGAATAAAAAATAGATCTATATTTATCTGCATAAAACTCATGTCCAGGTAAATCAAGGACCTCAACATAAAACCAGAAACACTAAATCTCATAGAAAAGAAACTGGAAAATAACCTTGAAGACATAGAAACAGAAGACAATTTCCTGAACAGAATACTAATGGCTAAAGATCTAAGATCAACAATTGATAAATGAGTCTTCATGAAACTGCAAAAGTTTCTGTAACACAAAGGACACTGTCAATAAGACAAAATGCAGCCTACTAATTGAGAAAAGATCCTCGCCAACCCTACATCTGACAGAGTGCTAATTTCTAAAATTTATAAAGAACTCAAGAAGTTAGATCCCAACAAACAAAACAGTCCGATTAAAAACAGGGTAAAGAGCTAAACAGAGTTTGTGACAGAGGAATCTCTAGTGGTCAAGTAGGAAAGAAATATTCAAGGTCCTTAGTCTTCAGGTAAATGCAAAAAAAAAAAAAAAAAAAAAAAAAAAAAAAAAAAAAAAAAAAACAGCTATGAAGCTCAAAATAATCACTAGAATGGCTAAGATATAATTCTCAAGAGATAGCACTGGTGAGAATGTGGAGCAAGAGGAACACTTCTCCATTGCTGGTGGGATTGCAAATGTGTAGATCGATTTTGGGAAACAATTTGGCAGTTTCTCAGAAAACTTAGAATAGTTCTACCTCAAGACCTACCTATTCCAATACACAGCATATACCCAAAAGATGCTCCATCATTCCACAAATACATGTCCTCAACTATGTTTATAGCAACTTTATTTACAATATCCAGAAACTGAAAATAAACTAAACGTTCTTCAACTGAAGAATGGATAAAGAAAATGTAATAGAGCCTTCCAGTCTGAGCCAATATCCTGAGCAGACATTGGGCACTAGCTCTGCAACCAGTAACACAACATGCAGAGGAAACCCACCTCCCAAATGCTCTAATATGCCCAACATTATAGGATCACAGGATCTCAGGAGCTTGGTCACACCAGTATCTCAGGATCCCAGAGGCAGCTTGAGTCCCAAGAGCTCTGACACATCCAGGTTCTCAAGATCCCAGAATCACAGAATCACAGGATCATAGACACAGGACTCTGAGGGGTTCTGACATAACCAGGATCACAAGAGTAACAGGCTCCAGTCAGATACAGCAAGGGCAGGTAACACTAGAAATAACAAGATGGAGAGAGGCAAGCATGAGAACACAAGCAACAAAAACCAAGGTTACCTGACATCATCAGAAACCAGTTCTCCCACCATAGCCTGTCCTGGGTACACAATAACACTGGAAAATCAAGATTCAGATTTAAAATCACTTCTCATGATAATGATTGATGATCTTCTGAAAGACATAAATAACTACCTCAAAGAATTACTGGCGAACACAGGTAAACAGGTAGAAGCCCTTAAAGAGGAAATACAAAATATCCCTTAAAGAATTACAGGAAAATACAACCAGATGAAGAACAAACCCCCCAGTATCTAAAACTGGAAATAGAAACTGGAAATCTAAAAATAGTATCTAAGGCTGGAAATCATAAAGAGAGACAATTCTGGAGATAGAAAACCTAGGAGAGAGATCAGAGTCATAGATGCAAGCATTGCCAACGGAATACAAGAGGTAGAAGAGAGAATCTCAGATGCAGAAGATACCATAGAAAATATTAACATAACAGTCAAAGAAAACGTAAAAAGCAAAAATCTTCTAACACAAAACATCCAGGAAATCCAGAACACAATGAGAAGACTAAACCTAAGGATAATAGTTATAGAGGAGAATGAAGAGTTGCAACTTGAAGGGCCACTAAAATTCATTTGGAATAACAAAAAACTCAGGGTAGCAAAAACTATTCTCAACAATAAAAGAACTTCTGGAAGAATCACTATCCCTGACCTCAAGTTGTATTACAGAACAATAGTGATAAAAAAGACTGTATGGTATTGGTATAGAGATAGGCAGGAAGATCAATGGAATAGAATTGAAGACACAGAAATGAACCCACACACTTCTGATCACTTGATATTTGACAAAGGAGCTAAAAAAACATCCAGTGGAAAAAAGACAACATTTTTAACAAATGTTGCTGGTTCAACTGGAAGTCAGCATATAGAAAAATGCAAATCTATCCATACTTACCTCCTTGTGCAAAGCTCAAATCCAAATGGATCAAAGACATTCACATAAAACCAGATATACTGAAATTTATAGAGGAAAACTTGGGGAAGAACCTCAAACACATGGGTACAGGGGAAATTTTCCTGAACAGAAATTTTCCAGAACACCAACGGCTTATGTTCTAAGATCAAGAACTGAGAAATGGGACCTCATAAAGCAAAGCTTCTGTAAGGCAAAGGACACTGTCAATAGGACAAAATGGCAACCAACAGATTGGGGAAAAGATCTTTACCAATACTACATCCAATATAGGGCTAATATTCAACATATACAAAGAACTCAAGAAGTTGGACTCCAGAGAATCAAATAACCCTATTAAAAATGGGCTACATAGATAAATGAAGAATTTTCAACTGAGGAATATTGAATGGCTGTGAGGAACCTAAAGAAATGTTCAACATCCTCAGTTACTAGGGAAATGCAAATCAAAACAACCCTGAGATTCCACCTCACACCAGTCAGAATGGCTAAGTTCAAAAACTCAGGTGACAGCAGATGCTGGTGAGGATGTGGAGAGAGAGGAACACTCCTCCATTGCTGGTGGTACAACTACTATGGAAATCAGTTTGGTGGCTCCTCAGAAAACTGGACACAGTGCTACTGGAGAACGCAACCTATACCACTCCTGGTCATATACCCAGAAAATGCTCCAATGTGTAATAAGGATGCATGCTCCACTATCTTCATAGCAGCCTTATGTATAATAGCCAGAAGCCAGAAATAAACCAGATGTTCTTCAGCAGAGGAATGGATACCAAAAATGTTGTATATTTACACAATGGAGTTCTATTCAGCTATTAAGAATGATGAATACACAAAATATTTAGGCCAATGGATGGAATGAAAAAATATCATCCTGAGTAAGGTAACCCAATGACAAAAGAGTACACATGCTATGCACTCAATGATAAATATATATTAGCTCAAATGCTCTGAATACCCAAGGTGCAATGCACAGACCACATGAAGCTTATGGAGTAAGAAAACCAAAGTGTGGGTGATTCGGTTCTTCTGAGAAAGGGAACAAAATATTCACAGGAGCAAATGTGTGCATAAAGTGTGGAGCAGAGCCTGAAAGAAAGGCTATCCAGAGACTGTACAACCTGGATTCTTCCCAAATATAGTCACCAAACCCAGACACTATTGTGGATGCCAAGAAATGCTTGCTTAAAGGAGCCTGATAGTCTCCTGAGAGAGCCTGCCAAAGCCTTACAAATACAGAGGCAGATGCTCACAGCCAACCATTGTACTGAGCATGGGGCCCCAATGGAGGAATTAGAGAAAGGACTATAGGAGCTGAAGGAATTTGCAACCTCATAGGAAGAACAACAATATCAACCAGCCAGAACCCCTCCCCCCCCCCCCGCAGAGCTCCCAGGGACTAAACCATCAACCAAGGGGTACACATGATTCTACCTACATAGGTAGGAAAGGATTGCCTTGTCAGGTATCAATGGTAAGAGAGGTCCTTGGTCCTATGAAAGATGTCCCAATGTAGGGTAATCAAGGGTGGGGAGGTGAGAATAGGGTGGATCAAGGAACACCCCCATAGAAGTAGGAGGAGGTAGGATTATATAGGAGTTATCTGGAAAGGGGAAAACTTGGAAAGGGGATAATATTTGAAATATAAATAAAGAATATATTCAATAGTAACAAAAAAATCCTTAGTCTGTGGTGATCTGTAGGATGCATAGATTTTTTTCACTCCTCTTGTATCTGTTGAGTCTTGTTTTGTGATGTGCATTATATATTCAGTTTTGGGGAAGGTACCATAAGGTGCTGAGATTAATGTATATTCTTTTGTTTTAGGGTGAAATGATCTGTATATATCTCTTAAATTCATTTGTATCATTACCTCTATAAGTTTCAGTGTGTCTCTGTTTAGTTCCTGTTTCAATGACCTGTCGTCTGTTGGTGAAAGTGGGGTGTTGAAGACTCCCTCTCTTATTGTGTGGCGTTCAATGAATGTTTTGAGCTTCAGTAAAGTTTCTTTTATGAACCTGGTTTTTCTTGTATTTGTGGTATAGATGCTCAATTTGAGACTTCATTTTGGTGTATGCTTACTTTAATGAATATGAAGTATCTTTTCCCATCTTGCTTGATAAGTTTTGGTTAGAGTCTATTTTATTGGATATTGGAATAGCAAATTTTGCTGTTTCTTGGGGCCATTTGCTTGGAAAACTTTTTCCACCCTTTTACTCTGAGGTTGTGCTGTCTTTGTCATTGAAATGTGTTTCTTGTATGCAGAAAAACGTTGGATCCTGCTTGCATATCCTATCTGCTTGCTTATGTCCTTTTATTTGGAGATGTATTCCATTGATGTCAAAAGATATTAAAGACAAATTATTACTATATTGATGCTGCTGCTCCATGAGCATAGGAGATCTCTCCATTTTCTGGGATCTTCAATTTCATTCTTGAGAGACTTGAAGTTATTGTCACATAGGTCTGTCCCTTCCCCAACAGCATTGATCTGGCTGGCAGCCCCCATTCTTCCACTGGTGTTATCTCTGGCCCTTGTTCCTTGGGAACAATAAGGCACTTTCACCTTGACGACCAAGGCAGCCTCAGGGCAGTCTCACCTGGAGACCAGCAGAGACCCTCCTAGACTTGAAGCAGGCGACCCGCTGAGAAGTGGAGCCAATGAGTTCTCAGCCTGCTCCTTGATGTCGGGGGGGGGGGGGGGGGAGGGGCAGGGTTGTTTTCTAAAGACTATATATATTGGCTAAATAATAATAAAGTCAGTCTTGATCGGCAAACTGTCGTCTCGACTCATCTCTCTTTCATCCCCTTCCCGTTTATCCCCAGAATTCTCTTCCAGGTATCCGGTTCACATGTGGCCGCAGGCAGCTACATAATGGCGCCTTGAACACGGACAGACATGATACGGGAGAATTTCCTGAGGTGACCCTATCTGGCAAAGCTTCGCAGAAAAAGTGGAAAGAAGATGGTATCTGCACGGTAAACAACTATAGGAGTTAAATGCTAGCGCTAGGGTAAAATTTTATCCTTTGAAATTATTGTTGTGGGTGAAGATGGATACAGATAGGGAAGCAGAATTATGTTGACCCGGCACAGTGGCTGCTTGGGATAGATAGGGAAAAATGGGACAGGAAAGTTTGCATGAAATTTGCGCCCGCAACATTCAAGAGTTGCTTCAGGCAAAAGGGATAGGGTTTGAAGAAGGAAGGTTGGAAGATTTCTTGGATCAAATATATTCTTGCTGTCCTTGGTTCCAAGAAAAATGAACGTTAAATGAGAGAACCTGGGAAAGAATTGGTATTTCGCTAAAGGCAGCCAAGGCAGATAATATTACCCTCTGCTTATAAAGGATATTATAGATAAAGGAGACTTAGAGAAATTAGATATTATTCAAGAACTTGAGGAATAACAAGAAGAAAGCCTGCTGGAGAGGACCTCTGCAAAGAAGGACCCTCCCCACCCTAAGTTACAAAAACGCAGAGATAGTGCTGATGAGCTAATTATAAAAAAAGGCAGCTCATCCCAAAAAGAGAACAGCTGAATTCCATGTGGAAGAATGGGCCCCTATCGTGCCATCTGCTCCACTATGACTTTGATGGCAGGAGACGAGATCCAGAGAGATATGCAGTTACAAAAGTTGGAGTTTGAAATTAAATTGCAGAAATTGATTAATGAATTACAGGAGCTAAAAAGGGTATCAAATACTAGAGAGAACAATGATCCTGAGACGTGCCAATCACCACTAGAAAGAGCGATAAGCCAGGCTGGTGGAGAAGGGCAGGATACATCAGAATTCTTAGCTTTTCCTGTCCTTGAGATCGAAGACCAGGAGAATAGGATTAGACAATATCAGACTTTGGAATTTAAAGTGATAAAAGAATTAAAGGCAGCTGTAGCTCAGTATGGCTCTACAGCCCCTTTTACACAAGCTTTATTAGATACTGTGATAGAGTCAAATTTAACTCCACAGGACTGGAGAACTTTGTGTAAGGCTACTTTATCAGGAGATTTCTTGCTTTGGAGTTCTGAATGGCGTGAGGCTAGCAAAAGAACTGCCACCATAAATACTCAGGCAGGCCATCCAGAATAGAATGCTGATATGTTATTGGGAGAAGGTGTATATGAAGGAAATACTAATCAGATTGGGTTTCCCATCGCAGTATATGCGCAGATTGCGATGGCTGCCCGCCGTGCTTGGAATCTTTTACCATCAAAGGGAGATCTGAGTGGAAACTTAACAGGTGTCAAACAGGCTCCTGATGAGCTTTTTCAGGATTTTGTGGATAGATTGTTAAAAACAGCTAATAGAATTTTTGGAAATTCTCAGGCAGAAAATCCGTTGGTTACTCAGCTAGCTTATGAAAATGCTAATGCAGCTTGCCGCAAGGCCATCAGACCTCACAGGGGGAAGGCAGACTTGGCTGGTTATATTCGTCTCTGTTCTGAAATTGGCCCCTCGTATAATCAGGGTCTAGCAATGGCCGCAGCGTTGCAGGGAACCACCATCCAGGGAATACTTTCGCAGAGATGAGGAAATAAAAGGTGTTTTAAATGTGGTAGTCTGGGTCATTTTAAAAGTGATTGCCCTGATAACAGGGATGCTATAAGCGGGCAATCAGTTTGCTCCCCAGAAATCTGTCCTAAGTGTGGGGGAGAGACCTTTTATCACAGATGAATCTGATTGCAGGAAAAAATCCTCAGACTTTGCTTTTATGTTTTAAAGATTTACAGCAGGCTTTCGCCGCTAAAGGATTACAAATAGCTCCAGAGAAAGTACAAACCCAGGATCCGTATAACTATCTGGGTTTCAATCTTACAGATCAAGCTATTTTTTCCCAGAAGATAATTATTCTCAGGGACAATTTAAAAACTTTAAATGATTTTCAGAAGTTATTGGGTGACAGTAACTGGCTTCGGCCATATTTAAAACTTACTACAGGAGAATTACAACCTTTATTTGATATTCTAAAGGGGAATGCTGATCCTACATCCCCTAGATTATTAACTTCAGAAGGACTTTTGGCTTTACAGACAGTGGAGAAAGCTATTGAAAATCAATTTGTTACCTATATAGATTATTCTTTACCTTTGCATCTGCTAATTTTGAATACGACTCATTCACCTACAGGTTTATTATGGCAAAAGTCTCCTCTGATGTGGATTCATTTGAGGGTGTCTTCAAGGCGTAATATCTTGCCATATTATGAGGCAGTAGCCCAAGTAATTGTGCTTGGAAGAAAGCAGGTGTTAACTTATTTTGGCAAAGAACCAGATGTTATTATTCAGCCTTATAACGTAGATCAAGATGGTTGATTAAAACAGCATAGCACAGATTGGTTGCTTGCTCAAATAGGCTTTGAAGGGACTATAGATAACCATTATCCTCAAGACAAATTGATGAAGTTTTTAAATATGCATGAGGTTGTATTTCCTAAAATGACATCTTTACAGCCGTTGCATAATGCTCTTTTAATTTTCACAGACGGATCTTCCAAAGGAAGAGCTGGATATCTTATTAATAATCAACAGGTGGTTATAGAGACCCCTGGGCTTTCTGCTCAATCATCAGAGCTGACAGCGGTATTAAGTGTCTTTCAATCTGTAGATAGTACCTTTAATCTTTTTACAGTTTGTATGTTGCTGAATCTGTCCCCTTATTAGAAACCTGTGGCACATTTAATTTTAATACACCAGCTGGATCCTTGTTTTCACAATTACAAAGTATCATTCTTGCTAGAAAAAAATCCCTTTTATATTGGCCATATACGAGCTCACTCCGGTCTTCCTGGACCTTTGGCTCAGGGTAATGAGCGCATTGACAGAGCTCTTATAGGAGAGGCTTTAGTCGTAGAACCTATAGAAATGGCAAGATGTGATCATGATAAATTTCATCTTTCTAGCCATACATTAAGACTCCGTCATAAGATCACAAAGGGGCAAGCAAGAATGATTGTAAAACAATGCCCAAATTGTCTTACTTTAGCACCAGTTCCCCATTTAGGGGTTAATCCACGTTGCCTTATGCCCAATCAAATTTGGCAAATGGATGTAACTCACTATGCAGAATTTGGAAAATTAAAATTTATACATGTTTGCATTGATACTTGCTCAGGACTTCTTTTTGCCTTCCTACATTCGGGAGAAGCCTCTAAAAATATAATCGATCATTGTTTACAAGCCTTTAATACCATGGGATTACCCAAGGTCATTAAGACAGACAATGGACCAGCCTATTCTGGTAAGAACTTTATCTCATTTTGTAAAAAATTTGATATTAAACATAAAACTGGAATTCCTTATAACCCAATGGGTCAAGGAATCATGGAGCGTGCTCATCGCACCCTTAAAAACTGGCTTTTTAAAACAAAGAAGGGGAATCTATACCCCCCAAGTCCCCCGAAGCACATCTTGCCTTTGTCTTATTTGTTTTGAATTTTCTGCAAACTGATGCTAAAGGTCAGTCTGCAGCAGACCGACATTGGTACCCAGTTACTTCCAATTCCTACACCATGGTTAAGTGGCGGGACCCTTTAACTAATACATGGAATGGTCCAGATCCTGTTTTAATTTGGGGGAGAGGGTCAGTTTGTATTTTTTCTCTAGGAGAAGATGGAGCACATTGGCTGCCAGAGAGATTGGTAAAACAGGTAAACACACCCTAAAGCTGCTGGTAAGTATAATTAATTCACAAAGACATTCCCTAAGCCGCTTCTCACTTACTTGGGAAGAAAGGTTCCTTTGTGTTCTTGCAGTTAATTTGCAAGCCAGGCCTCTTGCCTGAAGTCACAAATTTGCAATCAAATTGAACGCCTTGAGCCTTCTGAAACTGACCAAACAGGTTTTTTCTCTTAATCTCCTTTTGTGCTTCAAACAGGTGTCTCTCGGATTCAACACTCAGAAGATCAGCCTCTACAGCAATGGCCGCCAGGTTGAAGATGGGTGGCTATAAAGGCCAGCCAGCCAGCTCGTATCCACAGAGCATTTACTTTACCAGTGGATCCTCAAAAATGAGGCTGCATAGTATTCGGAACTATGCATGTTTGTTAATATAACAAACATGGGCATCAGTTTGAGGTGCGAGGCAAGGAACTGTAAGGGAAAAGGAAAAAATCCTGCTTCCGAATTTCCCTGAAAAGCACGTCCGGCTGCATAGGGGTTGACATTGATAGACTGTCCTTAAATTATTAAGGCAGTCTATTTCCCCTCCCCTGAAAAAAGATGTCGTTTAATGTTTAAGGGGGTCGGACCTCTGTTTTCCCTCACTGGTCAAAAGCCCGTCGTCCATTGGAGGAATATATTTATATCCACTGAGTTGTTAAAAATTAATAATTAAGGGGGAATTGTCCCTTCCCCCACAGCATTGATCTGGCTGGTAGCCCCCACTCTTCCGCTGGTGTTATCTCCGGCCCTTGTTCCTTGGGAACAATAAGGCACTTTCACCTTGACGACATAGGCTGCCTCAGAGCAGTCTCACCTGGAGACCAGCAGAGACCCGCTAGACTTGAAGCAGGCGGCCCGCTGAGAAGTGGAGCCAAGGAGTTCTCGGCCTGCTCCTTGATGTCGGGGAGGGGGGCAGGGTTGTTTTCTAAAGACTATATATATTGGCTAAATAATAATAAAGTCAGTCTTGATTGGCAAACTGTCATCTTGACTCATCTCTCTTTCGTCCCCTTCCCATTTATCCCCAGAATTCTCTTCCAGGTATCCGGTTCGCATGTGGCCGCAGGCAGCTACATAGGTCTTTCACTAGTTTAGATTTACTCCAAGTTATTTTATATTATTTGTCGCTATTCTGAAGGGAACTGTTTCTCTAATTTCCTTCTCAGGCTGTTATCATTTGTATTAAGGAAGGCTACTGATTTATTTGGGTTAACTCTATAACTGGCCACAATGCTGAAGATGCTTATCAGCTGGAGAATTTTTCTGATAAAATTTTTGGGTTCGCTTATGTATTATATCATCTACAAAGAGTGATACCTTTATTTTTCCTTTGCCAATTTGCATCACTCTGATCTCTTTTTGTTGTCTTTTTGTTCTAGCTAGCACCTCCAGTACAATATTGAAAAGGTATGGGGAGAGTGGGCATCTTTGTCTTGTCCCCAATTTACATTGGCATTGCTTCAAGTATGTCTCCATTTAATTTGATAGTGGCTGTGGTTCTCTGTGTACTGAAAATGAAATTATATCCTTATTGCTCACCCAGTTCAGAAAGCAAGATGGCTCATCTGGTAAAAACACCACAGAGTTTAATGACTTAGTTCCTGGTAGACAGAATTGATTCTTAGATTCACATGAGTGAGATCATGTAGTGCATTGATCATTTCATTTAGAACATTTGCTCCAGTTCTATTCACATCTTGCAAATTATATCATTTTCTTCTCTTTATGCATAGAGAATATAGTTCTTCAAGTTGTCTTCTGACACCCACAAGTTTAGCATTTTGTGTGTGTGTGTGTGTCTGTGTGTGTGTATCACCATTCAATAAAGAAATGCAACAATGTCACATTGAGCCTTCAGAGTTTTTTCCTTCAATAAAATTGATTTTATTTTTATTTATATCTATGTTTGTGTGTCCATGTACATGTCTGGTGGTATATACAGAAGCCATAAGACAGCATCAGATAAGCTAAATCTGGAGTTATATGTAGTTGTGAGCTTCACAACCTGGGTGCTGGGAATATAACTGCAGCCATTTGAAAGTATGATAGAGATGCCTAACTGCAAAACTATGTCTCTAGCCCTATATTAAATATTCTGCATGTGAAATGATTCTCAATAAGAGCAATAAAATCTTACCTTGTGATGTCACAGTTTTACTGTGACATCACTATATTTGATTATGACATCAAAATGCTTGATTTAACATAACAGTGATCAAGAGTGGTACATTGTTCAGGAAATTTTCCCCTGTGCCCATATGCTCAAGGCTCTTCCCCATGTTCTTTTCTATTTGTGTCAGTATGTCTGGTTTTATGAGAAGCTCTTTGATCCACTTGAACTTGAATTTAGTACAAGGAGATAGAAATGGATCGATTTGCATTCTTTTGCATGCTAGCTACCAGTTAAACCAACACCATTTGTTGAAAAGGCTATCTTTTTTCCCACTGGATGGTTGTAGCTCCTTTGTCAAAGATCAAGTGACCATGGGTGTGTGGGTTCATTTCTGGGTCTCCAGATCTATTCCATTGATCTACCTATCAGTCACTGTACCAACACCAGTTTTTAACACGATTTCTCTGTAGTACTGCTTGATGTCTGGGTTACAGATTCCCCCAGAAGTTATTTTACAGTTGAGAATAATTTTTGATGTCCTGGGATTTTTGTTATTCCAGATGAATTTGAGAATTGCTCTTTCTAAATGTATGAAGAATTGAGTTGGGATTTTGATGGGAATTGCATTGAATCTTTTGGCAAGATGACCAAATCTTTTGGTAGATTCCTTTTAGCAAGATGGCCATTTTTTCTCTATTAATCCTGCAAATCCACCAGCTTAGGAGATCTTTCCATCTTCTGACATCTTCTTCAATTTCCTTCTTCAGAGACTTGAAGCTCTTGTCATACAGATCTTTCACTTGTTTGGTTAGAATCACACCAAGATACTTTATATTGTTTGTGACTATTGTGAAGGGTGTCATTTCCCTAATTTCTTTCTCAGCCTGTTTATCCTTTGAGTATAGGAAGGCTACTGATTTGTTTGAGTTAATTTTATATCCAGCCACTTTGCTGAAGTTATGTGGGTATATGCAATTTAAAAAATTTTTAATTAATTTTGATACCTTTATGTACTATATTTTGATCTTATTCACCCCAAGTGCTCCCATAGTCACTCCCCTTCTTATCCACAGAACTTTGTTATCATTTTGAAAAACTGATCAAGCCAATTTTATACTGCCCATAGACTTGCGGGTGTGTATAATTTACCTACATGGAACACATCCCTCAAGAAAATTGTCTCTCCTCTCAACAGCTATCAAATTGTATTTTTTTCATGATAAGCAGAGTTAGTTAATAGCATATTTTAAATTTACTCATTTTATATCCATCAACTAATTCCATGTAATTGAATGTCTTCAGCAAGGGATGGGACCTCACACTCAAATCCAGGGTTCATGCTTGAATTTTGGCTGATTTGAGCTTGTGAAGATCTTATGTATACTGCCGAAATCACTGAGGACTTATATACAAAACAGGATCTGAACTACTGTCACCAGGAAATAAACACCTTAGGGATGAACTGAAATTCCCACCTGATGTCCTTCCCATTCCCTCAATCTGGCCCAGATACCTAAAGTTAACTATGTCTGTAGTCACTGGCCATTGCTTAGGAAGCTGACTGACTTCTTAAGGTCTTGTCTGAGATAAGTCCTCTTCATCTTAGTTCCTACATCCATTTTAACAGTGTACAATTTGCTCAATTTTTTCCATTGTAATAGCTGTCTTAATTGACTTGCCTATATACAAGATAACTTTTTATCATGATAAGGAGAGTTAATTAATAGTGTACTTTGAATTTACTCATTTTACATCTTTTTTCATGATAATCAGAGTTAATTAATAGCATACTTTGAAGTTACTCATTTTACACCCATCAACTAATACCATGTAGTTCAATGTCTCATGTAAGAAGCACAACCAGTGGCCGAGCAACCTATCATTGCAAGTTTTGCTGGTCTTTACACAATTGTTTATATATCTTATTTTATCTCTGATTTATAATTGTCACCTAGAAATCCATCCATTATTTTCAATTTTCCAGTTAAATGGAGTGTAAGTTTTCAAGGTTTGTCCTATTGATTTTCTAAATTTCATTGGTATTCATTGTAATGCTTCTATTTTTATCTCTAATTATATTAGTTGTGATCACTCAACCTCTTTTGGTTATGTTGGATAAAAGCTGTCCATTTTATTTATCTCTTTGAAGAACCAATTCTTTGTTTCATCATTTCATTTTATTGACTTTAGTTTTCATTTTATTAATTCCATTCTTGCTCTTTTTATGATTATTTTATTTTTTAATTTTAAATATTTCTTTTTAGCATTTCATTGATTCTCTGTGAATTATGTATCATGCACCCCAATCTCATTCATTTACCCATCCCTCTATATCTACTCTTTGCTCTTGTAACCTCATCCCTAAATAAAAATTAACAATAAAAATAAACAAAAGATTGAAAAATAAAAATAACAATACACATTGTTATGGAAACTAAAATGTTCCATGGTGTGTCACACAGAATATCCTTTCAGCCAAATAGCTTTACATGCAAATGTTCATTGCAATAAGTCATTAGTCTGATTTGAGGCCTCTAGCTTCTGCCACACTATCAATATCCTCCCCAGACTTCTCTCATATACCCTGTTGTTGCCATGTGTCATGGAAATCCTGCAGTTTTGACTCTGCAACAACACCACCTTCGCATGCTGCAGCAATTCATAGATAGGATAAGATGGTGGAGTGGGCCAACACAAAGCCCTGAATCTGGGCCTGGATGGTGGCTGAGTTGTTCATTCTGCTATCTTTCCTACCCCAATACCACAAGAGCTAACTCTCCTGTTTTTTTTTGTTTGTTTGTTTTTTGTTTTTTCCAGATGAAGAGCTAGATAGCTCTCCTGCTTGCTTTATCTGGCAAAGGGTAGGACTGGTTCTCTGGTGCTTTACCATCAGACCAGCTCTCATCCACTGTCCAGGCATGGGTTATGGACATCTTTCCCATGTGCTGCAGCCAGTGAGGGGTGGGGCCAGTATGCAGCCCTCAGTCTTCAAGATGTTCCCAGGAGGCAGTCCAAAGCAGAGATGTCTGCATGGTACTTGGTGGTAATATGGGCCATGGACATTGACACAGACCAGTGCTGCTTCAGGGCCACATAACCAGGCATGGCCCTCAGCAGCACTAGATGGCATCTCATAATGGCTTCAGTGGAAGCACAGGCATCTCATATCAGGCTATTTATCACCCTCACCACCTCATGTTTCTAGTCCCTCCTCTCTTCACAGGACACAAACCACTCCCTGTTTTTTTGGGTTTTTTCCCCTCTCCCAAGTCTCTAACAAATACTTGATCATAATAGTGGAGCCCATCCATCCATCAACACCTGGTGACTGGCATATTTTGAGGTGTCTTTTATTCCATGATTTCTTTCTTGATCTTATTTATCTCTTTCCATCTACTGATTTTAACTTTTTATGTTCTTTACTTTACAAGGCTTTAACATTCACCATCAAGTTATTCATTTAAGATATCTTTACTATGTTTTCTTAATCTGTAAAGTAGAAAATGTGGAACCATTTTCAAATTCATTTTATGGGGCCATTATTATCCTGATACCTAAATAAGATAAATAGCAAACAAAAGAGAAAATTATACACCAATATCTTTGATGGACACAGTCAAAAAATTTTCTAAAAATAATTTGCAAAACAACTTTAAGAACATATTAAAAAATTTATCACCCATCAGGAACAAGTCAACTTCATTTTTGAGATGAAGAAATACATGAATCAATAAATATAGCCTTTTACATGAACAGACAAAAGAAGGAAACCATATAATCACCAAGATCTATCTAGATGCAGAATAAGTTTTTGATAAACTCTGACATCCTTTGATGATAAAAGTCCCAGAGCACTGACCTAGGTTCTCTGTACATGTGTAACATTTGCACAGTTTAGTCTTCATGTGGGACTTCTAACAGTGGGAGCAGGGGCCATCTTGTACTCTGTTACCTACCTTTGGGACTTTTTCCTTTTACTAGGCTGCCTTATTATTTGGAATACCTGATAAAGACTAAGGTCAAGAAAATAGTAAACGGAAATGAGGGCATTCAAAGGTCATATAAATATGTGCCCCCCCCACCCCCAGCCTTTGAGCAGGAATTCCAGACATCAGTGCTGGCCACAACTACCCCTTCCTAGGGTGGAGCTCTTGGACCAAGGTGAAGTCCCGTTGTACTCCAAGGACCTGCAGTTTCCTGAGAGGGACTAGCCACCTGCTGAGCTAACCACCATCTGCAAACCGGTTTTGCAGATGAGTTTTCAGCCTTTGGGGGAAGGGTTTTACACACACACACACACACACACACCTTTATATTTGGAGCCACTCATTAAACATCAAGCCTTGATCAGAAACCTTATCTTGGCTCCTTTTTCTCCTGCAAGCCCATTCTATTTCAGCCACAGCTTTCCTTCAGGTGACCTTGGTTCCCTTAGCTACAAGCAGTTACAGATTGGCACCCAAACACAGAACTTGGAAACAGAGAGACCAACTGAGTGACGCTGTCCTGGGTGAAGCTCCACAGTAACAAAAAAATGTTATGTATCTGGCATGGTAAGCAATATACAGCATTAATGTTTGTATTATAAATGTAATCATTAGAAGGCTGTTGTTGCAGGGGTGCAAAAGGGATACAGGATAGGGTGAATCAGTGTAGGCCCAATGATAAGATCAGCTAGTGTGTGACATCGAATTGGGGCAGCGAATTTTTTAGGCAAATTGTCTGCAACAGTCTAGAACTGCATCACCCAAAAGGAATATGACTAAAATAAAATAAAATAAAATGAATAAAAAACTAAAACAAAAAAAAACAGATTTTAGAAACATGCGAGAGAAAGAGAAAGAGAGATGGAAAATGGATTTCAGAACTCTCCTAGGGAAAAGGGTGTTGCTGTTTTGTCTAAGCTCCATCACACACCTACCTGGCAATAGCCAGGTATGCCCCGCTCCAGAGATCTGGCCCACTATAAGAGGGGCTACTTGCCCCTCCTCTCCCTCTTTGATCCCCCACTCTCCCACATACTTTCACCTCTCTGCCCCTTGGGCTCCCCCCCTCCATGTGGTCATGGTCGGCCTCCACTCCCTCCCTCTCTCTCTCTCTCTCTCTCTCTCTCTCTCTCTCTCTCTCTCTCTCTCTCTCTCTCTCTCTTCTCTCTCTCTCCCTCTCTCTCTCACTATCTCCTATCCCCTACTCTGAATAAACTCTATTCTATACCATGCCTCTGTGTGTGTGGTCCCTCAGGGGCAGAGGTGCCCGGGCAAGGACCCGCCTGGACACCTTACCCCACACCACCAAGCCACACTCCCCTAACCCCCTATACTCCCCCTTTTAAGCTCTCCTTTCAACGGGGAAATCTGGAAACATCCTGTTTCCTCTGTGGACTATACTGGAGATATTCTTTGTACTGGTTACAAGTCCTCTTCCCTCTTTATGTATTGTTTGTCTTTGGTACACCAATTGGTTCACTTGTCAATTTGTGTCTGTCTTTGTTTCGTTGTTTGAATGACTGCTGTTTTATGTTTCATGTTGAAAAGAAAAAATGGTAAAAACTTTATCTGGTAGCAATCCATCTCTTGATCCAGTCTCAGTTTACACAATGGAGGCTGATTTAAGCTGCCCCACTTTCTTAGCTAGGAGTCAAGCATAGCTGGAGAAAAAGCTTGCTTTTAAAAAGGCCAGCAGCTTCTCAAGTCCTAGGGCAAATAGGCTGATGGTTATTTCTCCTAGAAAAATCTCTGCAATTGTGATTAAGGAGTCCAAAGTGCTTTTTCTCTTGAAAATTACAGCTAGAAAAAGAAAAAAATTGTTTGGCTTAAATTTATAAGATTCAGGTAGTTGCTTCATTTTTGTTTCTGATTGGTCTTAAAGGTATAAATATGTTTTGTATGTCTTAACTATAGAGTATTGGCTTATAAGTTATTGGGCATGATTAAAAATTGTAACATTGGTAACAAGAAAGTTAGTTTAAAACTGGTAACTCAGGGTTGGAGTCATCTTAAACAACAGCATGTGTCATGAGCCAACCCAGAAAATGCAGGCTCTAAGATACTTCTAAATTGGCATGTTTTATGTAATTCTTCTAAAAATTAGACTTATAAGGGATACGATTTAAAACAATGTCCCTTTAATGAGGTATTTTAAGTTGCATTATCATTCAAACATAAGAACTGGCAGACAAACTTTGTTATGTGAAAGTAATGCTTTTGCTATTGAGTTTAAAGAGAATAGATTGTTTAAAATTGGGTTTTGCTTTCTAGAGTTGTAGTTATGCTCTAATTTTGCATGGGAAACTTAAGAATTGTGGTTAGCAACTGCCAATGTTCCATTGACTGCAGTTTGCAGACTTATTGAAGACTCATGATTTTTTAACTCAACCATATTGTGTAATTAAGATGATTTCTAGAGTTATAAAAGTTAAAAACAGTGTGGCCAGTATAGGTCTGCTGCCACTGTTACACAGCTTTTTTGGATACAGTGGTAGAATCAAAATTTAACCTCCCAAGACTGGAAAGGAGATCTCAGTGGGAATTTATTTGGTATCAAAGAGGCTCCTTTTGAACTGTTAGAGAAATTTGTAGATAGACTACTAAAAACAGGTAGTAGAATTTTTCCAGAAACCCTCAAACAGAGTTTCCTTTGTTATTGAACCCTCATACAATGGGTCTGGTTGCAGGCTTCAACCGTGAAGGACATGTGGCCTTTGGGCCTGTCCTTGGACAATAGGCTCATATTAGAAAATATTTACATTTGAATTAATTCAAAGCTCAGAGCTGTCTCAGCAGAAGCTTGTGAGACACTGCTTTTGTCTTGCAAATCCCACCTAGGAAGTTTCAGGCCAAAAGAGCATTATTGACAGATCTATCCAGGTGTGGTTCAAAATAAAGTTAAGATCTATGAAAGGCTAATAAGTCTATGTAGAACTTATGAAGGCATTAAAATCTGGTCTGCCTACTCCATACAAAATTATTATGGATTTAGAAGGTTGGGTTTTGTTGTTGTTGTTGTTGTTGTTGTTGTTGTTGTTGTTGTTTGGTATTTTTGTTTGTTTGGTTGGTTTGGTTTGGTTTTGTTTGTTGGTATTTTTTTTCTTCGCATCCTAATAATTGTAAAGTGTTTGCTTGTAATGAGCTAATTTTAAAGAACAAATAAAGCAATTTCATTGGAAATTGCTTATGTGAAAAACAATGTTTTGTCTCTGCTTCAATACAAGAAGCTAGGATTTTAAATCTTTCCATGTATATTATTCATGGAATTTTATTACAGACCTTTGCTATTAACAATGAGCTTTAAAAATTT